>NW_019154112.1:10084494-10461567 GCF_002288905.1 Enhydra lutris kenyoni
CTTTTGTGGACATTGCTGCTATAAACATTTGGGTGCATGTGCCCCTTTGGATCACTACATTTGTATCTTTAGGGTAAATACCCAGTAGTGCAATTGCTGGGTCATAGGGTAGCTCTATTTTCACCTTTTTGAGGAACCTCCATGCTGTTTTCCAGAGTGGTTGCACCAGCTTGCATTCCCACCAACAGTGTAGGAGGGTTCCCCTTTCTCCATATCCTCGCCAGCATCTGTCATTTCCTGACTTGTACAACTACTTTTATTATTTGAAAATAATATTGTGACAGCCTATATCACCTTATTTAGAATCCAAATTATTAGACGGTTTAATGCGTGAGAGGTTTTATTTTGAACTGTACACTGATAGCAATAGTCCCAGGAATAAACAACATAATCTGAATTATTAGGTTAAGAATAATACCTGCCATTGTTAACATATAGAAAAGCAACATGTTGCAGTGCCATAACACACACACACACACACACACACTTTGAGAAATCAAAAGACCTACAACAAATCTGTCTCCTATTAGCTGTGTTCAACTTATGCAACAACTTCACATTGCTTACCTATGACAACAACAGTGTTACAATTCCTGTCACATATGAATCAAGATATAATTGTGATGATCAAACAAGATAGCGGGTATGAAAGCAACTGGGAAACTTAAGTGCTAAACAAAAGCAACAGAGAAACATGGTATTAAATTGCTGGAAATTTGCTTATCCATGTTTATTAAGTTATGTAAGACAATGCGTTGACAACCAAAATGTTTGATTCCCTGTGAAATAGCAAGTTTATTCTATTTTTTCACATCATCAATTTTACAAGTAGCTGCCATTATTCAACAGGACAAAGCCCCTGCCTTAAATACTACAATAAGTCTATACCAAGGCAGGTCACAGTAAAACGAATCTTTGCTGGTAATAAGCACTTAATAAATATATTCATTTGGAGAGTTGCTCTCCAACATCTCTAAATTATCATTTGGGAGAAAATTAGTTCTATGGCAGCTTTCAAAAATTACCTGTATCTTTATTGATTTTTTATTTAAAATTTATCATAGTTCTTAATTGGTTCTTTGAATCTTGAACACTGTGGGGATTCTGACAAAAGTGAGAAAAATCTAGTAAAAAGTATACATGCACACGTTTTTTTTTTTTCCCTAAAGATTTTATTTATTTATTTGACAGAGAGATCACAAGTAGGCAGAGAGGCAGGCAGAGAGAGAGAGAAGGGGAAGCAGGCTCCCCGCTGCCCAGAGAACCCGATGTGGGGGTTGATCCCAGGACGCTGAGATCATAACCTGAGCCGAAGGCAGAGGCTTAACCCACTGAGCCTCCCAGGCGCCCCTACATGCACACGTGTTTGAAATTCTGCCTACAATATCAGTAGATTCAGAGACCCTGCACCCTAAGAATTGACCTATAATTCACAGACTCCAGGGTTAAGAACCTCTATTTTATATTGTTATGAAAATTCTCAGTTATGCAATAAGAGTCTATAGAATAAGTGAAGCATCTCCCTTTTTTGGTTCCGTAAACACACTTCTTTATATTTGCAAATGTGCAGCTTTTATTCTGACCATAGCAGTGTATGCAGCAAATAAGCAAACGCAGTCATTATTCAATGTGAAGTAGCAATTGTAAACAGTAATGAGGTGGAAAATTAATTAAATGTGGCTGAAAATTATAAATTATTTAATGTTACTTCAAAATTCTATCAGTGAATAGAAGCTGCAGGATGGGGTGGGGATAAAGAGTCTCTCTGAAAGCCCTTTTACCTTTTGCAAAAGTATCTCTGGAATTCAAAATAGCAGCCACACAAATGTTCCAGGAATTTAGGTCAAAGCCTTTTACTCCTCTCTTTGGAAATTAGCAATAATGCTAGTTCCAAATAATCCGCCGGATTCCAATAAATCTTATGATACGGCGTGAATGAATCTGTTAAGTAAATGAATAAATGTATTGAAGGCCCCAGAGCTCTTTGCCAGGTCCCCTCCAGGAATCTGACTCTCTTACAATAGTGCTAATTAAAATCTTGCCTACAAACAACCAAATTCAGTGTGTACAGGGTTATTTTCCATTAAAGTAAAACCATAATTTTAACATAAAAAAGTGTTTTAATTCTCATTTTAATGCCAGTACAATCACCAGCATAACTGAGTGGATTAATCAGGTAACTACCTGGATTAATTAGGTAATTACCAGGTAATTACCTGGATTAATCAGGTAACTAACCTACGTATACTTTCTTTTGCTTTTGATGACAAAAAAAAAGGAAAACCAGTTAACGTCTCTACCTGAATCAATCTCTTTCATAGTTCTATTCAGCTAAAACAGTTCACAGTTAACCACAATCAGATTTTTATTTTTCATTTGGAAAGAGCTTTACACATGGCCCACTAGGAAAATCCATTTTGAGCTTAGAATTGATATCTGCTTACATTATAACAGATTGTGTAATCAGAGGATCTAAAATGCTCAGTAGCCTGACTCTGCTTAGGAAGCAAGTATTCATATTCCACGGGCAGTCTTCTTGTCAGATTTTTCTAGGGAATTAGTCCTCATTTCTATCCTTCCTCATCCTTAAAAAAACAGATTTTTTTCCCCAGGAAGTAAAATTGTTGATTTTTTTTTTCTCAGACATGTATGGCCAAAATATATCCTGTATTAACCCTAAAACATTGACCAATAAGGCAAAAATCTAGGACTGTATGTTAAGAAGTACTGTTTTCTCTCTTTAGAAAAACCTCCAATTTTAGTGAAAATAAGGAGAAAACTGAACCAGGAATTTGGCAACTAAGGAGATTTCACATCTAAATATTTTTTAAACATTTAAAAATTTGTAATAAAAATAGATTCTCTCTCATCTCTTCCATCACCATCTCATTCCTTGATGTCAAATAAACAATTTAGATACTATTTTCAAAATCCTATGGAGGGAAACACTTAGGCTTAAACATTTAGCAAGTAGTACCTTCTCCAAGCAAAAGGGTATTTCTTTTCCTCCAAGCAAAAGAGTAAGTCTCTGAGCTTTGCCTCTTAAAAGTGTATGATATATGTTGTGATACAATAAGGAAACTTTAGGAAACTGGCAGAAGGAAAATGTGTCTCCCACTCCCACTTGGAATTTAAACAGCCAGTTCTGAAAAACCAGTTAGCCCTAGAGAGATGTCCAGAAGGGTCTTTTTGGTATCATTTTTTCACTCCTCTCATCTGGTTGGTCTTGTCTTCTTGGAAAATCCAGTACCATTAGGTTCTCTTGCTCATAGCACTACAAAATCTACATAATAAATGCCAGTAAATGACCAGAATATGCATTTGAGGTCTGTAAAGAGGAATGGCAAGGTCTGCTCTGTTCATCTCCATATCCTGGACTCTAGTACCTGACCCTACTCAGAACAGGTGCTCTATCAATAGTGGTGAAGAAATGGATAAATGTTAACTGAAGACAATTTGAAAGTATTCACCCTTCCAAGGGCTCATGTGATTTAACAAGTGTCAGATCCTCAAGCTAAGTGACAAAAGACTAGAAGGTAGATTTCAATGATCAATACGCCTGATAGCAGAAACATAGGAGTCCCAGAAGACCGACAAAGGCCCAAGGATCACTACATGTCACCTCTAATTAGAGACGGTTCGGTCTCTTTGGGTTACGTGTGCCCTGTGTGGCTTACAGCCCTTGGTTAAGGGCTGGAAAAAACACTGGACCCATCTCCAATTAATCTCTCCTTCATGTCATAGAGTGAACTAGTTCTGTGCTATAGACTAAATGTCTTCATCTCCCCAAAATTCATATGTTGAAGCCTAATCCCCAGTGTGATGGTACTTGGATGTGGGGCCTTTGGGAGGTGATTAGGTCCTGAGGGTGGAGCCCTCACGAACAGGATTAGTATTCTTACAATAGAGGCCCCAGAGAGCTCCATTGCTCCCTTCCACCATGTGAAGTTACAGTAAGAAAATAGCCATTTGTGAACTAGGAAGTGGGCTCCCACCAGGCACCAAATCTGGACTTCCCAGTGTCCAGAACTATGGGAAATAAATGTTTGTTGTTTAAACCACCTAATCAATGGTATTTTTGTTATAGCAGCCCAAGTGGACTAAAACATATGGCAAAGCCTGGGAGGTGACCTGGAATAAATAGTGGACACTGAGGAGAGAGCTTCCCAGAGAAACTGAATGAAGTCTGTGTGTTCCTTTCTTCACCACTGGGCACCTCCTCTCTGTTTTCCTTCTGTCTTTTCCACTAGTCCAGAGTCTGGATCTAAACATCTCTGGATAGACTAAAGTAAGCTAATGTTTTTGAGCATTTCCTATCTGCCCAGCCTTGTTCTAAGTGCCTGTCATTCTTTGACTGAATCTACACAACAATTCTAACAATAGATATTACTTTCCCTCCCTTTCCCCCACTCCCTGAATGAATTATGCCCAAGGTAATGTAGCTTATAAGAAGTAGAGCCACAGAAATAAAAGAAGGAATAGTTATGGATAGCTCATTATGTGTCAGGGCTATCTATACAATATTTCATTTACTTCTCACCACAATCCTCTGAAATACATACTTCTGTTATTGTCATTTTACAAATGTACAAAATTGGACTTGAAATGGCTTTGAAACTTTTCCATACCCATACAACTAATACATGATGGAGCCAGCCTAGGAATGCAAAATTCCAAGTTCCTTCCACTTACCTTCCCCAGTCCTCTGTCTTCATTGCACACAAGGTTTCGGGATCATAAACAAGTTAAGATTTATGGAATCCCTACTATGTGTCAGGCATGTTTCTAAGTATTTTACATATATTAATTCATTTGATCCTCTATGAGCTGGGTATAATTACTATTACTATTATTATTACTATTACTGATGTCATTTTGCATTTGAAGAAATTGAGGCAAAGAAAGGCTAACCAATTTTCTCAGACGTGTGATGAAAAAATGGCTACACTTGAGCTTAGATGTAGCAGCCTATTTCAGACTCCAAGCTCTGAACAACTGCATCGTTATGACTTTTCTCAATGCTCATATGACTAAATTTAAATAGCATTTATTTAGAGCTCATATTCTTATTCCCACTAGAAGCTGACCCCAAGTCCAAAGCACTTTATCAGATTCCATGTAAATTTTATATAAGAATAGGATAGGATAACTTCCCCATTTCCTATATTTTCATGGTAAGGCTGGGTTGGGGGGTGCACTTCAAAAATTTTAAAGGCCCACACACTTGTTTAGAGACAAGACAGGAGAAGCCGGAATACTTATACCTTTTAGCTCCAGGAAGCTTGGGAAGATATTCCTGCTTCAGCACCCCTCCTGTCTGTGGACCAGGGAGGGGTGGGCAGAGTCCTGTGGCCAGCTGGAGAAGTGAGAGAGCAGCACTGAGCTGTGAAGAAATGGCTTGGTGGACTTAATCCTGGTAGGAAGTTCTTTGGAATCCCACAGCCTTGGAAGGGGAGCTCCCCAATGCCCATCCCAAAGATGGGGCAGGCCGTGAGACATCTTCAGCTCACCTCCCTTTCATGAAAGGGAGGAGAGCTGGAAATCCTAGGCCCTTCCTTCCAATATGGAACACTGGCCGTCCATCTTCTGCCTGTGTCCTTTCATCTTTGGTTACACTTCACTTATGCCTTGCTCCCTGGCAGCAAAAGGGACCAGTCATTATATTTCTGCACTTTGTATTATTATTATTATGTTGTTGTTGTTGTTAATTAGCTGAATTGGTGGAGCACTGAACCAAATCAAATTAGCAACCTTTTCATTGGTATGCCCCTATCTCTATAGTAGTTGCACACTTTTAAAGTACTACTCTCTAATCCCCAGTAGAAACTGGGATGGAGGGAGAATTCATATACATATATATATATATATATATATATATATATATATATATATTTATATTTTATCTCCATTTAGAAAAGGTATGCGCTGTGTCCTTTATTTCTGACTCTCAGCAGGTTTCACATGATCATGACTCACAGAAGACATAAGGAAAATATGTTAATTAACAAGGTTGTAACTTCCAAGCTGTGCTCTAAGTGTGACTCATGCTGTATACTATTGCAGAGAAAAGGCTAAATGATAAGCAAAACTTTACATTGCATAATAATTGTTACATTTTTGACACTAAATCAAACACACCAATACTCTAAAAGGAGTGCCCCCAGATGTGCTCAAAGAGCCAGCAGTGTTTCTGGAGAAATTTTAAGCACCTTGGATTATAGGACCCCATAAATAAGAGGCTGAGTGGTAGGTAGGTAGATTGGGGAAGTTTGAGCCCCCAAATCTTGTGCAATGCCCCACAATAAAATCTTACTTATTTAGGAGTGGCAACAGTGGGAAAATAATACTGTGGGTTTGAAACAAAAAATTAGTGAACGATAACAATAAACAGCGATGCCTGTGGCAGGTCTTGAAAGTGAGGTTAGAATTTTGTGGAACTGAGCTGTGCTTGCGAGTTAGGAACAAGCTTGCTTCAGGGACAAGAGCACCATTTTGGCCCCACCCTCGGCAATCTGCCAGGAATCGGTTCTCAGGTCTGCAGTAGAGACTGGAATCTTTCCTGCCGGTACGCCAGCCAGCAGCAAATCCAAGTGGAGTCATGGGCTTTGCCCCTTTTCCTCTTCTGCCTTTGGAACTGTCTCTCTGGTGAACCCCAACCCGAGAAGTGCTCCTGGGCCCTGGGTTCCACTGGTGGACTGCACCAGCAAGGAGGGTGCAGGTTCCTCCATGAGCCCCCCTCCATCCCAGGGGTGGTGGGGAGCAAAGGGGCGCGCTGGCCTGGGTGCCTCCAGCATCATGCTGCTGTGCCTAGAGCACAACGAGGTCACCTGGGCCACAGGTGCACTGGGACAGCAAGTTGGCAGGTGCATAGGTTGATGTGTGCATGGTCACTGTTGTGTTGCAGTTGCTGTTTGCTGCCTAAAATCCCCTTTTAAAGATGTTGCCAGATTTTCTCCATTCATTTCTTTTTTATTACTTGTTTTTAAAGCATCCATTACATAGGCAAATTAATTTTGGCCATCCCTAGGATTGAGAGGAAATAATGGGGAGGGTATAATGTGTTTGAAGATGTGTGGGCTACAATAGATACTGCTCACTTGATTGTTTCCTGACACCTTGAATATAGTAATGATCTACATATTACACGAAAATGCACCATATTGAAAAATAAAAAATACACAAATTGCACAAAAATTCGTACAAGCATGATTGCTGTACACAAGCAGGCAAGAACTCTTTAGAAATGGGAGGTTCTATGATTGGAGCAGTTTGCAATGCAGAAATGTTTCTGAAATTTTCCCAGAAATCTTGCCTCATTTATTTAGAACCCAGACTGTCCACATTGTGTATTTTCAAGTGGCCAGCCATGCTCGGCCTTGAGAATCCTGTGATGAAGATCGCTAAACTGACTGCTGGCTTCACAGTAGACAAATGATAGAAAATTAGGCATGACGACATGACAGACTCTCTTGCCTTTCCATACTAAACCTCATGAATGTGAAAACTTGTTATCAATTTTAAGGGGAAACATTTTGTAGAGCTGAGCACCAAAAAACCACTGATTTATTCCCAAACCATATCGAGCCCATTAAAATGGACACAGTAGTTTCTAGCACTAATAAGAGTTATTAGAACACTAGGTAATTAGGCTTCATGAGTTCCTTTGTGACTTGGGTGTTGATTGGGCTCCTTCGGCTTCCCTGGCTACTGTTAAGACTGTGCTTATAAAAACACACATAGATGATACTCAGTTTATATAATATAACATTTCATATTTTTAAAAACATTAAAACTGAAAGGAAAGCAAAGGAAGCAGCAGGCCAGATTAATTCAGAGAGGAAAACCAAAATCAATAGATGTCAATGTGAAGATGATACCTGGGGGATCTCTTCCTGGTAGTGTCAACAGAGAGGAAAGCTTACAAAACCCAAGTCAGTCCTTATAGAATCAAAGACATGCCTCAGAAATGGAAGCAGGGATTTACATTAAAGTCCTCCTCAAGGTGAATTCTCTACATGTGGATAGGAACATCCTAAGAGCGTACAATCAAGTTCTAAATGTTGTATTTTGGTGTAGGGGCTAGAGGAGTTTTAAAGTGAGTCCATTCTCCACTAAGAACCACCACTATCACTCTGACCTACCTCCTTCTTGATGCCTCAGAATTCCCTCTTGGAAACTGGAGGAGAACAGAAGATTCCCTGGGCCCATCCATATCTAAAATTCTATCACGCCACAAGCACGCACTGGAGCAGTGGAAAGCTATCACAGAAGCCTCACAAGGTGGTTGGGGGACCAGGTGGCAAAGAGCAGCCAGAGTCTTCAAAAAAGGGAAGGGTATAAAGTTTGAGAAGGCCTATTCTTCAGACATGGAAGAGATTTGGCATAAGTCACAAATAAGAGAAATCTGAGAAAGATGATAAGGAAGCCATGCTTTCATTGTATCCATTCAACAAATTTATTAAGTATCTTTCACCTAGCCAGGTGCTTGGAACACACAGTAGGATACATGCAGGTGGAGTCCGTACTTTTACCTTTCTTACTGTGTAGTAAGATACAAGCAAGCAAATGTGAAACAGATTCAACAAAGTAGATATTGCCGGGTGGTAAGGTCATGGGTGCTGTTTATGAATTCCCTGTGTTATGCAATTTATCTACAACAATAAAAATTTTTTTTAATGAAAATAGAGTTTTTTAAGAAGAAGAAAATGGGGGCACCTGGGTGGCTAAGCTGGTTAAGCAACTGCCTTCAGCTCAGGTCATGATCCCAGAGTCCTGGGATCGAGCCCCGCATTGGGCTCCCTGCTCAGTGATGAGCCTGCTTCTCCCTCTCCCTCTGCTGCTCCACCTGCGTGTGCTCTCTTGCTCTCTCTGTCAAATAAATAAATAAAATCTTTTTAAAAAAGAAGAAGAAAAAATATTTTTAAAATCTACTTCATATAAATACTAGATTTTATGTGTAGCGGGATGGTATTATAAAATCCCTTGAGAGTTAACAGAAGAGCTACCTGAAACTCAGGTTAAGTGGCTTATTAAGATCACAGAACTAGAGTGAGAAACTAGAAGAACGCAGTGACATGCACAGAAGTACATCTTACCAAAGTTTTGTGTTTTGTTTTTCTTTTTTAAGCAGGAGAGCTAGGATTAAAGCCTAGATCCTCTAAGTCTCCAAATCCCAGGCCTTTCGACCACCAGACAGTGCCTACGAAGAGCTACAATATGCAATCTGAAGGATCAAGGTAAGAACTGTAATATAGTCAGTCATTAAAAAATGAGATGGAAGAAACCTATGTAAGAAAAACATCTTCAAAAATTTGAGTCTCATCATCTTCCTCTCACTCTCCTCTATCACTCTTCCTTTTAATTCTTTTTTTTCTATTTATATTAAATACATATTCTTAAATAGTCTTTGGGCAAGAATTAAAGGGGGAAAATTACATATTCCCACTATACTAAAATGACTACTATTGATATCGTGAAATGATTCCTTTTAACTTTTTCCCCTAGATTTAGGGTTTTAAAAAAATTATAATTATACTGATACCTAATTATAAGCCTTTGCTGGATTTCTGCTGTAATTACCCAAAGTTAGTATTAAAAATTTAGCCAACAGTAAGGGAATATTCCTAAACTAACAGAGTAATAAATATAACAGATAAACAATTTTAGATCAACATTTCCTAAGTATACGCCATAAAACACTAGACATGTGAAACATTCATTAAGAAAAAGGTTTAGGGGTGCCTGGGTGGCTCAGTGGGTTAAAGCCTCTGTCTTCGACTCAGGTCATGATCCCAGGGTCCTGGGATTGAACCCTGCATCAGGCTCCCTGCATCAGGCTCCCTGCTCAGCGGGGAGCCTGTTTTCCCCTCTCTCTGCCTGCCTCTCTGCCCACCTGTGATCTCTGTCTGTCAAAAAAATAAATAAAATCTTTAAAAAAAAAGGTTTAGTGGTAAATAAAGTTTAGGGAACATTTCAGATTCTCATCCCATTTTGGAGATTCACCATGCACTTTGCAAAAATCAGAAAGAAGCAATGTTTAAGAAAAGAAAAACTTCTTTAAATTTTAATTCAACATTTCCTAAATTTATTTGTACATAAAAACTTAAAAATATATATTTTACACTTATTAATGTCTTTTGGAATAGGAACAAACTTTGGGATACACTGCGTTAAATTCTCTAGTTATTTCCAGTGCTAGATTTTAAAAGACAACATTATTAGACCTGGCTGCCTTATCAGGCAGGAGTCAATAGGAAACGATACTGGAAGACAAGGAGCTTTCAAGATCAGTTAAGCCAGAAGTGAGAGGGCAAGTGGGGACACCCAGGAACTCGGCACTTAGAAACTACACCTAGAAATGAAGCATTCAGAACTTTGTCCCCTAATATCTTTAAAGTGCCTGTTTAACATAACATTTCAAGATCCTAAATTTTCCCTGTCAGAGATTTCAGCCAATGGAAGAAGCCTGGAGAAATCACTAGCAGAAGGTCAACCACTGACATTATTCACTGATTCTTCCTTTCCTCTTGACATGTCCTTGACAACTTAAAAGCATTCTTGTTTTGTTTCACCCTATTTCTATCTCTACATTCAAATAGATCCTATAAGGAGAATATTTTTTATGTTTTTTCTTTCTTCTATACTCCTACTCCTACTCAGTTATTCACTTAATAATTCTCTTTTGGGCACCTACTCCATTCTCAGTAGACATTGACCAGAAACATGATATCTGCCCTGAAGAAGCCCATACCTAGTGGGGGCAGACTCAACCAGGCATTATCATCTCTCACCAATAACACTGTACTAGATCTTTCTTGCTTCAGGCCACTATACTCTAGTACACCCTCTAAAATTCCTATGCTTACCCATTCAAAACCCAAATCTGATCATGTCACCCTCTGTCCTAAAGTCAAATAATAGCTGCCCAATGTTATTGACATACATTTAGGTTGAGTTACATGAAAATATCAATATTTCTACAGAGATGACAATTTCATGGGGTTCAACATAATAAAATGAAATTTCCATTTTTGCACTTGTTAGCTACCACATTATATAAAAATCCTGAGAAGGATCTTTTCCAAATCTGAAAGGCATGTTAGGTATCACCAGACTTAAAATATAGACTATGAGACATGCATAAAATCTGCTTTATGGGGGAGAAGCAAGATGGCAGAGGAGTAGAAGACCTAAGTATCATCAGGTCCCAGGAGTTCAGCTAGATAGTTATCAAACCATTCTGAACACCTACTAACTCAATGGGAGATCAAAAGAAGAAGAGCAGCAATTCTAGGAACAGAAAATTGACCACTGCTGGGAAGGTAGGAAGTGCAAAGTGAATCCGAAGCAACAGGAGAAGAGACCATGGGGGGAGGGGCCAGCTCCTGGCAAGTGGTAGTGCAGAGGAGGACAAAATTGGAACTTTTTCTTTTTTTTTTTATTCATTTATTTGACACAGAGAGAGATCACAAGTAGGCAGAGAGGCAAGCAGAGGGAGAAGGGGAAGCAGGCTCCCCGCTGAGCAGAGGGCCCAATGTGGGGCTCAATCCCAGGACCCTGAGATCATGACCCAAGCTGAAGGCAGATGCCTAACCCACTGAGCCACCCAGGCGCCCCACAAAATTGGAACTTTTAAAAGTCTGCTCCACTGAGGTATGTCACTCCAGAGGCTAAGCAGGGGGTGGAGCAGAGACAGTGTGGTCTTAGGTCTTTATATAGATATAGATATAGATATAGATATAGATATAGATATAGATATAGATAGATAGATATTAGATATAGATATAGATATATTAATTTTTTTCTTTTTTTCCTCCTTCCTTCTCTCCCCCATTTCAGGTCTCTTCTGATTTGGTTAGTGTATATCTTTCTGAGGTTGTTGTTACCCTTTTAGTATTTTGTTCTCTAATTCATCTATCCTTATCTGGATAAAATGTCAAGGCAGAAAAACTCACCACAAAAAAAAGAACAAGAGGCAGTACCAAGGGCTAGGGTCCTAATCAACACGGACATTACTGATATGTCAGAACTAGAGTTCAGAATGATGATTATCAAGGTGCTAGCTGGACTTGAAAAAAACATGGAAGATTCTAGATAATCCCCTTCTGGAGAAATAAAAGAACTAAAATCTAACCAAGTTGAAATTTAAAAAGCTACTAATGAGGTGTAACAAAAAATGGAGGCTCCTACTGCTAGGATAAATGAGGAAAAAGAGAGAATTAGTGATATAGAATACCAAATGATGGAGAATAAATAAGCTGAGCAAAAGAGAGACAAATAACTACTGGACGATGAGGGGAAATTTGTGACATAAGTGATACCATAAGATGAAATATTATTAGAATAATTGGGATCCCAGAAGAAGAAGAAAGAGAGAGAGGGGAAGAAGGTATATTGGAGCAAATTATAGCAGAGAATTTCCCTAATATGGCAAAGGGAACAAGCATCAAAATCCAGACAGCACAGAGAACCCCCCTCAAAAGCAATAAAAATAGGTCCACACCCTGTTATCTAATAGGAAAACTTACAAGTCAGTGACAAAGAGAAGATCCTGAAAGCGACTCAGGACAAGAAGTCTGTAACATACAATGCTAGAAATATTAGATAGGCAGCAGACTTATCCACAGAGACCTGGCAGGCCAGAAAGGACTGGCATGATATATTCAGAGCACTAAACGAGAAAAATATGCACCCAAGAATACTATATCCACCTAGGCTGTCACTGAAAATAGAAGGATAGATAAAAAGCTTCCAGGACAAACAAAAATTAGAAGAATTTCCCCTACAGGAAATATTGAAAGGAGTCCTCTAAGCAAAGAGGGAGTCTAAAAGTAACAGACCAGAAAGGACCAGAGACAATATAGAGTAATAGTCACCTTACAGGCAATACAATGGCACTAAATTCATATCTTTCAATAGTTATCCTGAATGTAAATGGGATATATGCCCCCAATTAAAAGACACAGGGTATCAGAATGGATTAAAAAAATAAGAGCCATCGATATGCCATCTGCAAGAAACTCATTTTAGACCCAAAGACACCTCCAGATTTAAGGTGAGGGTGGTGGAAAGCAATTTACCCTGCTAATGGACATCAAAGAAAGCTGGGGTGGCAATCCTTATATCAGATAAATTAGATTTTAAGCCAAAGACTATAATAAGAGATGAGGAAGGACAGTATCATACTTAAAGGGTCTGTCCAACAAGAAGATCTAATAACTTTAAATATCTATGCCCCTAACATGGGAGCACCCAATTATATAAACCAATTAATAACAAAAGAAACAAAGAAACATGTCGACAATAATACAATAATATTAGGGACTTTAACACCCCCCTCGCTGAAATGGACAGATCATCTAAGCAAAAGATTAACAAGGAAATAATGGCTTTAAAAGACACACTGGACCAGATAGACATCACAGATATATTTAGAACATTTCATCCCAAAGCATCAGAATACACATTCTTCTCTAGTGCACAGGGAATATTCTCGAGAATAGATCACATCCTGGGTCACAAATCAGGTCTCAACCAGTACCAAAAGATTGGGATCATTCCCAGCATATTTTCAGACCACAATGCTTTGAAACTAGAACTCAATCACAAAAGGGAAGTTGGAAAGACTCAAATACATGGAGGCTAAAGAACATCCTACTAAAGAAAAAATGGGCCAACCAGGAAATTAAAGAATTGAAACAATTCGTGGAAACAAATAAAAATGAAAACACAACTGTTCAAAATCTTTGGGACACAGCAAAGGCAGTCCTGAGAGGAAAGTATATGGCAATACAAGCCTTTCTCAATAAACAAGAAACGTTCAAGTACACAACCTAACCTTACACCTAAAAGGGCTGGAGAAAGAACAGCAAAGAAAGCCTATACCCAGAAGGAGACAGAAATAATAAAGATCAGAGCAGAAATCAATGAAATAGAAACCAAAAGAACAGTAGAACAAATCAACGAAACCAGGAGCTGGTTCTTTGAAGGAATTATTCCTGAGTTACAAGGTTGTTTCAACATTTGCAGATCAATCAGTGTCATATACTACATTAATCAAAGAAAGGACATATGATACTCTCAACAGATGCTGAAAAAGCACTTGACAAAGTACAGCATTCTTTCTTGATCAAAACTCTTCACACTGTAAGGATAGAGGGTACATACCCAATATCATCAAAGCCATATATGAAAAACCCACAGCAAATATCACTCTCAATGGGGAAAAACTGAGAGCTTTCCCCCTAAGGTCAGAAACATGCGAAGGCTATCCACTATCACCACTGCTATTCAACATACTATTAGAAGTCCTAGCCTCAGCAACCAGACAACAAAAAGAAATAAAAGGCATCTGAATCAGCAAAGAAGAAGTCAACTCTCATTCTTTGCAGATGATATGATACTTTATCCTATAATCTTTGGTCTTTAGGGTAAAATTAAAAATATATATATGCAAAATATTCGTATACAAATATACAAAAAAACTCACAGTGGAGTCTTTTGGGTTTTCCCAAACCCAATACTGCTTTTCCAAAACTGCTAGAACTCATATAGGAATTCAGTAAAGTGTTGGGATATAAAATCAATACACAAATCAGTTGCATTTCTATACACCAACAGCAAGACAGAAGAAAGAGAAATTAAGGAGTCAATACCATTTACAATTACACTCAAAACCATAAGATACCTAGGAATAAACCTAAGCAAAGAGGCAAAGAATCTGCACTCAGAAAACTATGAAGTACTCATGAAAGAAATTGAGGAAGACACAAAGAAATGAAAAATGTTCCATGCTGATGGATTGGAAGAACAAATACTGTGAAAATGTCTATGCTACATAAAGCAATCTACACATTTAATGCAATCCCTATCAAAATACCATCAGTTTTTTTTTTTTTTCAAAGAAATGGAACAAATAACCCTAAAATTTATATGGAACCAGAAAAGACCCCAAATAGCCAGAGAAATGTTGAAAAAAAAAAACCAAAGTTGGCAGCATCAGAATTCCAGACTTCAAGCTCTAATGCAAAGCTGTAATCATCAAGACAGTATGGTACTGGCACAAAAACAGACACATAGATCAGTGGAACAGAATAGAGAGCCCAGAAATGGACCCTCAACCCTATGGTCAACTAATCTTCAACAAAGCAGGAAAGAATGTCCAAAGGAAAAAAGACAGTCTCTTCAACAAATGGTGTTGGGAAAACTGGACAGCCACATGCAGAAGAATGAAACTGGACATTTCCTTATACCACACACAAACATAGACTCAAAATGGATTCCTCAATGTGAGATAGGGCTCCATCAAAATTCTTGAGGAGAACACAGGCAGCAACCTCTTTGACCTCAGGCGCAGCAACTTCTTCCTAGAAACATTGCCAAAGGCAAGGGAAGCAAGGGCAAAAATGAACTATTGGGACTTCATCAAGATCAAAAGCTTTTGCAGCAAAAGAATAATCAACAAACCCAAAAGACAACCAACAGAATGGGAGAAGATATTTGCAAATGACATATCAGATAAAGGGTTAGTATCCAAAGTCTATACAGAACTTATCCAACTCAACCCAACTCAACACCCAAAGAACAAATAATCCAGTCAAGAAATGGGCAGAAGATATGAACAGATATTTTTGCAAAGAAGACATCCAAACGGCCAAGAGACACATGAAAAAGTGCTCCACATCACTTGGCATCAGGGAAATACAAATCAAAACCACAGTGAGATACCACCTCACACCAGTCAGAATGACTAAAACTAACAAGTCGGGAAATGGCAGATGCTGGCGAGGATGTGGAGAAAGGGGAACCCTCCTACACTGTTGGTGAGAATGCAAGCTGGTGCAGCCACTCAAAAACAGTATGGAGGTTCCTCAAAAAGTTGAAAATAGAGCTATCCTATGGCCCAGCAATCTTACTAGTGGGTATTTACCTTCAAGAAAGAAATGTAGTGATCCAAAGGGGCACATGCCCCCAAATGTTTATAGCAGCAATGTCCACAATAGCCAAACTGTGGAAATACCTAGATGTCCATCAACAGATGAATGGATAAAGAAGATGTGGTATATATATACAAAGGAATACTATGCAGCTACCAACCCCCCCCCCCAATCTTGCCATTTGCAACAATGTGGATGGAACTAGAGGGTATTATGCTAAGGGAAATAAGTCAATCAGAGAAAGACAATTATCATATGATCTCTCTGATATAAGGAATTTGAGAGGCAGGGTGGGAGGTTGTAGGGGTAGGGAGGGAAAAAATGAAACAAGATGGGATCTGGAGGGGGACAAACCATATAAGAGACCCTTAGTCTGAGGAAATAAACTGTAGGTTGCTAGGGGCGGGTTCTGGGGGAAGGGGGCCTGGGTTATGGACACTGGGGAGGATATGTGCTATGGTGAATGCTGTGAACTGTGTAAGATTGATGATTCACAGACCTGTACCCTTGAAGCAAATAATAACATTATACATTAATTTTAAAAAATCTGTTTTATGAGCCCCAAATCAAAAGCTGTAGGGCATACTCTCCAACTACTGGCAGTGATTTAAAATCTAGATGCTTCTCACATGGGCAATTCTGTGGTTTGTTCTAGGTAAATAACAGCATCAACTCCTGCTAAATGTACTTTAATCCAATAAATTTCCTGCATGTTCCAGCTTTTTTCCTTCATGTTCTACTCCCTCATTGGGTTATTGGGTGAATTAAACATAAAAGAAATGATCTATGTAAAGTAGGTGGCAAATTACATTCGTGATTAGCAATAGGCCTGCCAAATTCTCAGTTTTGCAAAAAAAAAAAACCTTCATTTACAACTTTATTGGAAGTAATCACTCCCTCTGCATAGTTCTCCTAGCATTTCCTTTGTATCTCTAATAAAGTGCATACCAGGGTCTATCTTGAGTTAGAATTATTTATGCATGTGTCTATTTTCTACCCTGGATTATGGAACCCTTCTGAGCAGGGATCATATTTTATTCATGGGTCTCACCTACATTGGGCAGGGGACCTTGCACTGTGAAAGCAATTTGCCACGCATAAAGCCCTATCAACTTGATAATGATTTGCCTCAAGCATATGCTGAATTGTATTGAATTCTTTGTTAGTGAGGGTCAATAACACTCCTCTCTGGGAACAATGTTCATGAAGTTAGAAGTTAAGAAATTCTTCTTTGAAGGAGAAGGCTTGCCTGGATGGCAGAAATGTAGAGCCCAGTTGCATCTTCTTGTTGTTCTCCTAAGAACAATTCCGCTTTCCTAAAGGTAGAATTATTTTTCTTGCCTTAGTCATAGTGTAAGCAAATACAAATTAACTTGCCTAATAAGACATCCATTTCCTCTTTTATGGATTCTTAGACAAAGGCAGGAATGCATAAGACTCTGAATTATCTAAGTAACTGGGGCAGTGAAGAGTTAAGGAAGTATTCAAGAAAATTCATGGTCTATGACCTCTTTTTCAGTGTTTTGAGAATTCAAAGCTATTGAGAAGGGCAAATCATAGAGGGTTATTCCTGTGAAAGACTTCCACTCTCTTTCCAAGCCTTCCATTCAGAGAAGTGAAGAAACGTGCTCAAAAGTCATATGATGAGAGGAAACATTTCTGTCCTGCCATGGGTTAAGGCCAACCTGTATGGCAAGCAAGGGGTCAATTTGAGACGGTTTCAGAATATTCTAATTTTAGATATTGTACCTTTCTAATCCATGGGTTATCTTACCCTTGCTGTCAGAAAAACTGACAGAGGAGAATCCAGAACAGACAGGAGAATAAAACTGTAACTTTCAATGCTGTACTATGTAATGCTGCTCCTGGTGGTTTCCAGGAAGACAGTAAGGCATTAAAACTGAAGAGACTGATGTGGAGAGGGTCACCTTGAAACTCAAATTTTGAGAACATGATATGCTCTTTAGACCTTAGAGGAGATCAAATGTATTGTTCTACAGAACTTGCAGCTCATAGGACCAACTTTAAGATGCTAAGCAACCTTGACTCAACTGACATGGAACCAGAGAAGTCACAGACATGAAAACATTCATTTTATCTCCTTCCTCTTCATCACACTTACTGTTTACTTACCACGTCAGCTGTGCCTGAATCAAACCTCTTTAATGGTTTAATCAAACCTCACTTCCCCATTTAATTACCTCCCTATCACAATCTTTTGCCCTTTTTTCTGCTTTCATGATCAGGCTTACTATCCTTCCCTACATAAATCTAGCCATATCCAGATAATTTCAACCATACTCCTTACCTGTTCCAAAATACAGAAAGGCAAAGAAAAACTCCTTGACCTCCTAAATCACAGATGGCAGAAAATCACGTGTTAAAATTAACTAAGTACAAATTAGCTTTTATCAGAGGCAACAGAATGTTGTGGTTAAGAGGGAAAACTCTGAAGTCTCACGGTTGTTCAAATCCTGGTTCTACTACTCATCACTTACCCTCTGCATACCTCAGTTTACCCAGTGTTAAAGTGAGAATGGTGTTGATACCAATTGCATTAGTTAGGATACTGGAAAAATAACAGCCACTTAAATGAAATAGAAGTTTGGCTCTCTCTGATGGAGGACTGTATGGCTGATGAGGTGGCTGTGAGACTATGGGATTAGGCTCATCTATCATAGTTTGCTCTTCTTAAAATGTGGCTTCCATCTCATGGACCATGACAGCTACTCCAGCTCCCACCTGGCTAGATGTCCACACTGTAGGCAACAGGAAAGGAGTAAGAGAAAAAGGAGTAGGCCCTCATTTCCATTAAAAGCATGCTCCAGAATTTCCCCAAAGTCACTTCCACTCACATCCCATTAGCCAGAACCTATTCGATGGCCACATCTAATATCAAGAGATGCTGTATGTCTTTTGCAGAAACGTCTTTTACTATATCAAAACAGAAAAATAAAAACCAGTGAGAAACCCAGTAATTTCTGCACACCAATGCTGTAGAGTTGTGGAGATTAAATGAATTATACATGTGAAGCGCTTAAAACAGTTCCTAGAACGTATAAAATCCTTGATGATTGTTAGCTATTAAAATAATAATACTAATAGTCCATTATTATGCCTGTTTCTTCTCACTGCTTTTAACAATATTAATTTTTTTAAGATTTTATTTATTTATTTGACAGAGAGAGAGAGAGAGAGAGAGAGATCACATGTAGGCCGAGAGAGAGGAGGAAGCAGGCTCCCTGCTGAGCAGAGAGCCCAATGTGGGGTTTGATCCCAGGACCCTGAGACCATGACCTGAGCCAAAGGCAGATGCTTAACCCACTGAGCCATCCAGGTGCCCCTCTTCTCCCTGCTTTTGGAAAGTTAGAATCAGGTGAAATATTTAGGCTCTTTAAAAATAATTATTAATATAAAATGTATGTTAATTTTTTAAAACTAAAATAAGTGAAACTAAAAAGAACAAAATAAGGGGTGCCTGGGTGGCTCAGTTGGTTAAGTGTCTGACTCTTGGTTTCAGCTCAGGTCGTGATCTCAGGGTTGTGGGATCAAACCTGGAGTAGGACTCTGCGCTCAGTGGGTAGTCTGTTTGGGATGCTCTCTCTCTCCCTCTCTCTTTGCCCCTCCCCTGCTTGTACACTCTCTCTCTCCCTCTCTTTCTAAAATAGGTAAATAAATCTTTTTAAAAAGAATAAAATAAGAACTGCCCATCAAACCATTCAGTATAAAATGCTACATAATTATAATAGGAACAGTTTTGAGCAATAGAATTTTTCTATTATTTTCAGAAAATTTACATGTACACATCAAAGTATTAACTAGGAAATTAGAAAATTGTGGAATTTAGAAAAATCAATGTTTTCTTGGCATATGTTTGAAAGGAACTGAATTTATTAACAAAGAGAGATGACAATTATACAGCTATTTTCTTTACAAAAGATCAAGGGATTTAATTTGCTGGTCAAAGAGTTGACTAACACTTATGGTTACTTCTAAGAGAATAAAGAGATCCTAAACAAAGTGTGGAAATAGAAGTAAAACAAATGAAGGCAGTCTTCTAAACCAACAAGCGGTGAAACTTTGGCCAATATCAGATGTGTATAAAGTAGAGGCTTTTCTCGTATAAGAACTCATTAAGCTTTTAAGGTTCTCACTAGCTCTTTGGGACAGTACAGAAAGCTGATTTCCATACCCAATTGATGAATTTATACGTTTTATATTGTCTATTATCATGAAGTTTCATTATGAAATTACAGACTTAGGTAGAACAGAGTACTGGTTTTGGAGTTAGATCATCTGGGTTTTTACCCTAGCTTTCTTACGGGCTGTATGACCTTGAACAAGTTACTCAACCTCTGCATTTTTTAGATTTGTCATCTGAAAATAGGAACAATAATACTACATGCTCCATAGAGTAATTATGATGATTAATTAAAATAATATGCAAAGCATTCAGGAATTGTTGGCCACTTAATTATTAATATTACCCAAGTCTTTTAAATGTTTTACAGCATTATGGTGATGTCTGGGTGGCTTAGCCATTTAAGTGTCTGTCTTTGGTACAGGTCAAGTTCCCAGTGTCCTGCACTTGAGTCCTATGTCCCCCATGTCAGGCTTCCTGCTCAGTGGGGAGTCTGCTTCCCTCTGCCTGCCAGCCCCCCTACTTGTGCTCTCCCTGTCAAATAAATAAGTAAAATCTTGGGAAAAAAAAAAAAAGCTTTACAGCTTTATAGACATTATAGACAGGAACTTCTTACTTGTACACAGCTTTACCAATCAAAAAATTCTGCTATCTCCACTATCTTATTTGATTGTCACTATTTTATCACTACAGTTTCCAATTATGGACATTACCCCCATTTTAAAGGCAAGAAAACTAAAGTTAAGAGAGAGAAATAACTGACCAAGGTTGCCGATCCTCCAAACCAATGGGCTTAAGTCAATGACTTGGTACTCTTGCAGGTTGGTTTACCTCTGCTGTAATCAGAGGAACACTGGTGGTTATGATACATGAGCCTTAGGTGATGTGGTCCAAACAGCTCTTTGTATGGACCATGACACATGGCCATGCCTTCCCTGACACCTCTGTTTAGGCCAAGGAGAGCATATGACTTTAGGGCAGTGTGGAAGCTCTGCCCCAACAAAGATGACAGTCACTTTCTATCCTCTCTTTTGGAAATTTGAGCATTTCTAGCTCTGACAACTGGTGTTGTAAAGAGCTTCACCCTACCCCATAATCTTCATCACTCCTGCCTCAATTTCTTAAAATGGACTTCTTCTTAGTAATGAAAACTCCATTTTAAGGCCTCTCTTCAAACCTGATTGTTACCCTTAAGGCCTATCTAAACAGAAATTCTAAAGATGCCACTGAAAGACTTGAAAGTTTTTAGCAGAAACAGAAACTGATAAAACTATGGAGGGAGGCTAGGGATATCCAGGGGAAGGCATGCTTTTCATGAACACTGCTTATAGTGATGTAGCTATTGCTGGCTAGGACAGTAACAGTTCCAAGAGCAGGGTGAGTTACTAAATCATGGTAAAGGCAAAGATCAACAAAATCTTACTTTCTATGGACAGAAATTCACTTAATTCTAGATTCTAACTCAGTGCTGAGTCCTGGTTATTTGAGAAACCACAAGTATTCCTTAAGACTCCCTGTGGGTCTCTTTTGTTACTACAGGAGTGTCTCAGAGTAACTCAATGGTGTCTCTGTTTCTTGCAACCAAGACAAAGGCAAGAAGATATGCAAATTATCAATTAAGATCTCTGTTAGAATTTTGAAACAAAAACATCTTATATCGTATGTGCTATGGTGAGTGCTGTGAAGTGTGTAAACCTGGCAATTCACAGACGTACCCTGGGGCTAATAATACATTATATGTTAATAAAAAAATAATTTAAGACAAAAAAAAGAAATAACCTGAATGTAAATGCATATTTGGTGACTGATTTGATAAAATTTTGGTATAAAGAGATACAAAGAAACTATGTTGTGAAATTCAGTACTTTTTACCTACTTGCATCATTTAAAATATTTGTATTTTCTGAATGTTAAGATAATCAGAGGAGAAATAGTGTTTTATTTTCCTTATCCAAGTTAAAGGCTTTTATTTTCTGAATCAGAAATTTGGAGCAATCATTGTCAAGGATCTTTCACCCTCTTTGTCACTGAGTATGTTTTCTTTTTTATTATTGGTACTATTCAGAGTGGTAATAACTTCTTTGGAGGAATAATGTCACACTTGCTAGTTGTAAAATTAAAATTTCAGTAAATACAGTAAAAAAAATCTTATATCTTACATAAGAAACTGTATGCACAGAGATGCACAGAAAGCTCGTCTGTAATGAGAGAGAAGAATGAGGCAGAGGCACAGAGAGAACCAGGAAAAGATGCGGAAAGTCAGAATCCCTTATTTCAGCTGTTCCTTCCCTTGAGTTTTCTGACACATCTAGTGGCCTTATAGCAAATTTTCCTTTTTTTTTTTTTTTTGCAAATTTTCCTTTTTTTTCCCAAGCCAGCGTTAGTTCAATTTCTGTAGTCTGCAACCCCCCAAAAAGTTAAAGTCTATATTTCTCATCCCAGAATTCTTTGGGGGAATTCAACTAGATGAACTCTGAATGTGTTATTCAAATATGAAAACACATATATATGACACCAAACAGGCTGTCTTAGAAATTTAGAAAGCATGAGGTCGCACTGAAAACCCAGCATTTAACTTTAACTGCCTGGTTTTAAAAAGATAGTAACACACACCAGTGATATTCTACTAGGGCAACATAATTGTTGTTAGAAAATATTCCATGAATGTTGTAATGTTTCTGAGCAAAGAGCACTGGCACCTGGGCTAAAGTTGAGTAGCAACCCTAAATATAGAGCCCTCCAGACAGCTAGAGAAATTCTTCTCCCTGGAGCTATTTGTTTACATTCCAGGGTGGTGAAGGTAATGAGGTAGAAACCTTCCCCTCCTCAGAGATCATTTGCTTACATTCCAGAGCAAAGTCCGCTTCACCCCTACTCTGTCTCTTTCTCTTCCCAGAGAGGAGGATGGGAAAACGTGCTAGCTGGCCTATATCCCTTATAAGCTGTAAGTTTCACAATGTGTTCCTCTGCTGTGGTACCTGTGCAAGTCCACCTGGTTCTCCCAGAGCTGTCATGTGGGGAACTGACACAAGATGCACTGTGAGGAAATAAGAGATTTTCTGATCCAGCCAGGGATCTTGTGTTTCTACCCATTAGTATGTATACAAGTATATAACTATAACTATATGTATATAGTTTAATATATAAATATATAACTTGTTAACTCTGCCCAGATTCAGATTTAACACTATATCCTAGATTGTCCAAGATAATCCTAGTTTATACTTACTATACAGAATAATTATTAATAGACCTCATTTCATTCTCAGAACTGTCCCTATTTGGGAGATAAATCATATGTTCACCCAACATACAACTCACAGAATCTCAAGAGGTACCCTTCAAGAAGCCCAATGTTACCTAATATTTTGTAGTTTTTTGACATTTGGTGAATCACCCCTTTAATTTGCAACTCAGGTTACTTTGCCATTAGGTTATAATGCCAACTCACCACTGAAATAGTAAAAGTGTCCCTTGAGGCTTCTCCCTCTCTATTCCTCTAGAACTTGGTACTTGTGTTGAAGCACACATCTTCTGCTTTGTCTTGTAGCATATTTTTGTATATTATACTTAATTTTTCTTCAAATATGTGTCCATTGACTAGTCCAGAGTTAAACAAAAGAATAAAAATACCTCTTGGATAAGACAAATAATTATCCCCAGGTTTAACTGCTTAAAGATTCAAATTGTTTTCAGATTTACTAAGAATATGGTTTACCTATGCCCAAGGTGTATGGCAACAACTCTCATGTGGCAATTTAAACAGGGCTGATATTGGTTTTCCTCCACAAATGGAAGATTGAGACACAACGTTAAATCATTTATTCCAGGTTAATGGCAAAAGGGAAAACAAAACTATGAAATATAGCTACTGAAACTCCTGTTCAGCATTCTATCCTCAGTATGACTGTGTTTCTTTTTGTGTGTTTACTCTGCAGAGTAATGTATTTTATTGTGCAATGTGTATAATGTTTCTTATTCATTATAAGACAGTGTTCTGAAATATTGGTCCTGCCTTCTAACACAACATTAATAATAATTCATTCTTAAGGACTATGTTTTATTTATAATACTGATTTTGTATGTATTCATATATATGTACATATTAATATTCTGAACCTACATAGATAGGTCCAGAAATAGAAGTTTTTGTTCAAACTTAGGATAAAAATGCATTTAACTATATTACAAAATTTTCTACCACTGGAAGACGATATACTCCAGCTTTAAATGATAAAACTAATGTATATTAAACTAAATTTAATTTAAATTACAAAATTTTTTCAACTGGAAAAGATCCTAGTTCAGCCCCCTTAAATTGCAAAAATAGTATTTTCCCTTTGCCATCCATTCCCAAACAAAATCATTTAAGTTTAATCCCAGACAACCATAGAGGAACCAGTTGCCCATCTGTCTGTCTATCTATCTATCTATTCCTTCCTTCCTTATATTTATGAGAGAAGCCACCTATTGGTAATGGTTGATTTATATTCTTTTACTTGAATTCCTACTTTTAAATCCAATTCTTAACCACCACCGTAATTGCTACCACCCCCTACTCCTCAGTCCTTCCCACACTAGTCTCAATCCCTTGACATATTTTCCTTGCAGGGATGATCCTCTTCTTTATCCTTCATTGGTCTTTCATTCTGCAGGCTCTTGCCTACTGCCATCTGCTAGACCCAGTATCTCCTCCAAAGATCTTTTCTACAACTCTTCATGTCCCAGTCTAGGCCTCCAACCAGTCGTATGGACCTCCTCAGAAAATTCAGCATCTTATTACTTTATCCTGCAGAGTAATTTAGTTTCTCTTGGTCTTTGCCTCTTCAACCCAAATTAGGCATAGAGTCTTTTTTAATCATTATTATTTTTATATTAAAAGGAACATAAATCGTCTTTCCAAATAAAAAGGGCAATTACATTGAGGAGTAATTTTCAAACTTTTTAGCAGAAAAAAATGACAAAGGAACAAAGCTATCAGAACTGACCATAGAAAGGCTGCAACCCTGAATATGTGTTGCTGAAGCAAGTACAGTGAGGCTGCAACTCTGAGTGACAATCCAGTGGGAGAGGGATTCCTCTGACCTCTTAAAGCAGTGATTCTCAGGTATGGCTGCATATTAGAATCACCTGGGGAGCTTTTCAAGCCCATCAATGATCAGCCCCAACCCCAGTCCAATTGAATTAGAATCACTAAGGAAAGGGGTCCAGTGCTGTATGTCTTAGAACCTTTACAGCTCATTTTTTAAAATTGTGAAATGATCATTACAATAAATCGAGTTAATATCCATCACCATAAATAGTTAACAGAATCTTTTTCTTGTGATTAGAACCTCTAAGATTTACTCTCTTGGCAACTTTTTTTTTTAAGGTTTTATTTATTTATTTGTCAGAGAAAGAGAGCATAGACGGAGAAAGAGTAGAGGGAGAAGCAAGCTCCCTGTTAAGCAAGGAGCCTGATGTGGGACTCGATCCCAGGACCCTGGGATCACGATCTTGGCAACTTGCAAATAACCAATACAGTATTATTAACTCCAGTCACCACTTTTGCAGTTGATTTTAATGTGAAGATAGGGCTAATAACTGCAGGGTTAGGTGAATGAAATATATAGTCATGACTATTACAAGTCAAACTGTAGCCAGTTTTTGACATGGTTTTTCTTCTGTTCTTCTGAGGCCCAGAGGGGCAAAGTAAATTGACTAAATTCAACACAAGAATTGATAGCTAAGTAGACACTCTATTTTGATCCTCTGATATCCAGACAAGCCTTCTTTCCACTGCACCAGGCTCCTACAATATAAACTTAGCATGCTGCATAGTACCACATTACATACATATTCTGTTACAGTAGCCACTTGTGATTAGTCACATGACTCTATACATACTTGTTGACATACTTTCTAGAATGCTCATCAAAGGCAGTTGTTGAGGTTGAAATGGTTATACTCCTAATTGGTCAGGCTGTTTAAGATCTAGCATGCAATGTCTTGCAATAATCAGGTAGTAGTAGTGTTATTGTCCTAACTGTCATTACCAACTGATGAAATCAAAGTACAAACAGAGAAGGGGTACAAAGCATAGTGGGAAGTACTCTGTGATTCTGATCTCACTGCAATATCTGAATGCTGACTTGTACCAAGAGGAATCTGTGGGAATGGAAGGGAGCGATATTTACAGCATCTGTATAAGTAGATAGCAGAACTGGTAGCACAGGTTCAGAATGGGTAGAGAAAAGCTATATTCAGTTTGTTCCCTTATTTATAGATGAAGGCAAAACTATGCAATACGTTGAGATGCAGAGCTACAATTAGAAATTGGGTTGCCTGGGGCGCCTGGGTGGCTCAGTGGGTTAAGCCGCTGCCTTCGGCTCAGGTCATGATCTCAGGGTCCTGGGATCGAGTCCCGCGTTGGGCTCTCTGCTCGGCAGGGAGCCTGCTTCCCTCTCTCTCTCTCTCTCTGCCTGCCTCTCTGTCTACTTGTGATCTCTCTCTGTCAAATAAATAAAAATAAAATCTTTAAAAAAAAAAAAAAAGAAATTGGGTTGCCTGATCATCACTGGAATGCTTTACCAACTCCACTGTGATGTAGCATGGAGTGTCCCTTAAAGCATTCCTTATAAAGGAAGGGAGAAGAAGGGAGAGAGGGAGAGAGAGAGAGATCATTTATATTTATTGTAATCAATCCATCAAAGTTGTCTCATCGTAATATCTGAATTTAATTTCAGGTAGTCTGAAAAAAGAACCCAGACTTTTGAACTATCATACAAAACTACTTCCCCAATAGTATTTAATAATATTAATAATAACTATATATAATTTTAATCTGTCAATCTCATAATTATATCATAATATTAATTTGATATGAGGTTTAACCATTGGCCTATCAGGGCTGGAAATATAATCCTTCCAAGATAGTATTTGACCCCTGAACAGCTTTGAATTGTGGGGATCCACTTATATAGAGATTTTTTTTTATAGTATAGTATTGTAAATATATCTCCTTTCCTTATGATTTTCTTAATAACATTTTTCTTTTCTCTAGCTCCCTTTATTTAAAAAATACAGGAGATAATACATATACCATACAAAACATACGTTAATCAACTGTGTATGGTATTGGTAAGGCTTCCAGTCAACAGAGGGTTAGTAGAAAAGTCAGGTTATACTCGGATTTTTTACTGTGTTAGGGACAGCGTCCCTAACTCTGCATGTTCAAAGGTCAACTGTATTTAGATCATTGAGACTGTAGGATAAAATAAGGGTGAGAGGAGTTTTTGAAAGTTTCCTCCTGTTTTCCCAGAGGCATGGAGAGAATTATTCTGTACAAAGTGCCTTGGGCTCATCGAAGGAGAGCTGCCATAACAATATAAATTTACAATTGTTTTGGACATAAATAGGAACAGGAATTCTAGTAGACTAGTAACTAATACAATTCTGAATTTTGAGGGTAAAATCCTGTACTTTAGGGGCACCTGGGTGGCTCAGTCAGTTAAGTGTCTGCCTTCAGCTCAGGTCATGATCCCAGAATAAAGCCTCACATCAGGCTTCCAGCACAGCAGGGAGTCTGCTTCTCCCCCTCCTTCCCACTTGTGCTATCTGTCTCTCTGTCTCTCTCTCTCTCTCTCTCTCAAATAAATAAAATCTTTTTAAAAATTAATTAATCAATTAAGTCCTAGTTCTTCTTATGTCAGTTTTGGATGTTATAAATACAACCCAACTAAAAAATATTTCATTATAGCAATCTAGCAATCTTGTTTGCCATATACCTAACAGTGTGTAGAGCTTTTCTCTCCCTCAAAACAAAGATCTCATAACCAGTAATTACCAATGTTAACAGGCCCTTGCTATAATATTTAATTTATGGGGGAAAAAAAGAAAGAAAGAAAATCCAAACTGCAGCCTTAGGCTGGCAGTCGGTGGCTCAGCTTCTCTGCATTTTAACCAGCCTAAAGTATTAAATATTTAGGCTCAAGGGATCTGTGATAGTTTAGACCCAGCTGTAATATTGGTTTAACAGTCAGGAAAAATAACTTTCCACCTCAGAAGCAAAATTAAAGCAACAATCATTAAACAGTATAGCTGAGTGTTGTAACTTTGAACTACGATTCAAATAGAGGTGTACATTTTCCTATTGTTTCAAATTGTCAATAATTAAAGTCATCATTTAATGTAGTTTATGTGGCAACCATTAAATAACCCAAGTATGGGAATGCCTAATAAACTGTATAAATGTATTTTATTGATACACAGTTTTTACATAACTCTATGTGTACATATAAATACACCTCATTAATCCAGACACCACTAATTTATAGAGTGGATTAATACAGACACTGGGTATTTTTGAAACAGTTCAGACAATTTCTGTTTGGATTAATGATGCAGCATTTAAATGAGTTGAGAGCTGAAAGGGAAAAAGGAAGAAGCTTATTGTCTTAAAGATTCTTTTAGGTTAGCTTTTTATAACTGGATTACTGTTTTGAAATTAAACTGTTAATTGCAGGTTATGTTGAAAGTCACTGAATGAAAAGTATTTCAGAAGAATAGCATAGCTGTTAGAGTGAACCTACCAGGATTGAATTGTAGCTGTGCCATTCATGTAGCTGGGTAACCTATATTTAATGAAATACTGCTTTAACGAACCAAAGAGGGAAAGTACTAGGAATTCAGGCTGCTCAAAAATCTTGACACATGATTACCACATACACAGACTTACCTAGACTCTGACTCAAGTAGACAATGATTCATTAAATAATAGAACTCAAAGTATCCATGATACTCAGGTGTTGATTCCACAAATAATCTCCATCACTTGTTCAAAGCAATACTAAAACAAGGTTGCCTGTGGGGATAAAAAGGTAGGATTTGGGGCCTACAAAGGCTTGAAGAACCATGTAATTTTGGCAAGTCATTGGACATCTCTGAGCTCCATTGTCCTTCATTAGTAAAATGGAGATAATACAAACTCTTATGTTTGTTAGAAGGATTCAATTAAACAAAATAATGCTTTGATAAATAAATAAAACTTTTATTGATAGGAAGGTAATGATATCAGCATAATTTTTAAAACAAACATTTGATCAACTAAGAGAAGATGTTTTAGTAGTAATCATTTGAGCACAACTAGGGTCTTGAAATTCAGATAATCAACTTTTTTTTTAAAGTGAAAACAGTAGGATCTGTTGACCTATTCTAGGATTATTTACTGGTTGCTAAATAAGCTATATTATTCATAGTCTTTTCAGGTCCAAATTCAAAAAGTAAATAATTTGTTCCAAACCACGTAACTAGGTAACATCCCAATTGTATTAGTGAGAGTTTCCCAGAGAAACAGAACCAATAGGAGATACATACATGTATACATTTGTCATAATGTATAGATTCAAGTGATAATTGATCCTGAGAGGTCCTACTATCTGCCCCCTTCAGGCTGGAGACCCAGAAGGGTGGTGTCTATTTTAAAACCCTGAGAGCCCAAGAGCCAGTGGTATATTCCATCCAAGTCTGAAGGCCTGAGAACCAGAGGTGCCAAAAGCAAGAGCAGATTCATGTCCCACCTCAAGCAGTCAGACAAAGAGTGAATTTAACTTTCCTTTGCCTTTTTGTTATTTTTTTTAAGCTTTATTTTATTTTTTCAGTGTTCCCAGATTCATTGTTTATGCATCACACCCAGTACTCCATGCAATATGCCTTCCTTAATATGCACCACCAGTCTCACTTATCTCCCTATCCCCCTCCCCTCCAAAACCTCAGTTTGTTTCTCAGAGTTCACAGTCCCTCGTGCTTCATCTCCCCCTCCGATTTCCCCCAATTTTCCTTTCCTTCTCCTAATGTCCTCCATGTTATTCCTTATGCTCCACAAGTAAGTGAAACTGTATGATAATTGACTTTCTCTGCCTGATTTATTTCACTCAGCATATTCTCCAGTCCCATCCATGTTGATACAAAAGTTGGGTATTCATCCTTTCTGATGGAGGCATAATACTCCATAGTGTATATGGACCATATCTTCCTTATCCATTCATCTGTTGAAGGGCATCTTGGTTCTTTCCACAGTTTGGCAATTGTGGCCATTGTTGCTATGAACATTGGGGTACATATGGCCCTTCTCACTACATCTGTATCTTTGGGGTAAATACCCAATAGTGCAATTGCAGGGTCATAGGGTAGCTCTATTTTTATTTTCTTAAGGCATTTCCACCCAGTTTTCCAAAGTGGCTGACCAATTTGCATTCCCACCAACAGTGTAAGAGGGTTCCCCTTTCTCCACATCCTCTCCAATGTTGTTTGTTGTTTACTGTCTTGCTGATTTGGGCCATTCTAACTGGTGTAAGGTGGTATCTCAAAGTGGTTTTGATTTGAATCTCCCTGATGGCTAATGACGATGAACATTTTTTCATGTGTCTTTAGCCACTTGTATGTCTTCTTTGGAGAAGCATCTGTTCTTGTCTTCTGCCCGTTTTTTGACGTGATTATCTGTTTTCTGGGTGTTGAGTTTCAGGAGTTCTTTATAGATCTTGGATATCAGCCCTTTGTCTGTATTGTCATTTGCAAATATCTTCTCCCATTCCGTGGGTTGCCTCTTTGTTTTGTGGATTGTTTCTTTTGCTGTGCAGAAGCTTTTGATCTTGATGAAGTCCCAAAAGTTCATTTTCACTTTTGTTTCCTTTGCCTTTGGAGACATGCCTTGAAAGAAGTTGCTGTGGCCAATGTTGAAGAGGTTACTGCCTATGTTCTCCTCTAATATTTTGATAGATTCCTGCCTCATGTTGAGATCTTTTAACCATTTCGAGTTTATCTTTGTGTATGGTGTAAGAGAATGGTCAAGTTTCATTCTTCTATACATAGCTGTCCAATTTTCCCCGCACCATTTATTGAAGAGGATGTCCTTTTCCCATTCGATACTTTTTCCTGCTTTGTCAAAGATTATTTGACCATAGAGTTGTGGGTCCATATCTGGACTCTCTACTCTGTTCCACTGGTCTATGTATCTGTTTTTGTGCCAGTACCATGCTGTCCTGGTGATCACAGCTTTGTAGTAAAGCTTGAAATCAGGCAACATGATGCCCCCAGTTTTGTTTTTCTTTTTCAACATTTCCTTAGCAAATCGGTCCTCTCTATTGATGTAGAAAAAGCATCTGACAAAATAAAGCATCCGTTCCTGATTAAAACTCTTCAGAGTATAGGAATAGAGGGAACATTCCTCAACTTCATAAAATCTATCCATGAAAAACCCACACTGAATATCATCTTCACTGGGGAAAAGCTGACAGTCTTCCCTTTGAGATCAGGATCAGGACAAGATTGCCCACTCTCACCACTGTTGTTCGATGTAGTACTAGAAGTCCTAGCAACAGCAATCAGACAACAAAAAGAAATACAAGGTATTCAAATTGGCAAAGAAGAAGTCAACTCTCTCTCTTCACAGATGACATGATACTTTATATGGAAAACCCAAAGGACTCCACCCCCAAACTACTAGAACTCACAGAGTAATTTAGTAATGTGACAGGATACAAAATCAATGCACAGAAATCAGTTGCTTTCTTATACACTAGCAATGAAAATATAGAAAGGGAAATTAGAGAATTGATTCCACTTGCTATAGCACCAAGAACCATAAGATACCTGGGAATAAATCTCACCAAAGAGGTAAAGGATCTGTACACGAGGAACTACAGAATACTCATGAAAGAAATTGAAGACACAAAAAGATGGAAAAGCATTCCATGCTCATAGATTAGAAGAATAAACATTGTTAAAGTGTCTATATTGCCCAGAGCAATCTATACTTTCCTCTGCCTTTTTTTCTATTCCCTTTTTGTTCTATTTCCTCACCAGATTGATACTCACTCACACTGGGGACTGTAACCTGCTTTAGTCAGTCTGCTGATTCAAATGTTAATCTCTTCCAGCAACACCCTCACATATACCTAAAAATCATGCTTATCCATCTATCTGGTCATCCCTTGGTGCAGTCAAGTTGACACATAAAACTAACCATAACACCAAGTGTCTTGATTCCCAAGAATCAAAAATTTGATATGGAATCCCCTAGTTTCTCCTCCTTGCGGTTCCCTTTATTTATTCCAATAGCAGAATCATATTTTCAAATGAAATCTTACTTACAATCACAGAAAAGTTGGAAGGGATCTTTTGCTTCTATCAACCCTTTGAGATCTTCTGCCCTTGAGACATCTTTCTGAGGAACCCTCAGGCTCTGTGTAATACAGATTGAAAACCCTTCTGTTCCACATTAATGTAGTTTTACAGTCTATTTGAGAAAATAATTAAAGAATTGAATATTCTTATTCACATTTGAAAGTAATAAATCTATTTGGACATTATACTAAATTTAGCAAGGCTTCTTTTATTATTAATTATTGAAGGAATATCAGACACATGTATTAAACTTACTAAAAGGCTTGCTCTTCATGGAGCTTATATGATGAAATATGACAAAAATCTAATTTAGAAATGAATATATATTTTTCCTGTGATTTTCCAGCACTCTAATACCTTTTATGCCATATTTTATTTCTCCTAAAAAATGCTGATTAGAATATCATAATATGAGAATATATGTAAACAGTTATATGATCTTGCTCTTATATAGGTGTAAGAGAGCAAGCAAGAAAGAAAATGACTACCTAGTACAGTTAGGTTAGTACTAAGTCTTTTACATTTATTTTGTCACTTGATTCTCAAGTAACTTGAATATGCCTAGGCCTCAATCATGCATGGATAAGAATTAGTATTAATATTCAATCTTGTTCTGTTTTTCACCTATTCAGCACAGAATTCCCAGTCCCGTTGATGTTGAGCATTATTTTTTGTGCTTACCTCCTAGCCATATAGGTTATTTGCTGAAATGTGTGTTCAAGCATTTTGCCAATTGTTTAATTGGTTGTTTTCCTAATATTGACCTTTGAGAGTTCTTTATATAATCTAAATACAAGGCTTTTAGCAGATTTGCAAATATTTTGTCTATCTGTGTCTTTTCCTTTTGATCTCTTAGCAGTGTCTTTGAAAAAGCAGAAATCTTTAATTTTGATGAAATCTAATTTATCATCATTTTGGTGTATTATCTAAAAAATGTATGCCTAACCCTCATTATGGATCATAATTTCATACTTCTATGCATGCATTGTAATTTTTACTGGATGCAAGATACTATGATTTTTACCCTGTTGAGTGCTGAATATTTTTGTAGATATTTTTAGCTTTATTCTAGGATGCAGTAGAGTTACTTGCAAACAGTTTGACCCTTTCAAATCTAGCTTTTAAGATTTTTTAGGAAGGACTGGAGCAGTGTTTGGTCCAAGGCTATTTATTCCCAAAACTGAAGAAAGGCCTTTGTGCACTCTACCCAGTGCCATACTAATTATGAAATTTTCCAGTCTGGCAGGTAGAAACTGGTACTATTCCTCATCCTGTGTAAGTGCAGGCACTATTACCTTAAATCCTTTCAGGAGGTTATGTTCTGGGCCTCAAGTAGTTTGCTCACTTGAAGACACGATCAGAACCCTCCTAATTCCCAAGGGGCACCTCTGCAGCTCTTCAGAGTTCTTTCTTTGTACAGACCTTTCCTAATATCCTAATATTCCACCTGGCAAATTCTAATAACCTTTTCCTGGACTCTCAGCACTGTCTCCTCAACCCAGGTCTTCACTAGGTTCTACCTGGCTTTCCCTCCCTGCACTGCAACCTGGAAACATTCTCAAGGCCCTAATATGGGGATAATCATATAACTCACTTTGTTCATTTGCTCACTCTCTGGGGTTACTGTGTTTTATTAGCTAATCTTCAGAGTCTTGAAAATCATTGTCTCAATATATTTTGTAAATTTTTGTTGTAGTTTCATGACAGAGAGTAAACCTAGTCCCTGATATTATATCTTGATATTATATCTTGGTCAAAAGTATAACTTCCTCCTGATTTTTAATTGGAAGTATGGTTCTTTAAATATGTCAGAGTAAGAAGATGGCCAAATACAAACACAAACTTCAACAAAGTGCCAATTTTGACAATCCAAGGACACTATGAAGACACAGGGAGAAAGGCAGGAGATAGCACGTTATGAATGGTTCTGAATCAACAGAACACAAAGGTCTTTCCTTTTAAGCCATTGCATTCCACAGTACAAGCAGCATCACAACATGTTATATAAGGCTGACCTACCTTAAAATGCATGAATCAACCTTTATTTAGAATTAATTTTTGATCTTTTGACCTTTTATGAATTCTTAGCATCAAAATGTCAAAAGGCTTTGAAAGTTTAATCAAAATGATGTCATTCCTTCTAATGGTCAAATCTGCACTGTGCCTTTTGATAGTAACTATGAATATTACAGCTAACCATTTTAACTCTCAGTAACTCTCTTATATTTCTTATAAAGGAGAAAGTGAGGAGACTAAAAAGTGATTTACACATTGACTAAATTACTACAACATCAAATCTAAACAAACATTGACCTGCAACACCTAAAACATCAATCAAATGATTTTGGAATTGATGGAAATCTGTCCAATTTTTTTTTTGCCCTTCTTTTCTGCCTATACTCTTTGCTTTTATTCAGTTTTGTTCTAAACTTTGCCCTGCAAAGCTTGAGCAAGCAAAAGAACCCAAGAAAGGGGCATCTGCTGTTTACTACTAAGAGTTGTACCAGGAAGATGGCAACAGCAATAGCATCTCAGTGAACTGGGGCAATGAAGCCCATAAGAGTTAAGATGACTCGGGGCACCTGGGTGGCTCAGTGGGTTAAGCCTCTGCCTTCGGCCAGGGTTATGATCTCAGGGTCCTGGGATCGAGCCCCACATTGGGCTCTCTGCTCAGCGGGAAGCCCGCTTCCCCCTCTCTCTCTGCCTGCTTCTCTGCCTGCCTCTCTGCCTACTTGTGGTCTCTCTCTCTGTCAAGTAAATATTTTAAAAGAAAAAAAAAAAGAGTTAAGATGACTCAAAGTAATTTGTGTTCTAGTTGCCTAATGCAGACACAACAGTTGGTAATATAAGAACTTATAGAAAGTAAAGGGATTACCATATGATACAGAAATTAGCAAACCCAGAAAACTTCAGAACTCAAAGGTATTACTCAGACTGCAGGCTGAACAACCACAGTCAAATTTTACGTGAGTTATACTAATGGCAAAAGTAGGAGTTATTAGTGGCTTATCAAGTATCTGGCACTGTAATCACACCTTGAGACATATATCTCAATCAGTCCTCACACCAATTATGGAAGAGTTGTACTATTGTCCACATTTCACAGATGAGAAAACTGAGGCACTAGTTAACTAATTAACTGAAGCACTATTTGATTCCAGGCCTAATTCAAAAGACTTCTTCCTTATTTTTTATTTATGCATTTTTGAATATATAATTGATGCACATGGTACAGAATTTTACAGGGTAAAAAAATGTCATAAAATAAAATGTAAGTTTCTTTCCTATCTATTCCCCAGATGCACAGTAACAACCACTTCATTACTTTGTTTATACTTCTATAGATGTTTTACCAACTATAATAGTATACATGTCCATTTTCCCTCTCAGTTGTGTTAGTAATTGCCTTATATATTTTGATGGTCTGTCGTTAGGTTCATAGTAGTTTAGAATCATTATATCTTCTTAGAAAATAGACTCCTAGTCCACAGTCTCTCATGGTTCATCTCCCCCTTTGATTCCCCCACCTTCATTTTTCCCTTCCTTCTCCAAATGTCGTCCATGCTATTCTTTATATTCCACTAGTAAGTGAAACCATATGATAATTGACTTTCTTTGCTTGATTTATTTCACTCAGCATAATCTCCTCCAGTCCCATTCATGTTGATGTGAAAGTTGGGTATTCATCATATCTGATGGCTGAGTAATATTCCATTGCACATATGTACCACATCTATCTACTGAAGGGCATCTCGGCTCTTACCACAGTTTGGCTATTGTGGACATTGCTGCTATTTTTTCTTAAGTTCCTATAGGTTGACTGATTGATTCTTCTACTGGTCTGGTCTGACATTACTTATGTGGCTGCATTCAACTGGTGAAGAACCTGAGGATGAGCTCAGCTGTGAACCTGAGGATGAGGTAGGTTTGCTGAGCCCACATTTTCATAAGTTTCCACCTGAGCTCCATCAGCAAAGCATTACAAGAGGGCAAGCTTCAGCGGAAAGGGCCTCTGCTATATCATGTTTGCTGTTATTCCATTGGCCAGAAGCCATACAGTAAATTTCAGAGCCAACTGGGAGGAAAATATATGTAAGTGTCTGGATGTTGGAAGATTTGGTTCCTGCTTTTGGTTCCATGTATTCACATTTTTCCCATATGCAAGATGTACTCACTCCTTTCCAAGAACCCTAAAAATCTCATCGAATTACTGTGTAAGACTTAAAGTCAAGAATCTAGTTATTTGCATGAGGTCCTGATGCAAATGAGACTGCACTGGTGAAATTTCTCAAGTGTACCTCTTTGGGAGCATCTCCTCTTAAACAATGATTTCATGAACTATATAGTTATTATTTTTGCACATACATCCAACATACACTGGTGAGATAGGGAAAAGACAACTTCAACCAGATACTTGGATTCCAAAAAGAGAGGAACAGAGGCACATAGCAATCACTGATCCATAACAATTATTCAGTCCTATCCAGGACATGTTGTCTGGCCCACAAGTCTAAGAACCAGGTATGTTCTGGGCACCCGGATGGCTCAGTTGTTAAGCATGAGACTCTTGATTTCTGCTCAGGTCATGCTCTCAGGGTCCTGAGATTGAGTCCCATCTCGGGTTCCACGCTCAGCAAAGAGTCTGCTTGTAGATCCTCTCCCTCTCCCCTTCCCCAGTCTCTCTCTTTCTCAAACAAATATATGAATCTAAAAGAAAGAAAGAAAGAGAGAGAGAGAGAGAGAGAAAACAGGGTATTTTCTTAATAGAAACCAGTTCTGTCTATCAGTCATTTCCCAATCCTTTATTTTCCTCACCTCTGTCTTTAATTTTTAGCTATTTTAATGTAATATAAATTTGCCTGAATTTGATAGTGCTTCCTTTGGAGAATTCACTGTTGTTATATCTGTAGATATTCCTTCTGCCTCATCCTCTCCCTTCCCCCTTCTGAAATTTAAATCATGCAAATGTTAGATTTTCTGAGTCTCACACATCTCTTGCATTTTCATTTCTTCTTTAGGACTTGCGATTTCCACATGAACCAGAATTACAATAATAAAGCTGGAGCAAGCACACTCAAGTGAATTGGGAATGAGTAGAATGTCATTCACTTGTTTCAAGTGAGTTTGTTGTTTCCTCAGACTATTTGGTCTTGGGATAAAAGGCTAGATTTACTCTTGGGTAACAGCTAATAATATTCTATGGCTGGAGATAGAGAGATTAGGCCAATATAAAAACAGAAGGCCCTTTACTGAAAAGCAGGATGGAAAAAAGGATGGGGGTAGAGTGCACAGGGTTAAGGTATAGGGCACAGGGAAGGTATAGGGCACAGAATCTGGGTTAAGAAAAATACTAGTACTTCTCCTATCTTCAATCCAGCACCCTTAGTCCAGACAATTTTTTTCAGACATTCTAGTTCAGCACAGTATTTATCCATTCAGTTTTTATCACCACCCAATAGGAGAAGAAAGAATCGATGAATAAAGAAATAATGCATATGTCACACATATTTTCTCTCACCCATTTTATCAGTTTTCAATAATTAAGGGCAGGAAAACTTTCCTAGGATTTTTCAACTCACAAATGCTTTAAAACACACACCCCAAGAATGTGCTGGACTTGCTGCACAGTCTCTTGCCCCCATGATGTATAATTTAAATGAGGACTTCAGTTGGTAAGGGAGCGGAGTGAGTGTGCTATCAGCCAGCTATTGACGTTCCCAAATAGCCACTCTCTGCTTATTAAAAGATGATGAGGTGAACCAGTATCTTATAGGAGCCAGGTTTGGTAGGAAAGTAAATTGATTCTCTCCTTGACTTGGATGGAAACAAAGGAGTTCTCTTGCATTTACCCAAGAAATAAAACTTTCTTAACACAAAGAGGATATTAAAATTCAAAGCTTTAAAACAAATAAAATAGATATCTGAGCATTGAACAAATAAAACAACCCTTGAAATCTGGTATAGCCAAAAAGGCACTGCACTTAGGCCCCAAAATCTATCCCAGGTATGTCACTTACTAGTTTTGTGACCTTTGGCAAAATACAGAATCACTTCAAGCCTCAAATTGTACAATCTTAAAAAGAATGGGAGATGCACGCAAACTCTACTTCCATCACTATTTTGTTAGGAGGATAAAATGAGATAATGCACATGAAAGCACTTTGTAACGCCTTGAGCACTGTGCTGATATAAGACATTATTTTTGTACCGATACCTATTATGAGAAAAATAAAAGATTAATTCAAGACTATGCTGCATGGTTATGAAAAACTCTGTACTTTCCAATATTCAGTTACTTTTAAGAATCCCATTGCCATAGGCATGAACATTTAATCAGTCACTGGAAGGAAAAAAAAAAAAAACACCCCCAAAGAGCTTTGCCTAAGAAAAGCTGATACAACAGAGTCATACCATGCTTCCATCTTAATCTCCCTTCAACATCCTCCCACCCTTCCTGGCTGCATACTTTGCATACTTGGAGTTTTAGGACAGTATGTGTGTGTGTGTGTGTGTGTGTGTGTGTGTGTGTGTACACATATACATACATATATACACACACATACATATGAATTGCAATGGTGCAACAGAAATAGTTGCCATTATCACGTTTGGTAAAAATCTAGCTTCAGGGGCAGTAACTGCAGTCAAATGTGCAGCTAATCCAGTAAAGCTTTGTTTGTTCTGTTATGGAAAAGGCATGCTGAATTTGCATGTAAGTAAAGAACATTTTCTCCCTTAGGACATTATAACTTCTGCTGATACACCTCACTGGTTTTATCATTCCGATAGAATCTTTAAAACAGGAGAATATAGGAAATCATTGGTAGAAAGATAGATAACATGGAGTTACCATAAAAGAGACTTAACTTTGTAGCTATTTCACATTATTGCTAATGTAGGCATGAAACAGACACAGACTTTTTTGCTTACTTAGCAATGTCCTATTTTTCTTAGCTATTCTTAAAAGACTCAATAAGGACACCTTTTTACATCATCCTTCCAGATTCTAAAAATAGCAGGCAAAAGTAATGTGATAGGGATAATATAAAAATAGCTGCTATTTATTGAGTATCTACTCTGAGTGAGGCAGTTTATACAAACTGTCTTATTACATTATTGGTCTTTGGGATCATTACAAGTAGATATCATAATTTTCATTTACAGATAGGGAAACTAAGTCTCAGAAAGGTTAAATATTTGATTACATAACACAACTAGGTAAGTGGCAAAGTGGCAAAAATATTTTATGGAACGACTTTCCTTATTTGCTAGCAAAATCTGTTAACTTGGTTGTAGGGCATTTGGGAAATGGGAATGCTGCTTTTTAAAATTTTCTTGATAACTGATGAATAATCAGGAAATTTGTTATAACCACTGACACTGAGTATCTTTTTTGTCCACTTTTCTGCCTTTTTATGTAATGGATACAGCTATTTTAAAACCTTTTTGAAATAAAGACATGGGCTGAGGAGAGATGCAAAAGGAGAAGGAGAAAAAAAAGAAACCTGAACATAACTGATTTTCCTTTACTAACACAGAGCATCAAGTTGTTGTTTTGTACATAGATTCTAGTTGTAAATGAGTAAGATTCAAAATGATGAGGTGATTGTATTATGGAACACTATCAGGACTCTTTCACTTGCAAGAGAAATAAAACTCAAATCAAACCAGCTTGAATAAAGGTGGAGGGAGGATTTATTTGGCTCCAGTAATTAGGAAATCTAAGGAAAGGGGCTAGCTTTTGGGTCATAGCCAGATCTGGAAGTTCAAATAATAACATTTTCCTTCTTTCTGCCCTCTTTGCTTTGCTTTCCTCAGTGATAACTTAATTCTTAGGCAGGTCTCTTCCATGCATCAGAGTAGGTGGCCACCAATAGTATTCCCTCATTATAAGCAGCATTCTAGAAAAAAAGGCCACACCCTTCTTTCCATAGTGTCTCTATCAGCCCACCAAATGGATGCTATCTTTATTAGAGTTATATACCCACAACTGGACCAATCTCCATGTCTAGGAGAATGTTCTGATTAACCAGCTCATGATATCTATCTACCACATGTGTGAAGAGAAGGACAATGGGTGACATCCTCATGCTCTTCTCCAAAAGAAGGAATATATAGGGCAAGAAAAAAGAAGTATCTGTTATTTTACTGAAATTCCCTAAATATTTTCACTGTTTCTTAATAGTGACATTTCTGACATTTGCCTCCCTTTACCTAAAAGCAGACAATAGGAAAAATAAAAACATAGTTGAAGAGTAACTTCTGCTAACTACACTGAGATTAGTCAGACTTCTGACTACTCCTTCTGTTGTAGCTTCCTAGAGAAAATCAGTTGGATCTTCACTTCTATTAACACAGGGGAGAAAATCATCTTCTTCCCTTGTCCCTGCCTCTTTGCTTGAAGGAGCCACTAACTGATTGGAGCAGACAAACACTTTCTTATAGCTTAAAGCCTTTGGGTACCAGTAGTTTTCTCATCTGCTCAAAATGTGCAAGGGAAAGAATGACTCTAGAAACAAAGGAGTCATCAACATGCATAATAATTATATTTACAATACTGAAAACCTGGACAAAAGTTTTTTTTTTTTTTTTAGAGATTTTATTTATTTATTTGAGAGACAGAGATCACAAGTAGGCAGAGAGGCAGGCAGAGAGAGAGGAGGAAGCAGGCTCCCCGCTGAGCAGAGATCCCGACGCGGGGCTCTATCCCAGGACCCTGAGATCATGACCTGAGCCGAAGGCAGAGGCTTTAACCCACTGAGCCACCCAGGTTCCCTGGACAAAAGTTTTGACAAAGAAATGTAATGCTACTTCTGTGTCGGGAAACTTTAGTTGAGTGTAATATTGGAAATTTGGTACATTTCAGTGGTTTATGGGCACAAATATATTGGCAGTTTATAGGATACCATGAAATGTGTCCCTCTCCTCAAAAACTGGAATTCTAAAAGCACTCTCAAAAGAAAACAGAAATAAACTAAATCACCATAACAATACTAGTTCCTGGTATACCAGCATTGGCTGTTGCATATTAAAAGATTTTTCTCTATATAAAGGAAGAATATGTCAGAAAACAACTAATCAGCCATGGAAGCAAAATTAGGAAGGAAAATCTTAGCATTATATCTTTAAGAAGTCTCTGGGTAATGGGTATCTTTGAATAGATAATCTGACCTATTGGATTCCCAATTGTTGAGATGATGTTCATACAGTAGAAAGATCATGGGCTTCAGAGTCAGATAAACCATTCATAATGCAAATATTTATTTAGCATCTACTGTGTTCCCAACACTTCCAGACACTTAATGATGTGTCAATGAAAAAAACACACAGAAAGATCCCTGCCCAATGTCACAGGGCAATAAGCATAAACATAATTAGGTAAATCATACAGTATGTTAGAAACCCAGTATATGCTACGAAAAAGAAAACACAAGATAAGATGTAAGGAATTGAGAGGAAGGAAAGGGTATCATGTTAATTTGCATGGTCAGGGAGTCCTCCTTGAGAAGTGATATTTGAGCAATGAACTGAAGGTGATGAGGTAGTTTCCAAGCCAATATCTTGGGGGGAACCATGTCAGGCAGAGGGAACAGCTAGAGCAGTGGCCTGAAGAGAGAAACATTCCTGACACATCTGAGGAATTTTAAGTGGACCAGGATGGCAGGAGTTAAGTGAACACAAGGGAAAGAGAGATAAGGTCAAAAGGAGACCACTATAAGCCACCGTAAGGACAACTAGAGCAAGTGTGAGATGAGTGTGGCAGGATCTGGGATGATAGCAATGAAGGTGGTAAGAAGTCATTCTTTGGAGGGATTCCTGCATTGTTCAGTTGGTTAAGCATCTGCCTTTAGCTCAGGTCATGATCCTAGGATGGAGCCCCATGCCAAGCTCCCTGCTCAGTGGGGAGCCTGCTTCTTCCTCTGCTCCCTCCGCCCACCTGCCCCTTTGTTGTGCTTGCTCTCTCTCAAATAAATAAATAAATAAATAAATAAAATATTTAAAAGAAAAGAAGTCATACTTTGAATGTATTCTGAAGGTGAAATAAATAAGTTTTCTTGAAAGACAGGGTGTGGAGTGTGAGAGAGATAGCTGTCAAGAAGCATTCCAAGGCTTTTGGCCTTAACAACTGAATTCAAACCCCACCTCCACCCCCTACTAGTTATGTCTCCTTTGGTCATTTACTTTACTTCTCAGTTATCATCCTCTATAAAATGGGGCTCAAATGGTGTCTACTGAACAGGATGATCATGAGACCATTAAGTGAGATACTGTTTGCAAAGCACCTCATAGATGGGAGACAGCAAACAAGTGACCATTATAAGCCACTTCCCTTTAAATTTTCATTTTTATTTTTTAATTCCAGTGTAGTTAACATATAGTGTTAGGTTTACAATATAGTGTAGATGTACAATATAGTGTAGGTGTACAATATAGTGGTTTAACAATTCCATATATTACTCAGTCCTCATCAAGATAAGTGTACTCTTAATCCCCTTCACCTATTTCTCCCATCCCCACCTCCCCACAAACTTTCCCTCCTGTAGTCATTTATTTTCTATAGTTAGGAGTCTGGTTTTTTGGTTGGTCTCTTTTTATCCCCCCTTCATTCATGTTTTGTTTCTTAAATCCACATATGAGTGAAATCATATGGTATTTGTCTTTCTTTGACTGGCTTATTTCATCTACCTTATACTCTCTAGATTCATCCATGTTGTTGCAAATGGCAAAATTTCATTCATTTTTTATGGCTGAGTAATACTCCATTGTAAATACATACCACCTCTTCTTTATCCATCTGTTTATTGATGAACATGTAAGTTGCTTTCATAATTTAGCTATTGTAAATCATACTGTAGTAAACATATGAGTGCATATATTCTTTCAAATTAGTGTTTTTGTATTCTTTGGGTAAATATCCAGTAGTATGATTACTGGATGGAAGGGTAGTTCTATTTTTAATTTTTTAAGGAACTCTCCATTATATCTTCCATAGTGGCTGCACCAGTTTGCATTCTCACCAACAGTGTATGAGGGTTCCTATTTTTCCACATCCTTGCCAATACTTGTTCTTTCTTGTGTTCTAGCCATTCTGACAGGCTAGAGGTGATATCTCATTGTGGTTTTGGTTTGCATTTCCCTGATGATGAGTGATGTTGAGCATCTTTTCATGTGTCTGTTGGCCATCTGTGTGTCTTCTTTGGAGAAATATCTTTTCATGTCTTTTATTTTTAATTGGATTAGTTGTTTTTCAGGTGTTGAGTTGTGTAAGTTCTTTATATATCTTGGATACTAACCCTTTATCAAAATATCATTTGCAAATATCTACTCCCATTCAGTGGGTTGTTGTTTATATTTGCTGGTTGTTTCCTTAACTGTGCAGAAGCTTTTTATTTTGATGTGGTCCCAATAGTTTAATTTTGCTTTTGTTTCCCTTGCTTCAGGAGATTTATCTAGAAGGATGTTACAGCCAATATCAGAGAAGTTACTGCCTGTGCTCTCTTCTATGATTTTTATGGCTTCAGGTCTCACATTTGGGTCCTCTATCCATTTTGAGTTTATTTTTGTGTGTGGTGTAAGAAAGTCATCCAGTTTCCTTCTTATGCATGTAACTATCCAGTTTTCCCAGTACTATTTGTTGAAGAGATTATCTTTTCCCATTGCATATTCTTGCCTCATTTGTCAAAGATTAAATAAGCCACTTCCCTTTTGTGATTCCCTCATCAAGCCAACCTCAAAATATGATTTACTGTGCTATCATTTTTACTTCCAGAGGAAGACTGCCCCACCTGAAAACCCTCAAGAATCTAGTAATTTAGCCCCCAAGAATCTAGGAATCTAGCCTACTGCCCCAGCCAAAAACTCCCAAGAATCTAGTAATCTAGCCAATAATTGCATTGTTATTCCAGTTTCATGCTTGAGTCTTTCTGAGCCCTACTACTGTGAGTACAACCCTGAGAGATCTTATCAATTCTTAGTGGTTTACATTTGTACTGTAGAGTATCCCCCCAAAGTCTGCCACTTCTGAAGCCCTTTGAGCGGACAATTAGTCACTTCTAGGCACATCCTGACTTTACTAATTGTTCTTCTTTAATTAAATTACATAAATATTTAAAATTAGGACTCACCTAAACATCTGTAGAGTTTGGCAGCTGCATTACTTTAATTCCAGTGAACTAGATTTAGAGACACTGATTGTGCTCCATAGTGTGAAAATCTGAGAAACTCTGATTTTTTTTTTCAAGGACTTTTTTTTTTAAGATTTTAAAAAATTATTTATTTATTTGACAGGGAGAGATCACAAGTAGGCAGAGAAGTAGGCAGAGAGAGAGGAGGAAGCAGGCTCCCTGCTGAGCAGAGAGCCCAATGCAGGGTTCCATCCCAGGACCCTGAGATCATGACCTGAGCGGAAGGCAGAGGCTTAACCCACTGAGCCACCCAAGTGCCCCATCAAGGACTTTTAACATATCAAAAGAGAACATTTTGGATTATGACTGTATTAAAATCCTAAAAAAAATACTAGTTATTAAGCACTTACAATGTAACAGGCAGTGTATTAAACACTTTACGTTGTGTAATCTCATTTAGCCCTCCACACAATCCTTCAAAGCACTATTAGTTTAGTTGGGCAGGTGAAGAACCTAGGATCATGGAGGATCTAAACCCTAGTGCCTACACCTGGTTCATAAGCAATGAAACACTTGTGAAGCCAGGTTTTCCCACTGGCCTTAGTGCACTTTTTTGTTGCTATTTCCACATGTTAGCTTTTTTTGGTGAAGAGAAGGTTGCTTCATTTTGTTTTGTTTTGCTTTGACTATTTTTCACTATCAAGCAATGATGGATCTTGTTTCCTTTAACTTTTTGTTTGCTCACTTGTGTTGTTTATTGATCTACTCTTTGCTCTCAACCAGACTTCCAGGCACTGGGGAGTGGGAAAGACACTGGAAATAGCAATTCCCAAGATATGCTCTGCAGAGCACTGGACTTACAAGTAGCTATCCTAAAAATGGTTCCTTGGCCAAATAAAGTCTTATAGTAAAGATAATATCTTAAATCATGTTTAACCTCGTAGTTTCCAAAATTGTTTGACCACATATCCATTTTATTGGAAAATAAATTTAATACTCTGAGACTAGTTCTGTGGGGTAAATTTTGAGAATAAGGCTGTGGGGATTAGGAACAAAAAAGTCATTTGTCTGCCTTCGCAGGGGGCTCGGGAAAGAGAAGCTGAAGGTTTTCTCATGAAAATAAGTTTATTATAATAGTGAAGAAACAGAAAGAATTTCCATGTTATTTGATTCAAGCTGCTGAAAGTCTTTGCAATCCAAGGCAGAAAAGTGAGTAATGATGCCGTGGATGACAGATCAAGCATTAAATTTAGAATTTGAATTGAAAAGCTGCTTGTGTAGAATACAGGACAGCTTCAGGAATGGACCCTGAAATCCTGTCACACAGATTGGGCCTGTAGCACAGTAACAGAGCCCTGACTGAATGCTAGCCTTTGCCTCTTCAACTCTCACCCAAGTCCAGCCTATATATATTGTCCATAAGAACTATGTTTCATTTTCAGAAACATAAGAACCAAGAAATAAACAAAACAGGAAATGGTAGCAAGTCTCCCCTCATTGTTACACATCTTCAGGAAGAACTTGAAATGATTTTTTAGAAAGGAAGCTGCCATCTTATACCACTTCTCACCAATCCTGACCAACAATGGAAGAAATTAGAACACTGGGTTGAGGGTGTCTGCCTGTGTTGCCACCCCACAATTCCACCTCAGATCTGAGCCTTTGTGACTACAAACCAACTTCGCTCCTGATAGTCTTCATTACCTAGTGTTGAAATTAAATGACTGAATTAATGATTTTATGAATTTAATTTAATATTAGCTTAGTTATTTCTAGGAGGATATTTTATGCTTTGAAAGGAATACCCACCATCATTTTTATTTAATGTTCAACTTATTAAACTTATATCCAACTACCAAAACTATGAAAATTAAATTTTGTTAAACAGGTAAATGTTGATTAAAGTCTTAATTAAAATCTCTTAAATGATGTAAATAGTAGTTATACATTTACTATGACTGCCTCTTTTGAATAAATTCCAAAAACAACAAAATGTGTACAAATCCAATGAGTACAAAATTTGCTTTTTTACTTAAAACCAATTTTGTAAGAATTAAGACCTGGGTTTATTTTTTCTCAGTATTTCTCCATTATTTGTATTTTTCTAATTATTATTTATATACTTTCTTTTGCTATTACCTTTTTTTTTTTTTTAATCTAACCTACTTCTCTCTTCCTCCAATTAATGCTTCAAATTAGTTGAGGTTCCAAGATTTGGATAAACAACCAATTGATTTTTGGCAGAAGCTAAAGAATCTAATTGCTTCTCCAAAGTGAATTATATGTGAACTAGTAGTCATGTGTCTGAGCTTTTTAGTTTTGCGTTTTATACTTTAACTTGATTTTTTAGGTTACTAAGACTTTTAACTTCATGCTTTCACCTACATTTTTTGCAGCCTGGCATCTTACTCCTTTTTATGGATTCTAAACTCTTGCATGGTCAATGCAACCTATCTCGTTATAATTTATATCATCATGCTGTATAGACTTGGTCTGTTAGCATTATCAGAAACTCATATACACTGTTATATCATATTATTAGAGACATTATTGAGGTCTCATCTTCCAAAATATAAGGCATGGGATTTGCTCTATTATTAATTCCCATACATCTTGTTAGTTAATCCATTATCCTAGTACCCCCAATGTTTATTCTTTTCTACATGGTAATTATATAACACCCCCCCCTTCTGATACATGCAAAATACCATTCTACCAGGTTGCTCAGTATACTCACCATAGAAATGCTTGGTCTTGTGTCTATATTTCCCAAGTGTATTTGGCTTTTTCACTTCCTACTTACATAGAATAAAAGTGCATATCTAGATAGGCTGGGAAGATGGCAAAGTAAGAGGACCCTAACCTAACCAGACCTTGTCCCATGGATATAACTAGATACTACTCATATCAGTGTAAATAACCCAGAAAATGACCCCAAAACTGGCAGAACAAACTCCACAACTAAAGATGGAGAAGAGGTCACATTGAAGAGGGTAGGAAGGGCAGAGACACAGTAGGGAGTAGGAGGAAGCTGCGGGCCTGGAGAAGGGCAAGAAACACATTATCACCCTGGAGAGCCTGCATGGGGAAGATGAATTCCCATAACATTTGGCTTTGAAAATGAGATGGGTCAAATATAGTGAGTTCTTACAACCAGAGGGAAATAAAGTCTGGCATTTTAAATCTGTGGGCTCATCTCCAGGAGAGGGCAATAGAAAGCGGAGTCCTTCCCTTAAAGAGCACAACAGGCAGGCCACAGAGATACATGATAGAGGCAGCAGTTTGAAAAACACTTGGGCCATATGGGAGGGAGAGCCATTTACTCATCTCAGAGCATGGCCCAAGGGAGATTCTTCTAGGAGCAAAGCAGCTGGCAGGTGCCATCCCCGACCGCCACCCCAGCATAAATACACAGCCCTTTGGGAACCAGTGAAGAGCAAACATTCTACCAAAGAGCCAAACAGCTACCAAACTTGCTTATACCAAGTCACACCCCCACATATACCCAGCACTGGCAGATGTGGCGTTTCTGGTCATGTTTGCCTCAGTCCCTGAACTGTGGATCTCCTTCCCCAGAAGTCATGCATAAACCTTGCCAAAACCACATCTACCCCCACACACATTTTGTGGGGCCTTGGTCCTGGTGGCAGCAGTGGTGGCAGGCACTGCAGAAGCTGAGACAAACTTTGTTTAAACAGCATGTGCTGCATGGTCCAGATCCTGGAGACAGTGGCAGCAGCAGGTCTCATTTCACAAGCAGACCAGTGGGTCCCTTGTTAAAACTGCACCCCACCCCAGCTGGGGACCAAACACTGCCCACAACAGGCAAACAGAATCTCTGCACACAACTGGACTGAAGGGAAAAGATGCCAGGCAAAACAGCAGGCACATGTAATACACTTAGGAGATACCCGCTGAAGCACCAGGGTTCTGGGAACAGGGAACACTACACAGCATGGCACTATAAGACCTCTTCTTTTTGTTGGTGTTGTTGTTATTGTTGTTGTTGTTTGTTTTTTTATTATTATGTTCAATTAGCCAACATATTGTACATCATTAGTTTTTGAGGTAATGTTCAATAATTCATCAGTTGTGTATAACACCCAGTGCTCATCACCACATGCACCATCCTCAATATCCACCACCCAGTTCTTCATAAGGCCATTGCTTTCAAGAGGAGGAGATTTAGCTGACTTTCCTAATACACTAATACACAAAAACAGATACAAAAAGTTAAACAAAATGAGGAGACAGAGGAATATGTCCCAAATGAAAGAACAGGAGAAAATCACAGCAAGAGACCTAAGCAAAATGGATAAAAGTAATGTGCCTGATAGAAAATTTGAAGTAATGATCATAAAGATACTCACTGGGCCTGAGAAAAGAAAGGAGGACATCAGTGATATAAAAAATAAATAAAAATAATAATAAATTAAATAAATAAAAATAAATAAATTAAATAAAAAATAAAATAATAAATAAATAAAATTAATTAAATAAGTAATAAAAATAAATAAAATAAATATAAATATAAAATAAATAGTAAATATTTTTATTTATAAAAATAAAAAAATAAAATGGAGACAAAATCCAACAAAAAGATATAACAATTGTAAATATTTATGCACCCAACATGTGGGTGCTGAAATACATAAAGCAGCTAATCACAAACATAAAGCAAGTAATTGATAGTAATACAATACTAATAGGGGACTTAAACACCCCACTTACATCAATGGACAGATCATCCAAACAAGAAATTAACAAGGAAACAGTGGCTTTGAGAGATACACTGGACCAGCTGGATATAACAGATACATTGAGAACATTCCATCCTAAAACAGCAGAATACACATTCTGTTCAAGTGCACATGGAACATTCTCCAGAATAGATCACATATTAGGCCACAAAATAAGTCTCAACAAATTCAGAAAGATCAAAGTCATAACATGCATTTTTTTCACCACACACTATGAAACTAGAAATCAACCACAAGAAAAAAACTGGAAAAACCACAGATACATGGAGGTTAAATAACATGCTACTAAACAATGAATGGGTCAATCAAAAAATCAAAGAGGAAATCAAAAAATACATAGAAACAAATGAAAATGAAAACACAATGGTCCAAAATCTTTGTTATGCAGCAAAAGTGGTTCTAAGAGATTTTATAGTAATAGAGACCTACCTCATGAAGCAAGAAAAATCTGAAATAAATAACCTAACCTCACATACCTAAAGGAGCTACAAAAAGAACAAATAGAAGCCAAAAACATCTTTATTATTAGAAATAATAAAGATTTGAGCAGAAATAAATGATATAGAAACTAAAAGAAAAAAAAAAAGATAATAGAACATCAATGAAGCCAGAGCTGGCTCTTTGAAAAGATCAATAAAATTGATAAACCCCTACCCAGACTCTTTTTTTGTTTCGAGTTTTTATTTAATTCCCAGTTAGTTAACATATATTGTAAAACTGGTTTCAGGTATAGAATTTAGTGATTCATCACTTACATATAATGCCCTCACCACAATTGCCCTCCCTAACACCCATCACCCATTTAGCCCATTCCCTGCCCACCTCCCTCCATCATCATTTAGTTTGTTCTCTACAGTTGAGTCTCTTATGGTTTGCTTCCCTCTCCTTTTTTTCTCCTGTCTCCATAAAACTCTACTCAGACTCTTAAAAAAAAAAAAAGGACTCAAACAAAATAACAAATGAAAGAGGAGAAATAACAACTGACACCATAGAAATACAAACGATTTTAAGAGATTATTATGAGAAAACTTACATGCCAATAAATTGGACATTTAGAAAAAATGGATAAATTTCCAGAAACTTATAACCTCCGAAAATGAATCAGGAAGAAAAAGAAAACGTGAACAGAATAATTACCAGCAATGAAATTGAATCAGTAATCATAAAACTCCCCCAAAGAGGAATTCCATCACACACTGAAGGAAGAGTTAACACCTATTCTGTTCAAACTATGCCAAAAAATTTTTTTAAAGGAAGGAAAGCTTCCAAATTCATTCTTTGAGGCTAGCATTACCCTAATACCAAAACCAGATAAAGATACCACAGAAAAAGAGAACTATAGGCCAACATCTCTGATGAACATAGATGCAAAAATCCTCAACAAAATATTAGCAATCTGAGTCCAACAATACATTTAAAAAGTCATTCACTTCAATCCAGTGGGATTCATTCCAGTGATGCCAGGGTGATTCAAGATTCATAAGTCAATCAATGTGATACATCACATCAAAAAAAGAAAGGATAAAAACTATATGATAATTTCAATAGATGCAGAAAAAAACATCTATCAAAGTATAAGATCCATTCATGATAAAAATCCTCAACAGATAGGTTTAGAAGGAATATACCTCAACATAATAAAAGATATATATGAAAAACTTATAATAAAGGCCATATAGAATATTGTGCTCAGTGGGGAATAACTGAGAGCTTTTCCTGTAAGGTCAGGAACAAGACAAAGTTGACCACTCATCACTTTTATTCAACATAGTACCGGAAGTCCTAGCCTCAGCAATCAGACAACCAAAAGAATAAAATGTATCCAAATTGGTAAGAAGGAAGTAAAACTTTCACCACTTGCAGATGACATGATACTTACATACAGAAAACTTGAAAGGCTCCACCAAAAGACTACTAGAATAGATGAATTCAGCAGGATCACAGGGTATAAAATCAATATACAGAAATGCATTGCATTTCTATGCACTAATAATGAAGCAGCAGAAAGAGAAATTAAGAAAAAATCCCATTTATCATTGCACCAAAAATAATAAAATATTTAAGAATACACTTAACAAAAGAGGTGAATGACCTATATTTTGAAAACTGTAAAATGCTGATGAGAGAAATTGAAAATGATACAAAGAAATTGAAAGACAGTCCATGCTCTAGATTGAAAGAACAAATAATGTTAAAATGACCATACCAACCAAAGCAACCTACAGATTTAATGCAATTCCTATCAAAATACCAACAGCATTTTTCGTAGAACTAGAACAAGCAATCCTAAAATTTGTATGGAACCACAAAAGACCCCAAATAACCAAAGAAATCTTGAAGAAGAAAAACAAAACTGGAGCCGTTAAGTTAAATTACAAATCTGTAGTAATCGAAACAGTATGGTACTGACATAAAAACAGATACATAGGTTAATAGAATATAAAACCCAGAAATAAACCCACAATTAGATTATAACACTTATGTGTTATAATACTGTCTGTATATTATACAGGAATTAAAATTTTAAAAAAGCTTTTACTACAAAGAAATGCGTATCTATACTTTATAAAGGTAAATTTAGTGCACACCTATATATGCATAATTAGTATTCCTTGCCTTATTAAAATCAATAAAATAAAAACACACCACTATATTTTCTTTCTTTTTCTATTAGAGTTATTGTGCCCTTTATACTAACATTTTTGGAATTTCAAGGATATTTTCTTAAAAATATAGATTTCTTCTAATTCTGATCAAGTTGTTACAACTTGGCCAAAAGAAGTTTCATTAAGTTGTCCCTTACTCTTTAGCATTACTCCCATCATCTTTGAAAAAAATGGCTTGCTTTCCACAAGAATAAGATGTTCTTTGTTCATTTTGAATTTTGCTTTGCTTATGATAGAATCAGCTACTCTCCTAGGAACCCTGGTGTTTCTCTGTGGAAACAAGTGTAAGACCAGATCTAAGCACAGGAGTGTGTCACAGTATAGAAATGCACTGCTGCGGGGCACCTGGGTGGCCCAGTTGGTTAAAGCCTCTGCCTTCAGCTCAGGTCGTGATCCCAGGGTCCTGGGATAGAGCCCCACATTGGGCTCTCTGCTCAGCAGGGAGCCTGCTTCCTCCCTCTCTCTCTGCCTGCCTCTCTGCCTACTTGTGATCTCTGTCTGTCAAATAAATAAATAAATAAACAAATCTTAAAAAAAAAAAGGAAAGAAATGCACTGCTGCTCGCTCCTTTTAGCCACATTTTATATGGTGCTAGAAAAAAATATATATATATTTTTTAAGATATAAGTTTACTTTAGTTTTTACAATAAAACACCATAAATTGCTGCTTCCTTACATTTCTTAAAGAATGACTTCAAACCAGATTGACATATTCCATATTCTTAAGCCCATGAGAAATTATTTTCCATAAGCCTATATTCTGCTGTAGTAAATGAGCCTTCTATCTGGGTCAGGCTCATGTGTCTCCTTCATGGTTAGAACTGCTAAGGTCCCACAGTGCCAAGGCCCACCACTTGTCATCTAATTGCTTGCTATCCATAGCACCACGTGTGTTCATAAATTAAGTCTGAAGTTTCCAGTCATTGAATGATTTCTTCTACCTGCTGAACAATGAAAATGTCCTCATGGAAAAGTCAAGAATTTTCAGACATTTTGCTTTTAGCAGATTATATCTGGCAGATTATTACATTTGCATGTACATTTTCATGTTCCTCTGTAAATAAAAAGTCCTTATTAGTGAAATACCCTTTTAAGAATTAGATGGTTTCTCAAGTTACAAAGCTTTAGAGAGATACAGTGGGAAGGACTCTTGTCCAATACTTCCAGATTTTTGAGCAGCATTTCTGAAGGATCCCTGCTAGTAAACAAGAACAGGAATGTGGAACCACAGGCAATCCATTTGGTAAATATAGGTCCCAGAGGGCAGCAGCTATTCTCCTCTTAGTCCCTAGAGGACTTCTATTCCCTTAACGGAACCCTATTCCCTGCCATATTAAGAGGCACTTAGTCCTTTAGCAAAACCTGTTTCCTTCTCTGAGGTGTCCTCTGCTGTTCAGTGTCATCCAAATGTTTCCTGGAACAAATAGCCTAGAGATAGTATAGTCATTAGCTTATTAAGCATGTATCATAACTTGAGTGCTATGATCACATATCTTCTCAGTTAATCCTAACAACAACCATTTGCCATACGATTGCTTTTATTTCATTTCCCAGATGAGATAACACAAGCTTTGAGTTGAATTAACCCAGCTTGGGCAGGACAGTATAAGGATTAGAACTCACAGAACCACCCCTGAGTTTGTATTCTTATTCCTTATTTCTTCTCATCCTTGCTTATATCCCAATTTCACATTTAGAGAACGTGCCCCCCCCACACACAGATTTTATATTCCATTAGCCTAATCATCACCAATTCAATTTAGATACAATCCTAGCAACAGCCATCATTCCTTATTTTTTAATTGTAATTGACAGTAACCTAGAAACCACATGCTGTTTGCAAACTATGCCCATTAAGTTTATATAAAATCAAACATTCAACTTCTCCTGTTGTTCACCTGCAGCTTCCCTTCTGGCCTCTTACCACTGAAATCAATTACAACTTCATGTTCTTGCCTTTCACGTGTTGTCAAATCCATTCTCACACCACCACGCTTAGGCTAATTGTGTGAATTCCGTTCCCCGGAGTTACTGGCTTTGAAAGGTTGCTGAGCTCTTCCACCTGGTCACCAGCACACACACAATCTTCCTAAGATGATACCTTGGCCTCATTTTGATTAACTCTTTTCTGCTACTCTAGGGGAATTTCTTCTTCTTTCAGTTCCAATTTTCCTTTCACCAGCAACTTCATACTTGGCACCAAAGCTGATTTGTCCAGAGCACGTGAACAGAAAATTAGTGAAGTTGAAACTTAAAAAAAAATTATACGAATCAATGTCTTGGAATACAGATATTTCGTATGCACAAAAGGTAGGAAAGAAGTGCAAAGTTGCAGCAGGAACCAACATCCATATAATATATAATTTGTATTCTCTTGGACTGAGTCTCTCAACATTATGGAGACATCTCCATTGTATTGACATTCGATGGACTTTCATAGTGGATAGCATTAAGAGTCTTTTGTATCTCGCCTGTTTCTCTCCATTTTATTCCCTAATGTATGCCTTCAATTCTCATATGTGACATAGTTCTGAGTGTCAAAATTATGACTCTCAAAAAACAATGAAATATCAAAGAATGCCTTCTAAGTAGCATAATGCAATTTGAATGGTACTTAAACAGTCCCAGCATATACAAGAGAATTCTAAATTTGGAAGAATCATAAAAGTCACCTAAAATAATCTCTTCATATTTCACATAAGAAATTTAGGTGTTTGCTTGTAGGAAACAGCTATTATTAACAAGAATATACTGAACCAATAATAGTACTTCTAAAGTCCCTGATCAAATTCAAAAGCAAATTTTAAACTTCTACATTGGGAAAAGTGAAAATGTCAGCGTCCACTCACTGCATTTCTGAAACAATACTGGCTCCATCTGGTGGTCGAAGTAATGATTTCCAGTTAATAGCATTCGTGTTTATGATTAATAAACAAACTACGCTTCCTTGAACTGTAAATGTCTGATTGCATCCAAGTAACTGAAGAATTTAAAACATAAATGTAGTCTCAAGAGTCTTACCATTTGTACCTGTGATTAGCCTCTTCCAAAGAATATCATGATTAATACATTCTTATTTAAATTGGAATTGAAAAAGAGGAAAAACTTCAGTATAGAAAAATTAAGGTACTTCTCCATCTATCCTTCAAGAGAAATGTGTGTTCAACTGAAAATATATCAATATAGTTATCATTTTAAAATATCAATAAAAGCCATTACTTTTTTAATCAAGGTGATATAACTAGTAGCAATTTATTATTTAATATACATTGTCAATTAAGATGTAAAACACACATAAGTTATTTAGTGATTCTAAAAAGCCATGGAAGATTTATACTTTACTATCTTTTCTATTCCTGTTCTTTGAACTAATAAATTAAAATGTAATAAGAAATTGCTCTAATCCAATAGGAAGGAGAAACTCTTTTTGTGTTTTGTGTAGGGGATATTGCCTAAGGTTCTGTAAAAACAGCCATTTCAAGCTAAATTTTTTTTATTTGTTTACATTCAAGAACAAGAAACCTCAATTTTCTTCAGGTTCTCAGAGTAGTTTCCGGCGCCTTAACTGTTTATGAAACCCTGAAAATTAGTTACACAGGTGGGTTCAGTTTATGAAAATTTATCATTTGTGCACTTAACAAGCTTATAAGTTATACTTAAAACACATTTTTTAAAAGTTTATGAACCATTGTTTTCATGTTCCCAAACTAAATGTTTAATAATAAACCTTCACCATGTGCTGAGGTAAATATATGGTAAAGGTTATTAACCTTTTGAGGAGATTTTTCTAATGGCAAAGTACGAATCACTTCCCTTGGATGGTTGAGAAAACTACTGTATAAAATAAAAATTGTCTGAATCTTGCTGCCTGTCTCTGAAAACCACCCGTGCTGCCTCTCACTAGCTCTTCCTTCCCAGCTAGTGGAGGGATGCTTGGAACCATGGATGCACTGCCGGGGGAGTGGGACTACATGTTTTTCTCACTATCCCACAAGAAAAGAAACTTGGAAAGCAAAGAAAACAAAAGATGGGCACACTTTAGATAATGTTATAGCACCAAAGTCAAAATGCGGCTTTGTAGTGCCTCTGGTTTTCTATTTCTTGCCTCTCAACTCCAGATTCACCTTGTTTTCCTGCTCTCTGGAAATGAATATGGGTCCTTTAAATGGTTTCCTCTGAAAGTGGACCCCGAAGCTTTAGGGGAGGCTGCTGGAGAGACGTTTCAGGAGAACAAGTTTTTCTTCTTGGTTCTGGAAGACTCACTCAGCAGGTTCCCGCTCGTGGCTTCTCCAGCCCCAGGCATAGGCTGTGCTCACAGCATCTCCAGTGGTCAGTTTCCATAGGACAAGGCAGTCAGTAGCACTTGGCAGCCAGCAGCTTCCTACACCCACTCTCCCCTCCCAGCCAGGGACTCTAGAGCTGAGTGCCTCACTCCTGTAGCACTTGGGGTATCTCTGCTGTCCAGCACCTCAAGTGCATGGTGGTCAGTGGCACCCAAAAGCCAGTTTCTTGCCCCAGTATTCCCCCATGTGGTTTTGCGGTTGGGTGCCCATTATGATGAAGATAGCTCTTCCTGAACCTATCTGATAAAGAGGGAAACACAGTTCAAAGCAGAACCAAAAGATTAAAAAAAAAAAAAAAAAAAAGAGGTTGCTGATAACAGCATCTGATGACCTGGATCTGGTCTCTAGCTGCACCTCTCAGAGGTTTTCAGAAACAGGAGACAGTAAATGCCCTAAGTTTGAGTTTGCTTCTGTCCCTTGCCAATATAGCCTGTTATTGCAAATGATTTGTTTACCTGAGGCCCCTAGGTCATAAAGGGCTAATTCACAGTTTTGCTAGGTTAAAGTCCAGGAAAATTTGGGCAAGTATCTCTTAAGCACTGACTGTGTACACGGCAGTCTATGCTAGATATGCAGATAGGTTTCTCCCATGCACTGACGTAAATAGTGACTACCAGATCCAGGCTTATATCCAACAGTTGAGTAAAACTGGCAGCAAGAGATCTCCTCTTTCCAAAAATTTCCAGAGAAGTTCTGAGGCTTGTACTCATTAGGTGGATTTGTGTTTTCATACTAGAGAAAAAGCATTAGAAGGATCAAATCTGAAAAGTGTTTCAGTGATGGTTGATGTTATTATTAGAGCAGACACTTTTGCTCTTTGATGTTCAGTAACAAAGTTATACTGCTCTGGGTCAGACAATCTTACTTAGAATATTTGGAAAAACACTTGCCAAAATGGCCAAACACACTTTTTGATGCTGCAGGGTTGTTGTTGTTTTTAAACCCTTTTCCTATTGTTTCTTGCTCTTTTTCCAGTTGATAACGATTAGGAATATTGAAACAGAAGTAAACTGTAAAAATTCACCTCTGCCTTGAGACAGATCAAAAATGTGCAAGTGTAGCTGATTAAAGGTTAGAGTCTTGGGCTCCACTCTGTCTCCCTAGCGGCACCATTAGCATGCTGCCTACACGGACATGTCTCACGTCACCTAATATGACTGATTAAAGGATACATTTTAGAATTTCACCACTGTCTTTGTTTTTATTTTTTATTTTCAAGACTGCCTGTCACCAGCCCCAGATCCGTGAGAGGTTTGGATAAAATATAAAAGTAAATTTTAAAAGAAATACAATGTGTGACACAGTGACAAAAGCCAGAAAATTGTGCGTTTCTACGGACATGCCACTCTTCCTTCAGGTCTCTGCTTTGTTGTTTTCAGCTGGGAGAGTGACAGGCTGAATGGCCTGGTGTTTGTCAGTGGATGTCACAACCATGATATTTAAACATAGGCCTTTTTGTAGTTCTTTTCTTCCATCCAAAGTCTTTTTGGAAATGTGCCAAATACACATTTACTCAAATAAATACAAAAGGTCAAGTTTTCTCCTCTGCTTTCCCATTTAAAGCAAAATATTTTTTCTTTATTTATTCATGGAAGTGTTAAGTTCATTATTTTTATCGTGCCATAATATGTTGCTGGGTTATAATCCATTACTAATGTCAGTTTTTATCATCTAATCTGTTCTCTGGTATTGAAATTTTCTCCTAGATGCCTCTTTCTATTTGTCAAACTTAATTTTTTTCCTTTTTTTTTCTTGTGAACTTAGAGTTCAAAACTCACCACTTTTTATAAGTTTTAGACTTTTTCTTGGTTTTGCTATGAATGCTTTTGGAGAAGGAAACGTGTTTAGAGTAATGGTTACACGGCAATCAGATTAAATTAAAGCTATCTGTTATATAATCTTATTTTTTAAATGTATCACTTTATATAAGTCTATCAAAACATAGATTCATATAAACTTATTCTAGAATACTACTAATTTGTGTTACAGTATACTGTAAGCAGCAAATTGTCAGAAGTATAGCTTCTAAATGATCCAATAATAAAACAACATATTTTGGGTGTTGCTTATTGGTACTTTCTCTTAAGAGTTAACATTTGCTTTTTTTCTTGAAATGAACATTAGGCATTACAAAACTAGAACCCATTTTTCAAATACTCTAAAATAAAATAACATCACTCCAAAGTGAACAGAATAGATCTAACCTGTCCCCATTCTCTTCTCTCAACAAAAGGTCACTTTGTTGACTGACCATGTGTAGAACTTTTGACAAGGACACTGAAATTTCCCTACTTTCTAAGGGTATACAATTGACCCAATGAGTGCCTCACCTCAGAAGGCACTAAAAGAAGGATTTAAGCAGTACTCTACTTGCTGGAACTTTTAAACATCTGGAAGTAGTTAAAAATGTAAATATCTAACAAAATTGAGTTATAGTTGGTCTACAATTAGTTACACATTATTATTTAGATCATATTGATTTTTATCCAGATGTCTTCTATTGCCAAAAGGAATTGAAGATGTTCGCAATAATATATATGCTATTAAAATTATCAGGATAAAATATCATAATCCAAGATTGGAGATATTAAGATAGTCATAGCAGGGGAAAGAAAGGCCAAAAGCAGCTAGTATAAATTTTGCCAGCAAGGCAGAAAACAAAGCACAATATAATGATAATCCAACTAAAGGAAGTATAACCATTCAAAAGAGACAAACATTTCCAAGTACTAATCTCTAGATTGATTGTTTCAAAGTTCATGGAAGGAAAAGTTAAATATATTACCATCTATAAAAGTTTTTTCAAAAATACCAGAAACCTATCACATGACCGGCTTTCACTTGTAACTATGGATGATAGCCAAGGAATAAATATTAAGCCTTCTTCTTATGAAAATATATTTATGAAACACTAAAGTATATTTTTTAGGTAAATGATTTCAATTGATATGTAGGTCATACACAGAAAAGATCAAGGATAAAATGGCTTGTAGTTCAGTGGTTTCAAACTATTCTGGGCCAAGCCCTAGAAATTCTGTGCTGGCACCTCCTGTCTGAGCTAGTTGAGCTCCTAGAATTCCCTATTCTCACCTTATCCCCCATTTCAACAAAAACAGCTCCACTTTTATGCATTTTAGGCTTCTGCATGAGATTGCATTTAAGGCATAGTTTTCAAACTAAACAGGAATTATCAAAATGGTTCTTTTAGACTATTCAGATTGGACTTCAGGTAGACTTTATTCCTCCTGTTTTTTCAATATTATTTAGTAACACTTATGACAACCCTAGAAGGAAGTCATTATTATAGCCATTTTACTGAAAAGAGAAAACTAAGACTTTAAAAAAAGGTATTCATGAGTGAAGAGGCCAGTTTCCTAAAAGGCCAGGGAATTGGGATTTTTAAATTATCAAGGAATATAAGAGGAGTATGTCTTGGAAAAGGACAGTAATCCAGAAGCTATGATCTTCCACAAAGATTTATTTTATTTTATTTTATTTTATTTTATTTTATTTTATTTTAAAGAGAGAGAGACAGACAGAGAAGGAGCAGAGGGAAAGGAAGAGGGAAAGAATCTCAAGCAGACTTCCTGCTGAGTATAGAGCCCGATGCAGGGCTCCACAAAGGGCTTAGTGCAGACCTCCATCCCGTGACCCTGAGATCATGCCTGAGCAGAAATCAAGAGTCAGTTCCTTAACCGACTGAGCCACCTAGGCATCCCAGAAGCTGTGGTCATTTAAGAAAGAAGGAGAGTAAACCAGAGGTTGGTCAATTAAATAGCAGGAGTAGATAGTAGAATATGATGGGAAATTCAGTACCAGGATTTCTCAGAAAGAGAGGCCCAGGGGTCTGGAAGTAGCTATAAGAAGCAAGAAGGATACCTAGTATCCCTCCCAGACCTGGCACATGAGGTCTATGAAAGAAAACATGTCCTCAGGGGAGAATCAGGTGCCAGAATAAGAATAAGGGAACATTAAGAAAATAGGTTGGGGATACAGATTTATGGTGATGACTACCCAAGAGTTCCAGAGGGCAAGGAGTATGTGTTTTTGGTATTAAGAGGAGGTAGTAGATGAAGTTAGAAAAAAGAGGTATACAGCCATAGGAGCTTCTGGTGGCGGTTGACATAAACAGTGGGATATGGGCCAAGGTAAGATTTTTCTTGATGGTCCCATCAAAACTGTGAGTCTTCAAGAGCAGAAAAGAAGGGTCTGAAAGGACAGTCCAGATTATTAGGTCTTCCACTTGACCCCTGCTGACAGAGGCATGGACTCTATAGAGAGAGAGGTTTGTATTGAGTACCTGGGTTCAACTCTAAATTCTACAAATGGGGCCCAAAACCCATGAAGGGACAAGTTCATTCTGATTCTGTACCCACTCCAATATGTAGGTTTTTCCCACATTGCCAAGCAGTCCTTCAATATCAGCAGGATGTCCTACAATTCAACTCAATTCTGATACTATCTACCTGGAGATAGCATCAAATCCCCTATGGTAAAGGGTCCAGTTTCACAAGCTTACTCCTCATACCCCACTACAGACACGAACTGCAACTCCAGATTATCACCTGTGCTTCTGACCTACTGCCTATAGATTGGAGGTTCCAATGACCCTCTCTCCTTGGGTTCAATTAATTTACTAGCGTGGCCCTAAAACTCAGAGAAACATTTTACTCACTATATTAGCAGTTTATTATAAAATCTCAGAAACAGCCAGGTAGAACAGATGCAAAGGACAAGGTATGGGGAAAGGGTACAGATCTTGCATGCCCTGTCTAGGTGTGACATTCTCCCCAAATCTCCACATGTTCACTAACTCAGAAGTTCTCTGAATCCTTTCCTTCTCGTTTTCTATAGAGGCTTCATTACATAGGCACAATTGATTAAATCATTGACGATTCTCCATGATTTAACCTCTAGCTCCCTCCCCTCTGGGAGATTAGGGAATGGGACTGAAGTTCCAACCTTCCAATCATATGGTTGGTTCCCTGGCAACCAGTCACCATCTTTAGGTTCTTTTTAAAAGTTACCTCATTAACATAAATTCAGTTATGGTTAAAAGGGATTTGTTAGGAATGTTGAAACACCTTTATTTCTCTCACCACTTAAGAAATTCCAAGAGTTTTAGAATCTCTGTGCCAGAAATGAGTATGAAAAACAAATAAATATTTCATATTGTAGATCACAATATTACATACCCCAAGTGTATGGGGCTTCTATTTGACCCTTTCTGCAGAGGTATGGAGGGATGGAGTTTCTGTAGAAAAATGAGTGTTTTCTCTTAACAACTGCTAGTACAAATTGTTTTTGAGCTTACAAGTTATAGATCCAGCTGGCAAGAGAGACCATGTCAACCATATTTTGCTATTCCCTGGAGGCAGATTCTGATTGGTCCAGTTTGAGTCTGAGCCTAATTGTCTGTGACCTGGGCCTGTATGATTATGTCATATAAAATGGGCTACCAACAGTACACCAGTGTGATGGGGGAGACAGACAAGGGAGTTTTTGTGCACTGTGCAGACTCCACACAAGAGGTGTCCACTAGGAGTATAATAAAAAGTAGGGTTTAAAAGGACTTTCAGATTATAGGACCAGAATCTGTCAACAGTAGGTGACAGAAATAGGTAATATTAAATGGCAAGATTTCCACATATGTTGCCCAGTGTACGCCCTGACTCCTATTTGATTAAGAGGTTTCTAGTTCTGAATGCTCAGGCTCTCTTCCTTTTACATTCTACAGGGAGGGATATTTTATTGCTAAAGAGCAATTTAGACTTTTGTGATACAGAAGTAGGAGAGGAGAGATTAGTGTGTGACATAGAGCTGCTGAAGGACTTTTTGAGGAAAGAAATACTTGAGTGTAACTGCATGGAGTGGAGGCAAAGTAGATGAGAAGGGGGGAAAATGGGATTTTAAAAAGCATTTATGGGGGGCGCCTGGGTGGCTCAGTGGTTTAAAGCCTCTGCCTTTGGCTCAGGTCATGATCCCAGGGTCCTGGGATCAAGTCCCGAATCGGGCTCTCTGCTCAGTGGGGAGCCTGATTCCTCCTCTCTCTCTCTCTCTCTCTCTCTCTCTTTTTCTGCCTGCCTTTCTGCCTACTTGTGGTCTCCTGTCAAATAAATAAATAAAATCTTTTTAAAAAAAGCATTTATGTGCAGTGCTACATATTTCATTATGTTTAGTAACCAAAAGAAAATTATTGCAACCATTAGAAGAATACCTTTGACAAGTGAAGTGTGTTTTTGGACTCCTAACACTACACTCAGGCTAGACCACATGGATCATGGCTTCAGTGAATCTCAATGAGTAGGGAGGGAAATTGGAGCTCCTGTAAATGAGGGTATTGTGCAATAACTGGACACCTAAGCAGAGACATCTTGATATGGAAGCTGGAAATATGGAATTAGAGTTCAAACGAGAGCTCAGTCCTGGAGTAATACATTTGGAATTTATATAAATAGAGTTAAAAGTGAACCTTGAGACTGAATTAGTTATGCACATACAGAGGGAAAAACAGACTGTGAGGGCCAAGCCTCATTAAAAAAAAAAAAAAAAAAAAAACTTAAAATTGCAAAGCACAGAAAAAGAAGACATAAAATGTAGAAATATTAAGAACTATGAAACTTATAATGAAAGAAGCCAGAAAAAATTATTCTAGGAACAAGGACGAAATCACATAAGAGTTTTAAAGAACACAAGAGTTTATCTAGTTCAGTCTCCTGTACTAAAAAGCATCCATTTAAGCATCTTTAGAAGATGTTCTTCTGGCATCAGGATGAAAATTTCCTCCTAGGGGAAGCCCATCTCAAAGGTAGCCATTCCATTGTTGAACCATGCAAGATACAGGGTTATATCTTGCATACTCAGTGGGAACAATGTTTTCCCCTAACAGAGAAAAATGATTTTTAAAGGGGACCCCCAAAATGTGTGTGTGTGTGTGTGTGTGTGTGTGTGTGTGTATTTTTTTTCCTGTGGTATTATAATTTCATTGTTGGGAGGTATGAGCTGTGATTAGAAAAAAATGTCTTCAAGGTCACCTTGATGAAAAATAGTTGAGAAACATGGTTTATATTAATTTGTGTATAATTAACAAATTAATTTGTATAATTAACAAATCCCAGTGGCTTAAAAGAACAAAATGGATATTGCTCTAAGTCCTTCTTGGAGAGCAAGGGATGTGATGCTAGTGGTTTCTGGGTGTCTGCTTGCACAGCTATTCTTGGACACTGGCTGACAAGGCTGTGCGGTTTTGTGGCTGGTCCCATTATGGAATATTTCTTTGATGGGGTGGAGAGAAACTGGGTAATCAAGGGCACTTACTATCTCACACTGGAAGTCATACCCATCTCTTCTGCTCATATTTCACTGGCCAGAATAAGATACAAGCACTGTCTAAATTTAGGGGGACCAGGAAATAAAGGGGAGGAGTTGAATATTTGATAAGCACCACAATGTCTGCCATAGAGTAGCCATATGGACTTGAAATCTACCTCTCTATAAAGACCCCATAGAGGTCCTTGTTTTGCATCTTTGAACAACAAGTCATCACCTCATTCCTCTTCTACAAAAGAGAAAATTAATTCTCTCTAAATTCTTTTCACCATTTCTGCAATGAAAATATTATCAACACATTTATTAAACTGTCTTCCTCCTCAACACTCTACAATTTATCAATAATCATATTTTTAAAGCTCTTAATGGGACCACAGTCCTTAGTGCGGTACACGAGGCTGTGGCCCCAGATCTAAGTATGAATTCCTCAATGCAGTCAAATGTTTTTATTTCACCACATCATTCTGTGCACTGATGCTAAGCTTATGGTCAGTCAGAATCCGGAGCTATTTTTTACACAGCCTGAAGCAAAGCAAGAAACTGTATGTTTTATCAAAGATTAGAAGTTGATGGATAAAATTTATATAAATGTGTTATCTAAATAATATACTTCTAATAATAGACGTATTTATTTGTTTGATCTTTTGTGTAACAGAAGTTGAAAATAACAATAGCAAAGGCAATGGCTGTTCAAAGCCAGTTATAATTTATGATTTAAAATACCAGTTACATAAGCATTGACCTGGGTTTTTGTTGTTATGTTTTGTTTTAAATAAAAATGCCTTCATGGAGCTACCGAGGTTTGCCCCAACCACAATGGCTAATCAAATCAAGTACAGAAAAATCAAGTGGCTGAGTTTTTCAGCAGCTTTTATTCTCAAAATAGTGTCCCAAGTTTTCTCTTTATTTTAGTGACAATTGTCCTTCCTGTCCCTTCTTGTACCTTTTTCCCACATCAAAATTTATCTTCTCATTCACTAGATTTACTAGATAAAAAAATACTTATGTGCAAGGCACTTTGCAACTATTAAGAATAAACTTTATGAACAAAATTTTCATCGTACAATAAAGTTTCTTATTTCCTTTCTGGCCTTCAAGGATGTTACATACTGAGAGAGAGACGGAGACAGAGGGGGTAGGGTGAGAAAGACAGGGAATGAATAACCCAGACAAGCATCAAAAGATTTGCAGAAGCAACTCATAGAATTTACATGGAGTAGAATGACAGAAAAGAATTCATGAAAGGAGAGAGCCTTTAGCTTTATTTAAAAGAAAGAATATTGGGGCGCCTGGGTGGCTCAGTGGGTTGAAGCCTCTGCTTTCGGCTCAGGTCATGATCCCAGGGTCCTGGGATCGAGCCCCACATTGGGCTCTCTGCTCAGCGGGGAGCCTGCTTCCTCCTCTCTCTCTGCCTGCCTCTCTGCCTACTTGTGATCTCTCTCTGTCAAATAAATAAATAAATCAAAAAAAAAAAAAGAAAAGAAAAGAAAAGAAAGAATATTGTTTGGAAAAGTGTGCTGATTCGGGCAAGGAATTCCACATTTTCCCACATTTGGGATATGTTATGAACAAAGGTAAAGTGGTAATGAGAAGAAGTTGCATAACTCAGGGGACAATGTGTAGAGAAACTCCAGACCAAATCCAGAATTTGTGCTAAGAGAAATGACAAATTTAAAAAGATGTTTGGGTCACAGGTTATGATCTCAGGGACATGAGATCAAGCCCACCATTGGCTCCATGCTCAGCAAGGAGCCTGCGTGAGGTTCTGTCTCTGCACTCCACCCCCACTCTCATGATCACATTCTCTCTCTCTCTCTCTCTTTCTCTTTCTCTAAAATAAATAATTTTTTTTAAAAGATGTTTGAGTCATTTTATGCTAGCAAGACTTTGGAATTGATGTCAAAGAGCCACTAAAGACTTCTGTGGTGAGCAGTGACATGATCAAAGGCAATTTTTTATGACAAATATTATGACAGCAGTATCTAAGATGGATTGGGGTAGAAATACAATGACAACAGAGTAAGGAATTAGAAACTAAATGCAATGATCCAGTGTTATATGAAAAGATCCTGGACTGGGGACTGTAGGAGAGTAGTAGAAATAAAGATAAATATTTAGATACAGGAAAGATCATAAAGGGATGACTAAGTCGCTTTATTAATTAACAGTAACATGGGAAAGAATAGAAAAGAGACTTCAAGTTAATATGGTTGCATAAGATGCTGAGTGACTCCCCTCTCATTTAAACCACTAAGAAATGCCCCAGAACTGTAAAATTAAATCCTTAGATGAGTTGAACTAAAAGGTCAGAGTGGTAATAGGGAGGTGAATCTGAAGGCTTAACAAAAGAATTGGATGGACACTAACGCTTGCCCTAGGAAGGTCACTGGGAGCTAGAATTGAACTTGTGATACGCATCCTAGAATCAGAAAGGGCTGCCCTGTAGGTAAAACATATATAAGAAAACCTGCACACACCAGGCCCTAGGAAAGCACTAGACAAGAAAAGTGCTAGACTAGGAAAACAGGGAGACAGCTTGCCAACTTCCCAGAGCCATGGGTAGAAAATATTTATCTGTGGGAAATACAGAAAGCAGGCCTGAGACACATACATGCATAATCTGAATTAAAGCAAACTAGGCAAAATAGAAACCCTTTTCTGAGAAATTGGCTTAAAGACTATCTGGTACCAATGAAAATCCTTTAGTGTATTTCCATACACATTTGCATATACAAATCACTCTCTAGGTTTTCTCATCTAACCCTCACAGAAACTGCCAAAAGTGCTCACAGTGGAAAGGATCACTATGAGAGATAGCAGGTGGAAAAAAAGAAACAATGAAAATTTATACCTGTGAAACAGAAGATGATAGATTTTTTTAAAAAGGCAGAGTCAACAATAATCAGACAATCAAACTTAAGTAACTAGAAAAACAGCTAAAACTCCTACGGAAATATTTCTCATCTTTCTTACACCAGGAGAAAAGGCCTCAAAGCAAGAGAGAGCACAAAGAAAACTAAGAAAAGGGAGAGCCAAAGAGGCATAACCTCAAATTCTATGCCTAAGTTCAGCTCAAGTCGGGCTGATCTCTGAACTACACATTCATGGAACAAACAGAAAATAGCTTGCAACTAAGACTGAAGTGATATCTGCATTGTCAACCACTATAGGCATGAAAGTATGCAATTTGAGTTTAACCAAGTTAATTGCCTACTAAAACAAAAACTCCGACATACTTGAAGAAAAATAACAGAATCTAGAGTTTGCACAATATAATATTCATAATCAACCATGATATTATATAAAATTATTCACCATATGAGAGAGTAGGACCCCTTTCCAAGGAAAAAGACAATCGAGAAATGTCAACTCAGGGATGACACAGAGGTTGGAATTATCAGGTAAGAACTGCAAAACAGCTATTATAATTTTGCTCAGTGGGGTAAAGGAACAATTCTCCTAAGTGAAAAGATAGGAAAATTAAGCAGAAATTAGAAACAGTAAAAAGATCTAAATGGAAATTTCAAAACTGAAAAACACAACATCTGAAATTTAAAATTTTCTTGAGGAATCTAATATCAAAATGGAGAAACCAGAGGAAAGAGTCACAGAATATGAAGATAGATCAATAAGAATCACTCATTCAAGAAGGAGGAGGAAGAGAAGGAAGACGAGTAGAAGGAATAGGAGGAGGGAGGTGGTGGAGGAGGAGGAAAAGAAGAGAAGGAAGAGGAGGAGAAGGAGAAAAGAGAAAGGAAAATATATAGACATCAAGATTATACTAAGCAAGAACTGAGCTTTTGGGATTCCAAAGGTCTACATATGGGTAGTTAGAGGCCCAGATGGAGAAGAGAGAGAGAATGGAGCTAGAAAAAACACTGTAGAAATAATACCTCAAAGCATTAAAAGAAAATGGTGAAATCCATAAATTTACATATTTAGGCAGTTCAGAAAACTCCAAACAGATCAGAAAAAGATAATGTCTAAGCACATCAGGGTGAGACTACTAAAAACTAAAGATAACAAGAGGGGCGCCTGGGTGGCTCAGTGGGTTAAAGCCTTTGCCTTCCACTCGGGTCATGATCCCAGAGTCCTGGGATCAAGCCCCGCATTGGGCTCTCTGCTCGGCAGAGAGCCTGCTTCCTCCTCTCTCTCTGCCTGCCTCTCTGCCTACTTGTGATCTCTGTCAAATAAATAAATAAAATCTTAAAAAATAATAATAATAAAAAAATAAAAACTAAAGATAAGAAAATATTGAAAATTGTCAGAGAAAAATGACACACATACAGAAAATTATTGATTCGAATGGCCACTACACTTCTCATCAGAAGCCCCAGAGTCTAGAAAACAATAAACAATATCCTTAGTGCATGGAAAGAAAATAAACTGATGATCCAGAATTCTCAATCCACAAAAAACATTCATCAAGAACGAAAGTAGGGACACCTGGTGCCTCCGTTGGTTATGTCTCTGACTCTTGATTTCAGGTCACGTCATGCCCTCAGGGTTGCAAGCCTGAGCCCCACATTCAGGTTCCTCATTCGGCAAGGAGTCTGCTTGGGATTCTCTCTTTCTCTCCCTCTGCCCCTCCCACCCTCCCTCTCTCTCAAATAAATAAACCTCTAAAAAAAATGACAGTAAAACAAAGACATATTCAGATCTTATAATTGATTTTTTTAAAGTAGGCTCCACCCCCAGTATGGAGCCCAAAACAGTCTTGAACTTACAACCCTGAGATCAAGATCTGAGCTAAGATCAAGAATCTGACACCTCACTGACTGACTACCACTAGAGGCAATCAAGGGAATTGATTGCCTCTAAGAGCTGTACTATAAGAAATAGTAAAAGAAATCCATCAAGCTGAAGAGAAATAAGCCAAAGAGAAATTCAGACATAAACTTCATGACAAAAAATGCTATTTAATATAAAGAGGAACATTTTATAATAAGAAAATATTCCATTCATCGGGAAACATAGCAATCACAAATGTGTATCACCTAATAATGGAGCCTCAAAATATATGAAGCAAAAACTAACAGAGTAATAAGGGAGAATTTTATACTCCTATCTGAACAACTTCTAGAAACCTGACTAAAAAATTACAAAGATATAGACTTTGTAAAACACTACCAAATTGATCTAATTGATATTTATACATCATTATATTTAGAAAAATCTCTTCATGAATGACACAGAACATTATATACTTTATGATTACATTTATATAAAATGCAAATAAATCTGTAGTGATAAAACCAAAGCAGAGGATGTTTGGGGCTGAAGATAGAGGGAGGAGTGGAATGCAAAAAAGCATAAGAAATCTTTTAGAGGTGATGAATTGCTCTACCAATTTTTGATGGTTTCATGCATGTTTACAACTGTCAAAACTCATTGAGCCATGTGTTGAATGAATGTAGTTTATGGTACATAGAATATTCTTCAATAAAACTGATAAGAAAAATAAAAAGTTGAATAACTTTGTTTTAAAAAAGGATAAATAGTATGATCCCATTTTTCTAACATTTTAAAATTTATCTTTCTATTGCTTTAAGCATGGAGAGATTTCCTGTGTGATACTCCTCAAATGTTTATGATGGTGAGTTGAGGGAGGTGGAAGTACGGGAGTGAGATTTTTAAAAATCTTTTTATATTGCTTACATTTCTTCTTATAATGACCATATGTCATTCTTAAAAAACCAACAAATTAATTTTTGAAAGTGAATTGTTAATGAGGAAATTAAAACATCATGATAGAACATTTTTTTAAAACATTGACAGCATGGGGTGCCTGGGTGGCTCAGCCAATTGAGTGTCTGCTTTCAGCTAGTCATGATCCTGGGGTCATGGGATGGGTGGGCTCCTGGCTCCCCCAGGAGTCTGCTTGTCCCTCTCTCTCTCTGCCTCTCCCCACCCCCCCCAACCCCTGCCTCATATCCTCACTCACTCATGTGCACTCTTCCTCAAATAAATAAAATATGTTTTAAAAATTAAAAAATAAAACACTAACAAAATAGAAGGAAAAATGATGACATTATTATGGGAGCACATTAGAAAAGCAGAAGAGTTTTCATAAAAGGGAAAAATCTATAAATACGTAAAACGGAGTGATGAGGAACCCTGTGCCTTTCCCCTTCACAAATTCCCTGACTTTTGTTATCCTGATTAGAAACCGACCTGTGAAATAAATTCATGCCAACATACAAATAGGTACAAAGGTTTTCCATTAGCCCATGTCAAATTTTCTTAGCTAAAGCCAAGGAAATCCAATGCCTCCTTCCAGAGAAAGGGCAGTAATGCTGCAAAGTAGATAATCTGAGGATACAGAATATGGTATGACAAGAGTACTCAAAAGATAATTTTCATAAACAAATGAATAGATGAATGAAGACAGGATAACTTATCTCCAGCATAATTTACACTCCAGTGGTTGCATGTTCTACCACAGCATACGTAAGGCCCACCTTTCAAGCTCTTTAAATTTGTGATGATACAAGATCACTTTCTCAAATAATAGGTCGTATATAAAGCATCTCATTATACTGCAGATGAAATTTTATACTTCAGTGCATATCAGGATAGCTGTGTCTATTCTAAGGAACATACAACTCTATACCCATCAAGTTAAAGATTCTAGTCTCTCAGCAGTTCCTGAAACTGAATTATAATATCCAACAGTAGTAACAAGGCTTCCATGAAATACATTATACACCAGGGATAGTTTGCCTTTTGAAGTATCGTAATCATCCCCTCTTCAGGTTTTATTATTTTATATATAAGCAAAAATATAAATCGATGATAGGAAACATAAAGCCTGATATCCATGAACTGATAAAAAATTCAATGAAAAATTTGAATATTATATTTATAATGTAATAAATGTCACCCAGAAACTTAAGTAAATGGTGTTTAATTTAATTTTTTCAGTGTTCCAAGATTCATTGTTTATGCACCACACCCAGTGCTCCATGCAATATGTGCCCTCCTGGTGTCCACCACCAGGCTCACCCATCCCCCAACCCCCTCCCTTCCAAAACCCACAGTTTGCTTCTCAGAGTACACAGGCCCTCATGCTTTATCTCCCCCTCCGATTTCCCCCAATTCACTTTTCCTTTCCTTCTCCTAATGTCTTTCATGTCATTTATGCTCCACAAGTAAGTGAAACTGTATGATAATTGACTTTCTCTGCTTGACTTATTTCACTCAGCATACTCTCCTCCAATCCCATCCCTGTTGATACAAAAATTGGGTATTCATCCCTTCTGATGGAGGCATAATACTCCATTGTATATATGGACCATATCTTCCTTATCCATTCATCTGTTGAAGGGCATCTTGACTCTTTCCACAGTTTGGCGATTGTGGCCATTGTTGCTATGAACATTGGGGTACAGATGGCCCTTCTTCTCACTACATCTGTATCTTTGGGGTAAATACCCAGTAGTGCAATTGCAGGGTCATAGGGAAGCTCTATTTTTAATTTCTTGAGGTATCCCCACACTGTTCTCCAAAGTGGCTGCACCAACTTACATTCCCACCAACAGTGAAAGAGGGTTCCCCTTTCTCCACATCCTCTCCAACACTTGTTGTTTATTGTCTTGTTGATTTGGGCCATTCTAACTGGTGGAAGGTGATATCTCAAAGTGGTTTTGATTTGAATCTCCCTGATGGCTAATGATGAGACACATTCTTCCATGTGTCTTTAGCCACTTGCATGTCTTCTTTGGAGAAGTGTCTGTTCATGTCTTCTGCCCATTTTTTGACATGATTATCTGTTTCGTGTGTGTTGAGTTTGAGGAGTTCTTTATAGATCTTGGATATCAGCCCTTTGTCTGTATTGTCATTTGTGAATATCTTCTCCCATTCCATGGGTTGCCTCTTTGTTTTGTTGACTGTTTCCTTTGCTGTGCAGAAGCTTTTGATCTTGATGAAATCCCAAAAATTCATTTTTGCTTTTGTTTCCTTTGCCTTTGGAGACATGTCTTGAAAGAAGTTGCTGTGGCCTATGTCGAAGAGGTTACTGCCTAGCTTCTCTAGGATTTTGATAGTTTCCTGCCTCACATTGAGGTCTTTTATCCATTTCGAGTTTATCTTTGTGTATGATGTAAGAGAATGGTAAAGTTTCATTCTTCTATACATAGCTGTCCAAATTTCCCAGCACCATTTATTGAAGAGACTGTCTTTTTTCCACTGGATATTTTTTCCTCCTTGTTGAAGATTATTTGACCATAAGAAAGCAACTGAGTTCTGTGCATTGATTTTGTATCCTGCCACATTACTGAATTACTGTGTGAGTTCTAGTAGTTTGGGGGTGGAGTCCTTTGGGTTTTCCATATAAAGAATCACGTCATCTGTGAAGAGAGAGAATTTGACTTCTTCTTTGTCAATTTGAATACCTTTTATTTCTTTTTGTTGTCTGATTGCTGTTGCTAGGACTTCTAGTACTACATTGAACAATAGTGGTGAGAGTGGGCATTCTTGTCATATTCCTGATCTCAAAGGGAAGGCTGTCAGCTTTTCCCCAGTGAAGATGATATTCGGTGTGGGTTTTTCATGGATAGATTTTATGAAGTTGAGGAATGTTCCCTCTATTCCTATACTCTGAAGAGTTTTAATCAGGAATAGATGCTGTATCTTTTCAAATGCTTTTTCTGCATCAATTGAGAGGACCCTGTGGTTCTTCTCTCTTCTTTTACTGATTTATTCTATCAGATTGATTAATTTGCAAATTTTGAACCACTATTGCCTCCCAGGGGTAAATTCCACTTGGTCATGGTGGACAATCTTTTTAATGTACTGTTGGATCCTATTAGCTAGGATCTTGAGAATCTTGGCATCCATATTCATTAGGGATATTGGTCTAAAATTCTCCTTTTTGATGGGGTCTTTGCCTGGTTTGGGATCAGGGTAATGCTGGCTTCATAGAAAGAGTCTGGAAGTTTTCCTTTGTTTCTATTTTTTGAAACAGCTTCAGGAGAATAGGTATTATTTCTTCTTTGAATGTTTGGTAGAATTCCCCAGGGAATCTGTCGGGTCCTGGGCTCTTATTTTTTGCTCTTATTTTTTGATCACTCCCTCAATCTTGTTACTAGACATTGGTCTATTCGGGTTGTCAATTTCTTCCTGTTTCAGTCTTGGAAGTTTCCAGGTTTCCAGGAATGCATCCATTTCTTCTAGGTTGCTTAACTCATTGGCATATAACTATTGATAATAATTTCTGATGACTGTTTCTATATCCTTGGTGTTAGTCATGATCTCTCCCTTTGCATTCATAATTTTATTAATTTGGGTCCTCTCTCTTTTCTTTTGGATTAGTTTGGCCAATGGTTTATCGATCTTATTCTTTCACAGAACCAGCATCTAGTTTCATTGATGTGCTCTACTGTATCTCTAGTTTCTAACTCATTGATCCCTGCTCTAATCTTAATTATTTCCCTTCTTGTGTATAGGGATGGCTTAATTTGTTGTTGACTTTCCAGTTCTTTAAGGTGTAAAGAGTTGTTGTATTCGGGATTTTTCAATTTTTTGAGTGAGGCCTGGATGGCTATGTATTTCCCCCTTAGGACTGCCTTTGCCGTATCCCATAGGTTTTGGACTGATGTGTCTTCATTCTTACTGCTTTCCATGAATTGTTTGTTGATTTCCCGGTTGATCCAAACATTCTTGAGCAGGATGGTCTTTACCTTCCAAGTGTTTGTATTCCTTCCAAATTTTTTCTTGTGATTTACTTCCAGTTTCAAAGCACTGTGGTCTGAGAATATGCAGGGAATAATCTCAATCTTTTGGTATCAGTTGAGACCTAATTTGTGACCCAGTATGTGGTCTGTTCTGGAGAAAGTTCCATGTGTGCTTGAGAAGAATGAGTATTCTGTTGTTTTAGGGTGGAATGTTCTGTATATATCAATGAGGTCCATCTGGTCCAATGTGTCATTCAAAGCTCTTGTTTCTCTGTTGATTTTCTGGTTAGATGATCTATTACTGAGAGTGGCACGTTAAGATCTCCTATAATTAATGCATTCATATCAATATGACTCTTTATTTTGATTAACAGTTGGCTTATGTAGTCGGCTGCTCCCATGTTAGAGGCATGGGTATTTACAATGGTTAGATCCTCTTGTTAGAAAGACCCTTTAAAGAATGATGTAGTGTCCTTCTGTATCTCTGCATTCTTTAGCTTAAAATCTAATTCATCTGATATGAGAATCACTACCCCAGCTTTCTTTTGGGGCCAACTGGCATGAAAGATTGTTCTCCATGCCTTCATTTTCAGTCTGGATGTATCTTTAGGCTCCAAATGTGTCTCTTGTGGACAGCACATGGACAGGTCCTGTTGTTTTGTCCAGTCTGCAACCCTGTGCCATTTTACGGGAGCATTTAGGTCATTCATGTTGAGTGACTATTGAAAGATAAGTTTTTATTGACATCATGTTGCCTGTGAAGTCCTTGTTTCTATAGATTGTCTCTGTAAATTTCTGTTCTATGTCACTCTTGGGTTCTTTCTTCTTTTATAGAACCCCCCCCCCCTTAATATTTCTCGTAGTGTCAACTTGGTGGCCACATAATCTTTTAAACCTTGTCAGTCTTGGAAGCTCTTTATCTCTCCATCCATTTTGAATGCCAGCCTTGCTAGATAAAATATTCTTGGCTGCATGTTCTTCTCATTTAGTGCCCTGAAATGTCTTGTCAGCCCTCTCTAGCTTGCCAGGTTTCTATGGATAGGTCTGACATTATTCTGATGGTCCTTCCTCTGTACATAGGAATCTCTTCTCCCAGCTCCCCTTCAGACCTCCTGTCTGAAATTATGATTCGTGAATTTCAAAATTAAGTGTCTGGAAGTCTTTCTAGACCCAATAATCCTGTGAGGTGACCTTTCTGTCTCTAGGACATGAACACTTGTCCCATTCCCCAGATTAGTGAAATTTTCATCCAGGATTTGTTCAACTATATCTTCTAGTCTTCTTTCTTCACCCCCTCAGGGATTCTAATAATTCTGACATTGGAACATTTCATGGTGTCATTTATTTCCCTAATTCTGTTTTCATGGCTTCTAAACTATTTGTTCCAGGCCTCCTCCTGATCCTTCTTTTCCATCAGTTTGTCTTCTAGATCAATAATTCGATCTTCTGCCTCGGTTGCCCTAGCTGTTATCACTGATAACATTTGTTAGTACTGCCAGATGAACCTTCACTTTTGCCCTTAGAGATTCTATGTTGCCACTAATGGTCTTCTCCAATTGTAGCCAACAATGGATAATTGTTACCCTGAATTCCTTTTCTGACATACTGTTTATGTCCATATTCAATAGTTCTGTGGCAGAGGGCACGGTCTCTGAATTTTTCCTTTGATGGGCATTCCTCCTCCCAGTCATTTTGGTGAGAGGTGGTTGAGGGAATGTATAGCTGAATATATCAACCACGATCCAGGCAAGGTGCACCCTCTCCACTGATGTTCTTCTGCCCCTGTAGAAATGCAGAAGTGTATAATGTTACATCTCAGGCTAATTTCATGGGTGTTCAGAGTGTTCTGGTAGACATTTAGCTCACTTCAGGGGACCAGTTGAAACAAGGTCTCCTACTTCTCCGCTATCTTCCCCCTCCCTCCAGTAAATGGTGTTTTTTAACTGCATTTTTTTTTCTAGTTTTATCTAGGAATTGGTAAATCTTAAAAGTCCCATAGGTATGTATTTTTGTGCTTTTTCAAAATAATCTATTTTTGTGACATTATTTTTGGCCTAAACTTGAAACAGTTGGTGCTGTTGCCATTAGCAACAAAGAGAAGACATAACTCAAGCAGTATCCATAAGACAAATCTGACAAAATGATGGGTCACACTCATGACCCAGAAATCCTCATTTAAGGTTTAAAGCTGTGAATAACATACCAATTTTAAGCCATAGCATAGCTGCTCTAGGCATCTAATAGTAAAGTCTCATAGGAAATAGATAGGTATCTATCTCTAAAAAGAAAGAAAAAAGTATAGTTTTGAGTTGTCATAATATAAAGAGATCTTTGGTTGCATAACTAAGAAGTTAAAAAAAATCCCCAAAAACCTTGGATCCCACTCCTAGCAATTCTGATTTAATCGTTATGAGATGTGTCTGGGCATTAGGATTTCTCAAGACTTTTATATTATTTTAATATGCAGCCAAGTATGACAACTCCTGAACTGGAATATCTTGAAATCTTCCTGTCCAATAGCTGAGTGACTTTTCTGGCATGAACAATAAGGAAACCTGCTTTTTCTAACAATTACATGTAATTTTAACTTTATCCTGAGGTACTTATTCAGCTGGCAAGAAAGAAACAATGATTCAAGTTTGGGGACAAACTGCAAAATCCTATAAGGGTTGTAAAGTGGATCAATGAAAAGTTTAAGAAATTACACATTTTCCTTACAAAAATCACAAAGACTTGCCACATCCACCATTCATATTTGACTTGAAAATCTTTAAACTTCAATATTTCAAATTACAATAACAAAAAGTATGTTCCTGAAATCAAAATATGCATATATGTATATAGAATGATAAATATGTGTGTATTGATCATTCATATGTCCTATTCTTAGGAAATAACACTTCGAATTCATCCTCAGCTTTTTGAGAAGTAAAGGTTTATCCTCAAGTTTAGTTATATTTAATATGATAGTAATGTGTGTACATGAAATAAAAATTTTGAAATGATCTAGAACAGTTACAATACATTCTGTTACCATTACTGAATTTTTCAAACATCCAGTGAAGTCCAAAGAATAACTTAAAATTAATCCACCACCCAGACTTACCATTTTTAATTAATATTAAAGTTTTAATTTTTAGAACAGTTTTAGGTTCACAGCAAAACTGAGCAGAAAATACTGAGTTCTCACACACATAGCTCACCCCACTACCTACATCCTGCACTACAGCGGGATACTTGTTACAATGAGTGAACTTACAGTGATGCATCATGTTCCCCCAGGGTCCATAGTTTACACTAGTGTTTAGTCTTGGTATTGTACATTCTTAACCTACTATTTTGCAATATTTGCTTAGGTTTTCTGTTTTTTAGTCTTGAGAAATAAAATATTAATTATCCAATTAAAGCCCTTTTGTGCCTTCCTATATCACTCTTTTCTTTTCATACACAGATGTGCACTTGCACAAGCATGAATATACAAACACACACACACATTATCACCTATTTCCTTCACAGACTTTGTAGAGAGAGGTAAACAACACTTTAAGTTTGGTGGGTGTCCTTTCATTCCATATTTTAAAAAATAACTTCACTAGGTATATATTATGTAGTAGAGTATCCTGATTTCTTAAACTTTTAGTTGACTTTCTCAACTAAATGTGTTTGAAGTTGACATGAAGGAAATCATACTGCACACATAATTTTGTAAACTGCCTTTTTTTTTTTTTTTTAACCTGGACATATTTTCATGATAGATCTATGATGATAAATATAAATCTAGTTTGTTTATTTAAGTTGCCATACAAAATTCTATTCTGACTTACCAGGATTTATTGATTTTTCTACTGATGGATATTTAAATTGTTGCTTTTTTTCATTTACAAACAATACTACAAATATTGTTACAAGTGCCAAAAATTCACTAGATTATATATACCTAGCGGTAGAATGCTAAGATTTTAAGATATACCTAACTTCAGTTTTTTTTCGGTATAGCCATATTGTTCTCTAATGTGGTTATATCAATTTATGTTCTCACCAAGAGCTAGCATTGTTAAACTTTTACTTTTTGTCTTTCTGATAGCTTGAAGAGTGGATCTTGTTTTAATTTGCTTTTCTCTGATTCTGAGTCCAGATGAGCATCTTTTAAAATGCTTATTAGTCATTCAGGTGTCTTCTTTTAAGAACTGCCCTATCAATCTTTGCTCATCTTTCAATTGCATTTTAAATTTTTTTTTCATTTGATTTTAGGAGTGCAGGAGTTCCTCATAACTTTTCTGTCACATGTTTCAAGTATCTTTTCTAGTCAATGGCTTATTTTTAACTTTGTTTATGGTGTCTTATGCCACACAATTTTTCATTTTAATATATCTCATTTATCAATCTTTTCCATTATGGTTTATGCTGTTCATGTCTACATTTAGGTTTATTTCTATAATACAGAAATGTAATTATTTGGTAAAGACGCCTATGCACATTTTGAAACTCTTAATAAAATGGTCATATTATTTTTCAAAATTATTGAAGGGTTAATTCATCTACCATCAATGTATGAGGGTAAGTAATTTACTATGTTCTTGTGATGGTTAATTTTATGTGTCAACTTGGCTAGTCCATGGTACCCAAATATCTTGTCAAACACATTTGGAAGTTACTGTGAGGGTATTTTTTTACATGAGATTAATATTTATATTAGTAGGCTCCAAGTAAACAAATTACTCTTCATAATGTGGGTGGTCCTCATTCTGTCAGTTAAAAGTTTTAAGAAAAAGACTGATCTTTCCCCAGGAAGAAGAAATTCTTCAGCAGACTGCCTTCAGACTCAAATTGCAGCATCAACTTTTCTATGGGTCTCTAGCCTATCAGCCTACCCTGCAGATTTTGGCTTGCCAGCCTCCACAATCATGTTGAACCAATTGCTTAAAATAAATCTCTCTCAAAACACACATTAGTTCTGTTTCTCTAGAGAACTCTGACTAATACAGTTCTGTTACACAAGTTTTATTTTCTATATCTATTAGCTATATACATGGTCCAGTGTCACTCACAGTTAATATGAGATGTCAAGCTTTCTGATTCCAGTTTGCTATTAGGAACATTTTTTTTTTTTTTTATTTCAAGTTTAGTAGTCTCTTCCTTCTGCTCGTTTTATCACCATATTTGTTTTTGCCTCAACATGGTTGACATTTCCTTAGGATGGACTTTTTATGAAACTGTGTCCCCATTCATAAAGATCTTGTGCTTGGAAAGTTTATTTCCACCTATCAAATCCCTTATATTACTCTAAATTATCATATCATTGTCATATGCAATCAAATTGCTGAAATACATTTGCATTTTCTAATTTTCCAGTAATCCAGTGATAGTGTTTAAATAAATAATACCAGGGTGCCTGGGTGGCTCAGTGGGTTAAGCCACCAACTCTTGATTTTGGCACAGGTCATGATCTCAGAGTCAGGAGATCAAGCCTTCCAATAGGCAGGGAGCATGAAGCCTGCTTAAGGATTCTCTCTTTTCTTCCCTCTCAGTCTGCCCTTCTCCCTCCCTTGCACACATGTGCGCTTGCACACTCTCTCTAAAAATAAATGAATGAATTAATGAATAAGATAGTACCTTATGAAAGAAAAAAATAATTTCTAATTAGTTAACTTAATGTGTCTGCTGGAATGTGGTTCAAGGGGAAATTTTTACATCAGTAAGATACAATATATTTTTTAGATGTAGGAAATATCTCAAAAAAGGTATTTTTAATAACAGCTTCTGTATCATTTGTATATAGCTGTATCTTTAGGAACAAAATCCTTCCCTGATCTATATAAACTACTTTCCATTTTAATTTGATGTTTTCTTTAAAATATAGTTTGAAAAGCACTATGAACTTTCAATAAGCATGGACTGAAAATGGGAAACTTGCTATTGTTCCAACTTCCACAGTAACTAAATCAGCCTTATTCACATTCTACATCAATAGCCCAATGCCATTCATAAGACAAAATAATTGCTGATAGCAACAGAAATATTTTTAAGCTACCCTCTTCTTATTATTCACATCTGTTCAGTGTTTGAATGAATTTTTGCTTTGTTTTAGAAAATGTGCTTAACTGTATATTAAATAGCTAAGATCTATGTGTGTGAATGAGTGAGAGAACAGCTGACAGTGTATAACACAGGACTGTAACATAATATGGCTGCGGTGACCCGTGATGGTCTTTGCCTTGTGGGATAAAGTGTAATAGAACTCTTCATTAGTTCCCCAAACATAAACAGTACATCTCCTTCTGTGCCTTATCATTTTCAAATCATGATGTGTTATTCTTAGAAATAAATGCTGGCATTAAAAATAGATACTAAATAACCAAGTACAGGATTTGATAGTACAACAGTGAAAACTGCCTTTTGATTTTAATATTTATAAGAACCAAATTTCCTATGTGGAACGAATATAACAATTAAGAAATAAGTTGCCTTTTATCGTTTTCTTCATGAAGCAGTAACTTTAACTGATGTTCAGAAAAATCTTAAATGTCTTCATAAACAAAAAGTTAACGGAAAAGATGCCCTCTATAATTGCAATCCTAAACACATTTCTTTCTCTGAAGGAAAGAATGTTTTTCTCTCAAGATTACTTCTCCTTTAAGAAATATGGCTTAATGCTGACCACTGACTCAACTAGTCTACTCCTACTAGGGATGATGATGTACTTGCGTAGGTATTTAATAAGGCTTTTCCCCCCATTAGGGACTCCTTCTGAATCATGAGTTCATCCTACCAGGCAGGCTTGTTCCAACATTTGCTGCCTTCCTCAAGCAGAAAAGTTCTTTTGAACTCAAGTGAGGTCATTAGTAGTAAGAATGTCTTAAAGTTGTAAAATGTTGAATACTTTTAAAAGGAATTTCCCATAGAGCATATCATTTCACAAGGACAGATTCAATTATTGTCTTTCCTTCTGTCCTTTCATCCATCTTTCCTTCCTTCCAACCCCTCTCCCTTGCTCCCTTTCCTTACTTTTCTTTTTCTTTCCCTTTCCTTTTTTTTTCTTTTCTTTCCTTTTCTTTCCCTTCCCTTCCCTTCCTTTCTTTTTCTTTTTTTCTCATAAAAAAATTAAGCCAAGGGTGGCTTCTGAACCAAGTCTCACAGCTTGGGCTGCCCCTGATTCCACTTTCCCTCACACTCCAAGCCCAATCCATAAGCAAGTCCCAATCAGCCTTATTTTCACAATATATCCCAAATCCAACTAGTTCTTCCACTTCCCCCACTGCCACTCTAATTCAAGAGGTAATTTATCCCCCTTTAGTACAACCACAACAGACGCTAACTGGTATTTCTGGGTACATTCCCACCTACAACCATCCAGATTGTCCACACAACAACCAGAAAGATCTTTCTAAAGTGTGAATCAGATCAGGGTTCTTCTCTGTTTACATATCCTCCATGGCTTCCCATGACTTTCAAGGCTTTTGGTGACTTGGCCCTGCCTATGTTTCTTGTTTCATCTTCCTCAATTTTCTCCCTAGTGGACTATACTTCAGCCAAACTGACCTTCTTTCTGTCCTTCAAACATGCCAAACTTTTTCCTGACTCAGGGCCTTTGCACCTAATGCTACTTCTTTTTGGGTTTCTTTACCCCCAGATATCCATAGTTGCCTCTTTATGAATAGTGATGCCTCAACTCAAATATTACTTCCTCAGAGAGGCCTTCCCTTCCCCCCTTGGCAAAGCAGCTCCTCCACCATCCTTCTATCATTTTTTATCTTCTCTGATGCTTGAAATGATTTTATTTATTAATTTATGTGTTTATTTTATCACATCCTCTATATTAATTACCAATTGCTGCATGATAAATTAACCAAAACTCAGCAACTTAATAAACATTTACTATCTCACACAATTTTTATGAATTACAAATTTGGGAATGGCTTAGCTGGCTGTTCTGACTCAGGGTCTCACATGAGGTTGTAGTTAAATGTCAGCCAGGGCTGCAATCATTGAAAGGTTTGACTGGAGCTGGAAAATCTCATTTCAAGAGGCTGACACACATAATTGGCAGGTTTCTTCTGGTTATCAGGCAGAGGTCTCAATTCCTATAATCAACTTTTCCACAGGACTGATGGAGTCCATACAATATGGTAGATGGATTCTCCAAAAACAAGTGATCTGAGAAACCACAATGTGTTTTATGACCTAGCTTTAGAGGTAACACACAGTCATCCAGCAACATCCTATTGATTATATACATAATCAGTATTCAATATGAAAAGGGACTGTACAAGGGCATAAATACCCAGAGGAGAAAAAATCATTAGCAATCCCTCTTGAAGGCAGCTACACCATGGACATCACAGACTTTTCCCTGTTTAGCAATATGCTCTGCCACCAGGAAAGTTCCTGAAGCTCAATGAATGTTTGATGAATATTAGACTAACTGGCTAGTGGCAGACTTGTGTCTCAGTTTTTGAATCTGTATTTGTGTACGTGTATGTGTAAAACAGCCTAACTGGAAGTCAAGGAACTGGTTTCTTTTCTAGCTTTGACCCAACTTCATCATATAACCTTGGAAAAAATCACTCAACCTCCATGATCTTTAATAGTTTGATCTACAAAATAGAAAGAATACCTATCCTGATTTATTTGCATATTTGTTATAAACATTATGTAACAGAAACTTAATTAAACTGGGGTTTAGGAAACCAAGATCTAGATTCAAATCATGTGGTTTTTTAAATTACCTTACATTAGTCCTAACCTGTTTACATTAGAGCAAACAGGTTAAATTATATTGTCTATAATGCTTTTCCAATCCCCAGATTCTACAGTTTTTACAGCTGCAGCAACAAGTACATTATGTTAATCTGAAGGCACTTTAAAAAACAGTATAGTGTGGTTAGCTAAGGAACACCATTTTTGACAAAAGAGTCAAAATACAAGTCAACTTGTCACTAAAGCAGTTGGAAGGTGTTTTGATTGAGGAAGTGGGGCAGGCCAGCATAGAAATGCCACCCATTGTTAGAAAGGGCCCAGGGGACAGTGGGAGGTGAGATTGGCAATCACCACAACCCTCACTTCAGTCAATTATGCAGCAATTATGCAGCTATCACTTCTCAGGCCCCATTCCAGCTAAAATTTGCCACTGGCATTTGAGGTTTCTGACTTGAGGACCCAGAGAATTCAAGAAAGTATGAGGTAAACTTTTTTTTTACCAAGGCCCAAGAGGGCACCCTTGCTCCTTCCTAGAAATGGAAGGGAAAGTGGTCCAACTACAGGTCAGCCTTAATACACAGTATTGTGCACAGTATAAATACACACCTTTATTTTGGAATTCTAGTCAGCCACCCTCAGTCCCTGCATGTACTCACAGTGTTCAGCCAAGAACATTTTTCTCCCTCAAAATTGTAAGAAATTGTAAGAAGCCACCATATCACTAAATGTTAAGACTCCTAGCTCACAGGATTTCATTTAAAGAGCTCACGGCTTTTGTTTTAAAAATTGTTTCTTATATGTCAGTAGGAACTGTGCATAACACCTACCATATTTGTACTTCAGCCATGCTTGTTTCTTTGATATCATTTTGAAAACTGAGATTTGCTGGTTTTATAAAAGAATTTGTTGATTTGGCACAGAGACATTTTAACTTTTAGATCTCTCATTTATTGCTTTTCTTACTAAAAACTGCTTCAATTTTGGGCAGTCATCACCCACTTGAGCTTCACAGTAGATCATACAATTAGCAGCCTGGGTTTGGGGGTGAGAGGTTTGTTTTTTTGGTTTATATTGTGACACAAATAGAAATGTCTGAAGGAATTTTAATGTTGGTATCTTATAAGAATACCACATTTCCCATGCTTCCAAGAACTCAGAAATGTCTCTCATTTGTGTGTTTGGGATAAAAGCTAGGGTGTAACATTCTGAACGATGGTGTAACTAATATATTTGAACAAACATCTGTAGGCAAGACAAACTGTCATTGATTTGTTTGTGGAACTGGACCATTTAAAGTTAAGTATGAAGATCTTAGTTGCTTACTTGTCAGCATTCTTACTAGTTAGTCAGTTTATAATAAGCTTAATACATCCAAGCATATTAGCACAGTTCTAAGCCTAGAACCCTAAAAAAAAAAAAATTAGGATCCAAAACAATATAAAACAATGCTACCAATTGCACTGCATTATACATCTTGAATTTTTGATGCTTAATCCTTCAAAGCCACCTTGAACCATGTGTTGCAGCCACCAAGGGTGTTGAATGAGAAAAATCTGAAGGGTTTAAGGAGTCATTTCCACTAGAGAGAAACACATTTTCTCAGCTGTTCTGGTTTCAATGAGGAGGGATTTCCCCTAACCCTTCTGTCCTCTTCCCTCCTCTTTACTCCCTTTTCCCTGGGGGAAGTGGAATAATTTTTCAGGTTGGGAATTTAATAATAAATTTGGCATGCGCAGCTCAGTTACAACCTTTATCATCTTTTGGGGAGACGCCCTCTGCAACTTGATCCCAAAGCCCTACCTGGCAGTCTCCCACAGCTAGGTAGACCCACCTGGCTTCAGCATTACATTTAGGGTGGTAAATCTCTCTGATGGTCAGTGAAAAGGACTATTTATCTCTCATAAAGTATAACCCTTAATTTTCCAATATGTTGGATTTCCATTTGTTAATCTTTATCATATTGCTCAAGACTCCAATGGTTTTCAACAAACCAATTAATAACCTAATTAACAGAAATGTCCTGGCAAGTTTCCATACACCTCATATCCCCTATACCAAGCCCATATTTGCAGCAATATACCAGGTTAGAAGAAATATACATGCTAAGAATGTAGTCATGGTTAAGACACGAAAATGCCTTTGATATCATTTTAAGTGAAAAGAGTAATTTCTATATTTTAAACACTGCATTAAGTGTCCATGGAAGTCAACTTTTGTGCATATTCATGAGTATTTTTATTGACTTTTAAAATATTGTTTATTTTTTTATACAGAGAGTGCACGCATGCACATGCGTGTGTGCAAGGGAGGTAGGCAGAAGGAGAGGGAGAGAAGCTTAAGCAGGCTCCACATCAAGCATGGAATCTGATGCAGGGCTCCATCTCATGACCCTGAGATCATGACATGAGCTGAAATCGAGAGAAGCACACTTAACTGACTGAGCCACCCATGCATCACTTGACTGACTTTTATTAAAAAAAAAAAAAATTTAATGTTTTAATTAGTTCACTCCCTACTGAGATACCTTGTATCACATTTTCAAACTGGTAAGTGCCCTAAAGCAAAGATCTCCAGTCTAGCATAAAACTACAGCAATTTTTCTATAAAATATATAGAAGCTTGTTTTTATAATTACTTGAAGATTTTTAAATGGAAACTTAGAAGTGAGGTGAAAATTTTATTTAGCCCAGGAACCAAATCAGAAAAACAAAGTATTTGTAAACAGCAGAATAGTGGTTTCATAATCGACGAATGTACTACCTACAGCTAGGCATTTATTTATTTTATCCAGTAACCTTGAAGGGAATGAACCTGCTGCTAGTCTTTCTTCCTTATCTGTGTTTCTTTCACTTCTTCACTCCACACTTTGTCCTATGCTTTGAAATCAAGGCCAAAAGTTCAACTTCCCTAGTGACAGCCACTTTTAAGGACTCCAACCTGCACTGGACTACAGTTGGCTTGGGATTACGCAAATCATTGAGGACTTCCTCAATTTAAGCACACAAGTGGATCTGTCAGAATATTTTTGCTTTATATTCTCGTGATTGGGTTGGTATCTATATCATGAAGCTAGGAGAATCACATATATTTCATTAAGGGTAGACTTGTTCATGGTATTCCACTGAATTGAACAGACTCATTTTCTGAAGGAAAACTTTATGTGACTAGCCATTTAAGCATTTCCATTAAGGTCCAAATTTATTAATAATTTTACATTTTTAGCCTGTCCATAGGGTAGTTAGAAGTGTCCAAACTCTTTTAGCCCCTATACATCTTGAGTCCCTGTGTGTAAGGGTGTGTGTGTGTGTGTGTAAGTGTGGAAAACAGGTGTGAATTTGGAATGTTCTAATTCTCACTTACCTTAAATGCCTATATCAGAGCCTTTTCAGCTTCTTCCAAAATCCACCTGGGCATTTAAATCTATTTTCTCAGACTCTGCTTAAAAATCATGAGAGACTGGTCATTCACTTTCAAAGCACTCCTGTTTTTTGAGTTTCTCAGATAACCAACCTGATTCATTCTTTAAAAGTCACTGCAGCTCTCCTCTTAACTTTTCAGGCTATGACAAGGAAGGGTGATAGATCTTCAACTTTGTTTAATTGTCTTCCTCTGAAACTACTTAAGGATTTTGAAATTACAAAAGAGACCAAGAAGAAATCTTTAACATGATTTGTTTCAAGGGGAAATGAACAGGATGTGGCAGGATCTAGCACGAAATGGAATGGAAGGGGAAATGAACAAATGGAAGATGTCCTCTGGATTAAGCAGCGAAAATAAAAATGAGGTGATGAAGACCTTTCTTTCATCAAGAGAGTTAAATGATTTTTAATTTCCCTAGACTCTAAGGGAAAACACAAACTAGTTATCCATTTGGTTCACTATGCCAAGATTTTTATGTCTTTCCTTCACTGATTATTATTTATTATGAAAGGATTATTAAAACAACATTAAGGGAATTCTTAAACATGAAAATCACTATTTCCCATTATCCTAACACCCTGCATTTTTGTGTTACTACTGTGAGCCATCATCTTCACCTTTAGGCCAGACCAGATGCCTGTTTAAAGCTCCCTGTGATTGTTTTCACAAATGTAGCCCAGCAGAGCTTAGACATTTTACTTTCAACTTTAAGCTCAGCATTTATCACAGTGTGACACATAGTAGGTATTCAATACATTTCTTGGATAAACATGAATGTATAAATATTCTTCTTAATTATTCATCCTTGAAACCAATACATCTTCAGTTCTCCCCCAGTTTGTAGTTACAAATGACAACATTTAAGCCACCAAACTGAATCTCATTTGTGTCAGGACCTCACCTGCTCATGCAGAAGTTCCAGGAACTTCTAGATTAGGCAGGACTAAAGTCCCTCCTAATATTTAAATTCCCAGTTCTCTCCGGTCTCTGCTGCTCCAAAGAGCAATTCTTAGCCAATCATACCAGCCCCGAGGTTCTAAATGCCACCAGAGAGGAGAAAAACAGATCCTCTGTCTCTCTCCTTTCTTCCTCTCCTCCATCCACAGGAAGACCACTTGAACTCCAAAATGCTACAAGTTCACAGTCTACTTCTACCCCATGGTAAATGTGTGTTGGCATAGAGAGTCAATTATTGAGCTCCGAATGAGTCAGTCAGTGCAGAATCTAGAGGCAAAATGGCATCTTCTAGCCCCACTTTCAGCTTTTATGCATTTAGGAAACCAGTTCACTCAACAGTCTGGTCTTGATAGGGACATACATGACATGCTGGTTTTGGGGGGAGGGGTGTTGCTTTTTATTTTGTTCTGTTCCTTTCCTATCATTGTATCTAACCCTAATCTATAGAATTTCTTTTTCAAGCCCTTGCTATCTCTGGAAAATCCTGAAACTTTCTGGTTCCTTTCAGATATTAGAACAGCATCATTCAATTCTTCTCACTTATAATTATTCTCTCATATTACTTTCCCTCCCCATAGGTCAGGTTCAGTCCTTGGCCTGTGGGATGTATAGTTCCTAAGAGGCATTCTGTTTTTTCACTCCTCCCATCCATCTTCCTATGAGCTGTCATGTGGGAAGAAGAAATAGAAAAAAATGGCAGGGGTTCAACATAGCTCATTAATGTGACTGGGTAACCCTAAAATCTACTCTTTGAAGTCTCCACGAGTATGATGGTTTCTATAGCTGTTGTGCATGATTTCTTAGGGGTATTCGTCATCTTCACCTTGATCTCCTCTTACTGAGGAACCTTCCAGAAAGGGTCAACCACATCTCCCTTTTGGCTACAGCAGCGATCTTTGTCTCCAAACTCCTCTCTGAGTGGGGAATCTTCTTCTCTGACCAGCAGCTGCCTGAACAACTCTATGTCCCTGCCTCTTCTCCTATTTTTATGTACTTTCTTACAGAGCCACAGGAACTCCTAAGATCCCTGCATGGGCCCTCTGATGGATTGGGAACATTTCCCCATTTTCTTCTCATGTATCCAGAACCAAGGATGCCACACACTTCATGATTCATCTGCTTCAGTGAGGTTTCTGCCTGATGAAATCACCAGGTGAGAAACAAGCACCAGTCTTCACATTCATATTGAGCCTCCTAAGATCTCCCTCACCTTCTGTCTCAGGGGTTGCACCAGGGTGGCTCTGTCAGATCTACACCTCAGTAAAGCATTTAATCAACAATGAAATGCCTGCTGTCTCTTTGTAATTCATAATTTCCTCTTGAAAACTGTCTCCCTCTTGACTTGAAAGAAGGGCTACCGATCTATGAGAATGAATTCTCCTCTCTTTTAGAGTACACATGTATCTCTGGGAGACCAGGACTCAGACAGAGACTGTACTCCACAGCCCCACTGACATGTAGGTGATACTATATAATGACTTGGTTTACCGATGGAATGAGAATGGAGGTCATATATTACTCCAGGCCTAAGCTTTAAGAAACTAGTGATGTCTTGCTTTCTCCTCCTCATTTTGTCAGTTAGATACAATAAACTTTGATGCCTTGCAAGATGGTCAAGATATAAAATGCAAGGAGCTTTGGTTCCTAAATGACCGCAGAGGAAAGCCACCCTCTAGCCAATAACACACACAAAGACTTAATGTGTGCAAGAAAAAAACACTATTGGGTTATACTTATTCTGCATCTTGTCATGGTACACAGAATTATCCTAACCTAAATCCTAATATATCCATGAGAGAAGATGAAGAGTTTTGAGGTGGTTGCTGGAGCTTGCAAGGCCTGTTCTGCCACCTCTAAATGAGCTCTCGAGATGCCTATACTCTGCCTACTCCCATCCCTATCCCCAACTACTATCAGTGTCTGTAAACAAAGCTTAGGTATCATGGCTCTCTTCATGTTTATGTGGCGAACTTCCCAATGGCAATATGCCACCCCCACTCCGTGCCCTCCTTATCCTCCCTTGTCTATATTTACTGGGAATCTCAGTGACTGGGACCAACTATAAACTCATGTTTGAACAATGACTCTCTAGGAAAGGTATTCAAATTCTCATGGACATAGAATCCTCAACAGCACCTCCTCCCTTTTCAGTCCACCACCCAAAATAAATGTTCACTGATCAACCTGAATTCAAAATAGTTACACAGATAATGTCTTGACTCTGGAGCTATGGCTGGGATTTTAACCATCAAGTAAAGAAAAGACTGTGCTCTACTCTTTCTTTTGCCATTTTTCATGTTGATTTTCCATGTATCAACATTGTCTATTTATTTCTTATTTTAATAGCTGCATGAGATTACATTATGCAAATAAAAATAACATTTAACTATTCTTTTCTTGATGGACATTTATAATTGTCTTTTGTCCAGTTTCAATTTATTTTCACTAAGGAAAAAAATTACTATCATGGTATCATCAAAAAAGGTAAATCATTAAAACATAATTAATCCCGGCCTCTAGAAAAATAAAAATGCCTCTACGAAGTAGTAATTTCCTACAGGATCTCAAGAGTATCAGATGGTGGTTTCCAAGCCACGAACTCTAACCAAGCCTGTAAAACTATGTGCAGTATGTTAAAATTTACCTATTTGTTAATAATAAACTTATGAACAAGAATCTTTCAAACTCTGTTCACTTGGGAATTCAGGACCCATGAAAAGTCCAATAGTTGTGAAAATTGCTTAATAATTTAACTATTCCCAGAATTTCCGAAGCGTATTATGGTGTTTATTATTAACCTTAACTTTGGAGAAGAAGGTAATGATGATGGTTTTCACACTCCGTTGCTATTGCCACCTAAGAGTATTGACTCTCTCTCCAACAGGTTGAATGACAGAGGAGCCGAAATAAACACAGCAGGAGACTCCACAGTGAGAGGCTCTACTGAACGCAAAGACACAGGGCCCTTTAGACCACGGTTGGAGTCTGGCGGCCTGAGGCGACTGAGGAGAAAAAAGAAAAAGCTGCATCTTCTGTGAATCACATTTTGAAAACAGTGCTTTAGGGTTCCAAAAGTTGTAGCTGGAAAAGCAATGCTGAGGATAAGTTCCAATGTGAAAGGTGAGGGTGAAAATGGAAATGAAAATGTTTAATGGGATCAGAATTCCAAAGGATGGGGAGTTAGCAGAACAGAATGTTCAGAATGTTCAGAACAAGTTATAAGAAGTAAATTTCAAGTGGGTGCAGCCACTTAAAAGGATGGGGGCCTGCACTGATAAGAATAATTACAAGTCAATGAAAATCTATTTACATAATAACAACCTGAAGGTGATATAAGACCTAAGAATGCTTTCAAATGATCAAAAATATTTCATCCAATCTAAGATGTTAACCTGTGTAAGGTACATTTGAATGCTTGAAATAAAATCTTAATATGAAGGAAATGTAAAAACTAAGTATAAAAATAAAAACAGAAGAATACACAGGAGAATATTTGCACAAATTTTGGTCAAGGGAAAGATCTTAAGACCGATAAGAAACTTAGAAAGAAAATACAATTATACATAACGACATTAGAACATACATATAAATTTTTTTCTATAATCCCTAAAAAATACTATATGTTTTGTTTTAATTAGGCCGGGCTAGTTCAAATAACTACAAACTGAGTCTGAAATCAAAGTAGTATAACCCAATAAAGATTCCCCTTTTGCTCGCATCCCAGTCTGACGCCCGTCAGGAAGATTCCTCCCACCTGGAGCAGCACCGGCTGTAGCACCAAGCCTCCCAGGCCACTGCAACAGGGAAGAGATGGAAGAGGCCACCTGAGGCCAGTAGTAGCCTTGGCCTGAAGCTCTACTGTCTCCTCTGTCCAAAGTCCATTGACAAAGTGGTCATTAGGCCAGCTGAACTGCAAGGGAAGCTAGGGATGTGGGGAATGACAATGGATACTTTTCCACACTGTCTCTGACATGGAAGTAGTTAATCAAAGGACTTTAGTTGGAAAGAAATCCTTCCAAACACCATGCGTGTTTTCATTAGCATCAAACAACTGAAGAATCTGACTGACTCTATGATAGACATCTGTACTTCAACATTTGCCCAAGGAGACATATCTTTTGAGAAATAAGTAGCACCTTCTTCTACCTTGGTATTTTATAAATGGCACACTCCTCTGTGAAATACCAAATATGATTAATCTATAACAAACTCATTGGACGTAATTGCTTTTAGTATATGTGCTGCCGAAGCAAGCACTGGACGTAATTGCTTTTAAAGTACTGTGGACAAAGTATTTAGAATTCTATGGTAACTGCTATGTACAAGCTTTACTTTAGACCAGAAGCTTTAAAGATTTAGACATAACGCCCACCAAATTACGGTAAGCTAAGACAAGACTGTTGGATCCCACAGGCCCAGGGAGTGTCGTCTGTGTGCCCAGGTGTGTATGGTGTGATGCAGGGTCATTCAAAAAGAGAAAGGAGAATGTACCCTGGAGTTATGCAACACAGCAGCCCTGAGTGGAAATCTGGGAAAATATTCATTTTAATCTTTATTGGAAAACAGTTCCTGCCTTAGGAACTGTTATTAAGGACCTGAAGAAGAGAGTGACAGCAAAATAAAATTAGAGAGCATTTTTGTCTAAAACCTTCTGTCTGAAATCAGGTAAAAATGAACTAATGAAAGAATTTAGCTGCTGGCCTAAAACTGTGAGCAAGCATAGAAATAAATGGAAAACAAGAAACACTGCACCAGTACTTTGGAACAGGGCCAGGAAAATAGGGATTTAAAGAGCAGAGAACCATTAGAACTTCTGAGGCTTCACCATAAGACCAACAGGAGGGCTGGAAGCTCCCTCGCTCCTACATTAACTTCGACTATTTTTTCATTACTCTGCCTTGAGTCTGGTTATAAAGTAGTGATAATTAATTTTTACAAACATGCCAGAATTTATGCATCCAAATAACTGTTGTTTCAGTTAAAGTAGTCACCTTCAAGAGGCTAGAGCTGATTTGATTGGCATTATCTTTGTCCAAATATTTTTGGAAACTCCTCTTTTGGAATTACCTTCAAAGTGATCAAGTTCTTTTGAATGGTGACAAATCAATGTCCTAAGAAGGGAGACTGACTAAAGCCACCAAATGTCAGTTGAAGTTAATTGCATAAGGCATATTACCAAGCTGGTTAATATCACTTTAAATTTTAAAATACATATGAGGACACATAACTTTAATAGTGAACATAGTTCTACTTTACCCCACACACAGTTCTGAAAGATGCTCTGCTAAAATGTTTTGAGCAAAGGCAGCTAGCATTAATGTTATTGGTACATATTATTCAACAGAAATCTCTGTGAAGTCCACTGTGTTTACTTTAGCAATATACACTCCAGCAGCTATGCAGAGGACCTACTTCACTAGCATTGGATGATGTTTCCTTTGTGTGTGTGTGTGTGTGTGTGTGTGTGTGTGTGTGTGCATGTGCGTGTTTGTGATGGGTGAAAAATGTCATCTAATTTTTCAATACTTTGTATTTTCCTGATTTACTAGTGAGGAAGAATATGTTTGCTGTCCATCTTCTTTTCTTTATTTATAATGTTTTTTTTTAGTAGACATTTGTGTATCAGGAATAGTAATGTATTATCTGTCTTGGGATGATAGTCTTTCTTTTTTTAAAAGATTTTATGTACTTGAGAAAGATAGAGCATGCACAAGCAGGGGGAAGGGCAAAGAGTGAAGGGGGACAAGGAGCCTCCCTGCTGAGTGGGTAGTTGGACTCAGCCCTGAACCACCCTGAGATCATGACCTGAGCTAAAGTCAGACGCTTAACCAACTGAGCTGCCCAGGTGGCTGTCATTCTAATTGCACATTTTTTTTCCCTAATTCATTGTTTTCTATAAGGCATGTATTAAGTATGTATGCATATACATATGTGCAATTACACACACATACACACACACACACACACACACCTATATATGCTATATAGATAGGTTAAATATAACTGTGTTTTCTAAGTTTCCTACCTATTACCTTAAGGTCTTTCCTTCGACCAAAATTATACAAATATTTTCCTATATATTCTTCTATTTTTATTATTATTTTTAGATTTTATATTTTGTTCACATCAAAGTTTCATTTAAAAACAGGCTTAAAGGGGCACCTGGGTGGCTCAGTGTGTTGAACATCTGCCTTTGGCTCGGGTCATGATCCCAGGGTCCTGAGACTGAGTCCTATACCAGGGCTACCTGCTCAGGAGGGAGTCTGCTTTTCCCTCTCCCTCTGCCACTACCCCCCTGCTTGTGCTCTCTCTCTCTCTCTCTCTGTCAAATAAATAAATAGAGTCTTTAAAAAAATTTTTTTTAAATAAATTAAAAATAAATAAATAAAAACAGGCTTAAGAAAGAACCTCTCGATGCCAATCACCCTTTCAAGTTCTAATAGTTTACATCTTTATGTCTTCCTTTCTTACAGGTCATTTCTTTCTAATTAAAATATATCTACTGTTGGGCGCCTGGGTGGCTCAGTGGGTTAACCTGCTGCCTTCGGCTCAGGTCATGATCTCAGGGTCCTGGGATCGAGTCCCGCATCGGGCTCTCTGCTCAGCGGGGAGCCTGCTTCCCTCTCTCTCTCTGCCTGCCTCTCTGTCTACTCGTGATCTCTCTCTGTCAAATAAATAAAATTAAAAAATCTTTAAAAAAAAATATATATCTCTACTGTTTTCACTAATACATTTGAAATAACAAACCACTTTTCTTTTATAATAGTGTATACAAAATTTTTCTTAACTTTCCTCCAATTAAGCAAAATAAATTTAATTCAACAAACACTTCCTGTCTGTTGTTGTCTACTATGTATCCAGTATTGGGGAAAACATTGCTGGGGATATAAACAGGTATGTATATGACATGGTAATTTCCCATAGGGTACTTCCAGACTTATTAGATGCCATGTTACTCTTGAAACCAAAAATCTATACAGTTCATAGAGTTAAACTTTACATTAATGGAAAATTTTTAATATTTTAATCATCATTTAAAATTTCGTAGTGGAAAGGGAAATGACAAAGAAGATGTTGTATGTAAAGATGGGGGGGTTGTCTTTTTTTGTCCTCTTCTGGGAAAATAAAAAACAAAAACAAAATAAAATCTAATTTTCACTTCCTTTTCTGTTCAGTTTGTATGTGGCTTAGAGGAAGGAAGTGTTCAGGGGAGAAATCAGTTTCCTAAAGTTTTTAGAACCAAAAGACTTAGGGGACTGGATTTTTCTTTTGCTAAAACAACAACTGCAAACGGATATTTATATAAAGAGTTAGGTCAAACCTAACAACTTAAGAGTTTATTTTTAGATTTCTGCTGGCCAAAGGGGAAATATGGTAAATGAGCCTTATGTTCTTAAATGGGCATGTAGTTGAACTCAAAATATGTCAGAAATCTGACAGAAGTTACTGAAGAATACCAGCTTTCCTAGGCATCATTAGAAATCCCCAAATAATGACAATATGACCACTGTTTTCCTTTCTTCCTTTTTTTTTCTAACTTACTTTCAGTTTTAATACTCAAGAGCTCTACATTTTTGAAGATGCCATAACAAAAACAAAAAAGATTACATAAACAGGGAGATATAAATAGAAAGTTTAGCTGAACGTGTAGCAGAGTTGTGTCCTTCAATGTGGAAGACACCAGCCACATGTGGCTATTGAGTGCTGTGCTTAAAAGTAACTAGTCCTAACCGAGATAAACAGATGAATTAAATACACACTGGATTTCAAGGATGAAGTATGAAAAAGAGTATATAATATCTCATTCAAAATTTTATATTGATTACATATTGAAATGATAATATTTTAGACATAATTGGTGAAATAAGGTATATATTAAAATTAATTGTACCTGCTTCTTTTTCCTGGTTTTAAATGTGACTACAAAAAAATTTTAAATTGCATATGTGATTCACAAAATCTTTCTATTCCACTGTAGTAGAGCAGTGGCATTAAGAGCTATGTTCTGAAGTAAACCACCTGGATTTAAACCAGACTCTGACACACCAGCCATATGACTTTAGGCAAGTTATATAGGCAATCTGTGCTTTAGGTTTCCTTACATACACATTGTGAATGATAAAATATTCTCTATTTCATGGGGCTGTGTGAAGATTAAGTACAAGGAGCCTGGCGCAAAGTAAGAGTTCACTCAGGGTTGGTTCTGTTATTCTTACTTCAGGATCCAAAAGAGTGAGGCAAGCCATTTTTCTGCATGAGGAAGCTCTCAAAAGGAAGGGAAAAAAATAAGTTAAAATCAGGAGTTTGCTGAGTGAGGCTTTGCCTACCACCCTTCCCCACCCTACTACAGCCAATTTACTTGAGTGAGAAGAAATCAAACCATCCTTCTAAAATAGAACATTTTCAAGATTTGTAGAGTCCTGATAGGTATTTCTTACTCTCCATAGCTGGGCCTGATTCTCTGAGGAAGCCAATGCAATTAGACAAAACTGCAGATATTTCCTTTCTTTGGGTATACCTCATAGAGAATAAATAGGGTATGATATATGGATCTGACTTAAAAACAAAATTAAAAGCATGTATCTGGGGATTGGGAGGGAGACAAACCATAAGTGACTCTTAATCTCACAAAACAAACTGAGGGTTGATGGGGGGAGGGGGGTTGGGAGAGGAGAGGTGGGGTTATGGACATTGGGGAGGGTATGTGCTATGGTGAGTGCTGTGAAGTGTGTAAACCTGGCGATTCACAGACCTGTACCCCTGGGGATAAAAATATATTATATGTTTATAAAAAATAAAAAAAATAACAGGAAAAAAAATATATGAACAACAACAACAACAAAAAGCATGTATCTGATGCTGCTGAAGTCATGGGGGCTAGGTTAAAAGTAATAATAATAGTTAATTCTGTTGAGATTTTGCTACTTATTAAGCATTACCCCTGAGGGCTTTATGTTCTTTTCCTCATTTAAATTTACCTAACAGTTAGTAGGAGTAGGTATTATTATTTTCTCCATTTTATGGTGCAATGGTGTCTCAAAAATGTTCGGTAATTGCCTGAAGTCACAGAGTCAGCAGCAAGCAAGGATTGATCCAAACTCGTCTGTGGGCATGTATCACTAGGGAGTCTTATTAGTTCTCAAACAACTATCAGTAGGTCTGCATTGCATAGACCACAGCCCTGCAAGAAAAAGGAATGTTTTTATTTTATTTTTTTTAAAGATTTCACTTATTTATTTCAGAGAGAGAGAGAAAGAGAGCACAAGCAGGGGGAGCAGAAGAGGGAGAAGCCGACTCCCTGCTGAGCAGGGAGCCTGGTGTGGGTCTCTATCCCAAGACCCCAGGATCATGACCTGAGCCAAAGGCAGACATTTAACCAACTGAACCACCCAGGTGCCCTGGAATGCTCTTATTTTATAGCAAGGATATCACTTAGTGGAAAAAAAAAAGTCATGAGGATTATCACATCGTTTCTGCTTGAACATAACTTCAGAAATTGTTTTCATAATTTCTTGTTGTACACTCAGTGTGCTGTTTCTGAGGTAAATGAAAGTCTTCATTTCATTTAGCTCTGCTGTTGCTTAATATAACACTGAGCACACAGTTAGTGCCAATTTAATGATTGTTGAATGAGTAAGTGTATGAGCAAATATACATGTTAGCCTTTTTCAATCAGGGCTTGTCATCTGAACCACAGAACCCAAACATTTTGAGTGATTATTTAGTCAATTCTTCCAAGTGTGTACATAACAAATACTATTCTAGATTCACAGAAGTTTATTCACTACATACAATGGATGCCTTAGGACATTAGGGCTTAATTCCCTCTTGGAATCCCACAGAGAACCATACTTGGATTAATCTATGCTCTTCAAGGACTACCTTGACTGTAGGCAGGGGTGACAAATTTGTCACCAGCCTGGGACAAATGCGACTCATAGCTTGTTTTTGTAAGGCCTTTCAGCTTAGAATACTTATATTTTTAAAGGTTTATAAAAAAAAATACAAAAAAGAACATGCAATGGACCAAAAATGGCTCACAATGCCTAAATTATTTACTATATGAATCTTTGAAGAAAATTTTAGCCTCTACTTTAGGTAAAAGTGGCTATTATCCAAGTGGTCCAGGGTTAAGTTATGTGATGATATTTGAGGAGCTCTCTAGTACCCATGGTCCCCAAACTCTTCCTTACCAATCTATCTTCAGACATAAATTTCCTCTTTGTTTTCTTTTGTATGGGCACCAAAACATCGGCTGTCCCACCTTCATCCTGCACCAAAGTCCCTATATACATGTTCAAGCCCTCCAGCAGCATGGCATAAAAGGTGAGACCTTGAACTTAGAGTGACACGAATTCCAATCTCAGCTCTTATTATGCGTTGCTTATTAGATGAAAAAGCTGAGCATGCTGGATTTAATTTCCTCATTCACCAGTAATATGTACAATAGACCCCAATCAAGAACACTTTTTCAGTATATAATGTGTATTGGTTATCTATTGCTGTGTAACAAATGACCCCATAATATAGTAAGAGAGGAGTTTTCTTGGAGTTTGACTAATACACCACAATTGTCATGGGGCAGGAAGTACATAAAGTGGAATCAGATTAGCATGGTCAGACAAGAGAAAAGGCAAAACCTAGCAGAGCATATCAGTGTCTCAGGGAGGGCTAATGTTGAGAATCACAGCTCTGGAATAACGTGGAAGTTAACAACTCTCTTATTCTGTGACTTAGAAACTATATATCCTTAGACAAGTTACTTCATGTTTCTGAGACTGTTTCTTCAACTGTAAATTGGAGATAATAATACCCACCCTGCAGAGCAGATGTAAAGATTAAATCAGGTAACATCTAGAGAGCCAGCACAGTATTTGGAATATGGTATATGGTCAATAACAAAAATTATTTTCCTTCTCACCTACCTATTAGTGTATCAAACTATCAGTCAATACTTTCCAAATAAAAAAGCTCTTTATAAAGTGAATTACAACCAGGAATCAGGTTTCTGAGAAAAAAGCCCTGCAGTAAAATAATATATTACTTTAGCACTTTGCACTTAACAAAGCTTTTTCCACAAGCTTTATTTTACTTAATTGTCACAAGCTCTATAAGGGCAGTTTTTGGCTTATCTAGACTCGTATTTATAAATTGGGAACACTAAAAAAACAAAAACAAAAACAAAACCCAGAAAGAGAAGGTTGCATGACTTATCCAAGATTGCACAATAAATCAGTGAATGGTCTCTGAAAAGATAGGGAAAGATTCAGGGGAGGTTGGTGGTGTCAGGACCAACAACATGCTGAAACCAGAAGTACTGGTGAGACAAGGACCCACAAGGTCAGGAATCCAAAGGGTTCCACACTCTGAAGGACAGAGCAAACCAGTGACTCAGCAGTTAGGAAACAAGGGGCAGTCAGAGCTTGCCCAGACCAGAGCTCAGAGCAAATGTGTAAGAGATAAACAAAAAAAAGTAGTCAGGGGAAAAGCCACGTCTCAAGTGCAGAAGAGCAAGGCAAGAGAAGCTGGGTGGTGAGGTGGGTGGGGGGCAGCTAAAGGAAGAAAAAAATAAAGGGAACTTCTCAGCAGAAGCAACATTCAAGGAGCTTTGAGAGCCAAGCAACAGTTAGGAGGGAGCTAGAATGGAGTTCACACAGTGTGGCTCTCGCGTATGAAGTGGGGCATTCCTCCATTGACTGGTTTAGAGAGGTTATAATAATGTTAACCTAGAGGAACTAAGGAGCTGGGACTCTTTCCTAATGGTGACCTAGTTCTGAAGCAGACCACTTTTAAGTAGGGGAATGACATGATCAGATTAGTATGTTAGAAAAATCACTTGAAGTCAGAGAAAAGGATGGAATAATGGGGGAAAGATTTCAAATAAAACAATTTATTCCCAGAGAAGTTTCTGAGAAGACCATACCTAATCAAAATCTAATTTTATGCACATTCCTCCACTGTACTCTATATACCTGATTCCATTTTTAACCCCCTTGTTAGTAAGTCCCATTGCAGACATATCTATTTTAGGCTGGAAAACTACTTTAATTGGTGCCCTATTCAGAATGTGAGTTATTGTGATTAACTTCACTTACTCACTAACTTCCTAGAGACATGTGTGCTGGGATTTGATGGCCACTATGTTGGTTTTTTGTTTTGTTTTGTTTTTGTCATTTATAGTTGGGTTTATATTCTATTTCAAAAGTGATAACTGAAAAACAGTTTGTTTTTATGGAAATAATGAGATATAGAGGAATTTTTTACCATTCATTAGTGGCATCTGCCAGTCTGCTTGGCAGTGCATGACAATTAATATCTTTCTTGTTTTATGGAAATGATAATTTTAAATATGACTTCATTTTAAAATGCATCTGGAAGGGAACAAATACATACCATATATATCACAGACAAAATAAAACATGAGATAGTTACACCTGAGTCTTTTCACAGAGCCTCTTCATACTTCTTTAGTAGTAAGAAAGAAAAGGTATGGAAATTACCAAATGACACACAATAGTCATCTGATATTCATGGAGCTAAATATGTAATTCATTTTAAGATTTATTTATTTTTTTTTGAGAGAGAGAGAAAGAGCACATGTACCTGAGTTGGGAGAAGGGACAGAGGGAGAGAATCTCAAGCAGACTGCCCGCTGAGTGTAGAGCCCACTACAGAGCCAGTTGTGGGACTCGATCTCATGACCCATGAGGTCATGACCTGAGCCAAAACCAAGAGTCAGATGCTTAACCAACGGAGCCACCCAGGACCCCCTGAATATGCAATTCAATGGCATTAGGGGATGGGATGGTTGCTTTTTTGTGTATGGAGAGAGAACTAGCAGCACACTGTTTAAAAAATAAAAATACTATCATGGAGCCACAATTTATACTACAGATGATCCTAAATCTTTGTTGCTACTTATATTCTTAATTTCCAGAACTATCAAATATTGAGGGTTGAAGCTGTGCCGTAATCATTAATACCATTCACCACAAATTTCTGATTCCCTTCTCAAGCCCATAGTAGAGCAACAGTTCTCTTCCCCTTAAGGTTAAAAGCACCTATGCAACTCGCTTTGGTCAATAAACTATATATTAAAAAAAAAAACACACACAAGTAATATGTGTCATATATGAGAAGAGGTCTTAAGATGCAATGGTTCTTTTATCCTTCTGGCATGGTAAGTGGGCATATTCAAGGTGGTGACTGCTCTTAACAGCCTGGGTCACCAAGTTACTACTAGGAGCCCATTGTAGACTTGGTGGGCATGTAGCATATGCAAAAAATAAATGCAATTGGGGTGCCTGGGTGGCTCAGTCACTTAAGTGTCTGACTCTTTATTTTGGATCAGATCATGATCTCAGGGTCGTGAGATTGAGCCCCCATTCAGGCTCTGTGGTCAGTGGGGAGTCTGCTTGAGATTCTCTCTCCCCATTTCCCTCTGCCCCCCCAACTGTGCTCTCTCTTGCTCTATAATAAATTAGTCTTTAAAAAAAGAAAGAAAGAAATCTTTATTTTTACTGCAGCAAACCTAGCCTATCTTGAATAATACCAAAATTAGTACCTAAACATATAAATTAGTAAATAAGCCTGCAATATATGGTAGTGGCTTAAGGCTGGGTAGTGGAGAACAAGTGAACTACCAACGGAGACTAGAACACTGTAGTAGGGATGTTTTACAAAAGCATTTGGTAAAACTGTTGCCTGTGATAACCTGGATGGCAGAAAATATAGCTCTAGAGAAAAAGATTAGAAAACAGTGCGAATAGCATCTATTGATTATCAATTGGCTGTATTTTATATGATACCATAGAAAGAGATGACTTCAGAAACAATCAAGTGGTTTGCAAACATCAGTAAAAGAAAATAGGAAGTGCCTGGAAATTTGGGAACCTTTAGGGTTAGAAGAGGCAACTTTCTCTGACAGGTAAAACTAAGGGCTTTGATGCACAAAAGCCAACTGGAATTCTGCCTTGTGACATAGGTCATTTAAAAAAAAATGTTATGGATTGAAATGTGTCTCCCCAAATTCATATGTTGAAGTCCCAACCCCCAGTACCTCAGAATGTAACCCTATTTTGACATAGGGCCTTGAAAGGAGTGATTAGGTTAAAATGAAGCCATAGAGTGGGGCCCTAATCCAATAAAACTGGTATCTTTACCAGTAGAGACTGAGAAAGGATGCTTGCACATAGGGAAAAGAACACAGTGAGAAGGTGGCCATCTGCAAGCCAAGGAGAGCTGCATCAGTAGAAACTAAACTAGCCAACATGTTGATCTTGGGCTTCCAGCCTCCAGAACTGTGAGAAAATAAAGTTCTGTTGTTTAAGCCACTCAGTCTGTGGTACTTTATTTATGGCAGCCTTAGCAAAACTAAGGACAAAGAGAATGGTCATCGCACTGCTGAATGAAATAAGGTGTTCCAGCAAAACAAAACAAAACCCAGCAAAAGTTTTCAATTGGATCAGCTATCACAGATCTCAAAGTTCTTTCAATTAAGAGAAAGACAGAGGCAGTAAGAAATCAAGAGAGGAGTAAGAAATCAAAGAAACATGGCAAATCTAAGAAATATGTCAAGAAAAGAACTACGGGTGGCTACAGACATATATCACTGCTTAGAATCCAATAGTTAAGAAGCTGCATAAGTCAGTTTGGCGGGAAACAGATGACACACAAAGTACAGTTGAACCCTGAACAATGCAGGGGGCTAGGGGTGCCTTTTTCAGTCAAAAATCCACCTATAACTTTTGGCTCCTACAAAACTTAACTACTAATAGCCTACTGTTGTTGACTGAAAGCCTCACCGATTAACATGAACAGTTAATTAACACATATTTTGTATGTTATATGTAATATATATTATATTCTTACAACAAAGTAAGCTAGAGAAAAGGAAATATTAATAAAATCATAGGAAGAGAAAATACATTTATAGTACCATACTGTATTTATAAATAAAATAATAATAAATCTGCATATAAGTGGACCCATGCAGTTCAAACCTATGTTGTTCAAAGGTCAATTGTATTTAACAGATAGGAATAATAGAAACAGTTGACAGAAGCATGTCAGAGTTAAGCTATCAATTAAGGATGATGAGGTACTCCTTGAACATTCGTATGTTGAAATCCAAATCCACAAAGCTGATGGTATTAGTAGATGCCGTCTTTGGGAGTTGCTTAATTCATGATGGTGGGACCCTCAGGAATTGGATTAGTGCCTTATAAAAGAGACCCCACAGAGCCTCCTAACCCTTTCTACCCTGTGAGGATATTAGGACAAGTCTGCAATCCAGAAGAGGGTCTTCACCTGACCATATTGGCACCTCGGTCTTGGACTTCCTATCTCCAAACTATGAGAAATAAATTTCTTTGTTCATATGCTACCCAGTTGGTGGTATTCTGTTACAGCAGCCTGAACAGAGAAAGGCCCCTTGCTTCACAGTCACCAAATGAACAAAATGCCAGAGAGAAGGGAGTTTGGATAATGTAGTCCATAGAGGTCATCCTGGGGCATAAAATAGGACAAAAAAGGAATATATTTGATGAGGAAAACAGAATAAGCAACACAGAAGCTTACCAAAACTTTATGATAGATGTACAGCTGAAGAAAGAACAGCCTTGAAGGAAGAAGTGAATGTTTAAAACTAAAAATGATCTTGGGGCCCCCAATATTCTATTAGCCAGAAGTAGGAAAGATGTTCATCATGTCTCCCTCTTTTTTTTAATTTTATTTATTTATTTGACAAGAGTTCACAAGTAGGCAGAGAGGCAGGCAGAGAGAGGAAGGGGGAAGCAGACTCCCTGTTGAGCAGAGAGCCCGATGCAGGGCTCGATCCCAGGACTCTGAGATCATGACCTGAGCTGAAGACAGAGGATTAACCCCCTGCACCACCCAGACACCTCACAGTCATCATGTCTTAATCGAAGAATTTGAGTCCAATCAAGCGCATTTCTCACCACCCAAGGGCCATCACCTCTGTTCAACAGGTTTTTCTAGTTTCTATCCATCAGTGATTACCTTGTGTCTCCCTTTCTTCTCCTTTCAGTGGCCAGGGTAGACATTAGTGCTATTCTGTTTTTCTTTGCACTTACCTACTCAATTAAATTTATAAGGTGACATGACTTACTCTGATCAATAAAATGTGAGCAAGATATGTGTGACTTCTAGATGAAATTCTTAAAAGCTATCACGTTACTCATTACTCCATGCCTTTTACTTCTCTCACAGCCTCTAGCAAGTTCAAGATGGTGGCTTCTCCATATGATTTGGTCCCTGAGGACCTACAATAAGCAGGAGTGATTAATGTATATCATGAGCAAGAAATAAACTCCACTCATTTTAAGTCAGTGAGAGATTCAGGGGTTGTTCATTTTTATTCCGGCCAGTCCCCAATGATAGGCGTGGACAGTGAACTATAGTTTAGACTATGTAACAGTAAGTGCTAAAGTGGAAACAAACTTTAGAATCCTTAATATCAATATTCCCATTGGCATTGTTTAGGACCACATCAGTTGTGAAACAGACCAAATTTGATTCAATTAGCTCCATCCCGCAACACCTCCATACCCAATGGAAAACTTCATTGCTCTATGCTTCCTCAGAGTTTCAGCTTAGTAGTTAGCTATAATCTGAACCGAACTGAATAATAATGGCTAATAACAAGTGCTGGTTTCTCTTTCACCTGTGGTCAGTGAGCCCCCATGGTGTCAACACATTTCTAGATATCATACAGTGAACAAGACAGATAAGGCCCCTGCTTTCATGAAAACTACCTTCTAGCAAGAGCAAACCAGTGATAATGTGAGTGACTGAGCCACTTTAGTGGGGAGGATGGAGAAGTCATCTCTGAAGAGGTGATGTTTAAAGTATAATCTAAATGAAGAGGAGCCAGCCATGTAAAGACAAGGAAAGAGACACATCTAGAAAGGGAGGACAACTTGTACCAATGCCATAAAGTAGGAATGCATTTGGCAGATTCAGAGAAAAGTCAAAAGACCACAGCTGCCACTGGCAAATAGTGGTTGAAGAGACAAACAATAGGTGAAGACTTTCAAGAAATAGGCAGGTCCAGACCATACCTGGCTTTCTAAGTCAGGGAAGGAGCTTGGGACCTATTCTAAATACAATGGAAATTCATCGGAAGATTTTAAGAGGAGTGATATACTCTCATTAAATTGCAAAAAGCTCACCCTGACTGATGTGTGGAAAGAATGAAAAGAGGTATTAAAGCAGCTAGACGAATTACAAGGGCACTGCAGCCGCCCAGGTGAGAGATGGTGGTGACGGGGAGAAGAGGGCAACTTCAGGATGTCTTTATATGGATGTGACACTTAGTAATGCTAAATTTGACGCCTATGAAAGGATCAAGAGTAACTAGGATTTTGGCTTCAGCAACTCAGTGGAGATTGGTGCCATTTAACTAAATTAGGCTAGATGTCAATTAAGGTGCTTTGATAGTATTTGTATTTAATTGCAGCCTTTAATGCCTTAACCAGGATGGTGAGTATTCAAAGAACTGCAGAACTACTAGGGGAAATATTTTTGAGATGCTGTGGAGAGAATGCTTCATTCTTTAAAAAAAAAAAAAAAAAAAAGGAAGAAAGGAAGAGAGGGAAAGGGGGGAGAGAGCTGCACAGTCAACCTTGTTTCGGGTAAGAAGGCCCAGAGTTGGCTGGGCATTTGGGAATTGGCTGATGGAAATACTGCATTTCTGGTCAAGGGGAACATTTACAGAGACATGAAAGTTACCTAAGTTTTTGGTTTACTGACATGGTATCCTGGACAGGACTGGCTCCATCTTGGGCCTAGAAATTTATTTTGAGAAAATGTAGCCACATAACCCTTCCCTTAGCATCCTTGGAACACCTCTTTGACAGAGTGAACATTTAAATGTGACTTTACTAAAGGAAATAAATGAAGGGCATGCCATGAAACTTGATTTTCCAGTTTGACAAGACATGACTTCCTCATCTTGTCCACCAGGAGGATCCCTTTTACATTCCTAGTCTGTCTCCAGGAGGCGAGGATGGTGGCATATCTACTACCCAGACAACCACACCAAGACCTCTACTCTCACCTAGTCTACCTGCCCAAATGTTCCCTCTTTTCCTCACATGAGACCTCCTCTTTCCTGGATGACTGATGCCGGGGATGAACCCATCCCCATCCAGAGGACTGTGATATCTGCCACTTTAAGCTCAAAAGAATCACACGTGAGCTCTACATATATACTTACTAAGACAGGAAGGGAGGGGGCAATCCTTTGCTTACCTCAGCCTCCTGTTATCTCAAATCAGTCTATGTCAAAGGCTTTCTCTCTAGAAACACCTACTATAATGGTTAAGAGCTCAGACTCTGGGGAGAGGCTACCAGTTTTCAAATCTCAGCCCCATTGTTTACTAAATGAGTGAACTTAAGCAATTACTTAACTTCCCTGAGTATCAGTCTTTCATGGCAAGATCAGAGATTATAATAGTATCAACCTCACAGGGTTGTTGTGAAGTTAAATGAGATAATAATATAGGTAAAGTGATTAACCCCATGACTGGCACTTATTAAATTCTCAAAGTACATTAGCTATTTCTATTACCAACATTATTGTCATCATGCCAGCATACTATAAAACTTATAATTTTTTTGTAGTGTCGACCCAAAAACAGAGTGCTTACAGAAATTTCTGGGAGTGTGCACAGATGATCATCAATAAATAAATAAATAAATAACCATCTTTCTGTATTTTCACTGTCACTCAAAATATTTAGCTTTCTCATATACCAAAAATAAAAATTAAATCCATGGTTTCTGAAGCAATGCATTTTAAATGTCAAGGTACCCGTTTGATATTAACTCTCTTGTTTCTCAAATGCTCAGCTAATGCTATGCCTCCACCTTTATTATAACTAAGAATCGCCTCTTTCATAGTTGCTGCCATGTAATAACAAGTGAGCGCTCTTCTAAGTTCACTATTGAGTAGTTGTTTGCAGATTACTCTTAATAACAGTGCAATTTTGTTCTGAACCTAATTTCCATTAACTAAGTTGAGAACTAAAACGCAGAAGATGAGCCATAAATCCTGGTGCTAATGGGAGAAATAAAAATAGTTGTATTTTTACAATGGATAAAGAGGCAGTCTACGTAAGATTTTTCTACTTGGGTTAAAAATAGAAATGTAAATAAAAGCAAAGAAACCACCAAGTAGTTAAGATCTACTCAAGCCAAAAAGAGCTACATCTGAGTTGAGCTGTATGTGTAATAAGGCCCACTGATGACCCCAGTCATTCTAAAATATCCCTTCATTTTCTTCTCTTTTCTCCTTAAAAGACAAAAACCAAACCAAACCAAAGCAAATGAAACCAAACCAAAACAAAACAAAAACACACAAAGGAGACAAGTTATATAATCTACACACTGCTAGACTAACCATTTTTATTTCTTATTGCAATTTGAATTGGAAAGGAACACTCAGTCCTAGAACATGGTAATTCATCTCCTGTTTCTTTGTCCGCAACTACAAGTAGGAGATAGTTCAGAGCCATTGCCAATCAGAAAACACAACAAAGCCCTATTAGCTTCTCATTTGTTTACTGGCAGATCACAGGCCACTTCCCTCGCGTCTCAGACATCCTGTTAGCTCTTAGAGACCCCATCCAGGCATACCTAGAGTGCTTCGGAATAGAGAGGGCATCTGAAAACGCTCTTCTTTTTGTCTGTGAGCATGCCATAGTTGAGTTGAGTTTTTAAAATATTCTCCACCCTTGTTTGTTTCTTAATGCAGTTCCAAGATGTAATTTGTATGGAAGCCAAAGTGAAGACATGCTGAATATGTGAATGCTGAGGAAGTGGTTTCCTTAGCAATAACAGGCATGTGAAAGTCAAAACTTCCTTTCCTTCTCATATGACCTTTTTTTTTTCAAAGCAATTCAGATAAAGGACAATAGAATTGAATTCCAAGCACCCACAGTGTTCATGAATTGCTAAGCAATGATTCACCAAGCACCCAAATTACTCTAGACTGCTTGAGCATTTTATTAGAGGAATTGCTTTGTATTTAAATTTTCCTTCCTCACTCTGCACATCAGTTTTACTCATTCTTCCGGGCCACTTTTCCATCACTCTGAGAAAATGTAGATATGTGCAAAGAGGTCCTAAACAGTGATTAATATAAGGACTTTAGAATGTTAGAAGTAGAACGTTACATACAATATTCATAACTATTTGTTCCCGTTGGATACACCGGATACTTACCGAAAAGTTTGTTTGATAATTGAAGTCCATTATTTATTCAGAAAAAGTTATATAATTTTTTGCCAACGCCTTAAACAATATTTTAGAAACACTGAAACTTTTATTCATTTCCATTACTGATTTATTTTGACCCACTTATCCTAAAAAAAAAAAAAAATGCTACATTTGGCTTACAAATTACATGTCCCAGTTAGTCCTCAAAGGTTAAATGGTGGTAACTTCTTTAACTATATACTTAATACACCTTAAGGTATCATGTTCTTTTGCCTTTAATTAAATTGCAGTATTCTTGAGGAACATAGACAAGGCCATCCTAGAACACTTTATAGCCTCTGAATTGTGAAGCTCAAAGTCCCTAACATTATCCAATTTCTTACCATCATAATTCTGTGAAATGACTTTGAAGGGAGTCAGTCAGTCAGACAGACCCAGTACATGGGGAGCTGGGTGACCTTTCCCCTGTGATCCTTATGTGTCATAAGGGATCACAGGGGAAAGAATGACTTTCCAACTGGGTTATTATACTCATAAAATAAGTAAAGAGAGGAGCTAGCAGACCAAGTGTTACACAGTAGCTGCTCAATAAGTATTAGTTTTGCTTCTTGTTCTTCATGTCCTCTCCATCCTGATATCTTATATTCCATTTATGCTGATCTGCTCCTAATTTAACGCCTCTTCTGGACTCAGAAGTGGTCCAACATAGAACCTTCATGTTCAAGTGGGCCCCAACCATTATTTCTTAATAGTAAATAAAGGATGAATACCAACAAAAGCGGAAACATCTCCAGTAAATTCACTCTGGCCACTTTCTACAATGTTTATGAGATTGTTTCACCAAGACAATCTGAGTTTCCCAGCCAGCAGGGTAATTTTCCATACCTTCAAAGACCGTGGATATATAAAATTCGCAATGTTCTCATTTGCCTAGCGCACACTGCACTTTGGCAGTGAGAGAGATCAGCCTTTGGGGATCCCTTTCTCAACCTGGATGTGTATCTCAGTGTGTGTACACTAGGTACCCTCAGTGAAAACTGGTTCTTATTGTTAGTGCCATCAGTGCTTTGAACATCCCCTTCTTTTCTACTCAAGGCTAAGTTCTAGAAGGTGGACACTGGCTCACATGGCTGATCTGACTAGTCCTGCTGCCACTAGAACTGAAATCACTAGGAAAGTACTTGCCTGTCTTTTGGAGTAGAATGAAAAAATAGGGGAAGACAGTGGGAAAAATATATAACAGAGGGATAAATAATTGCTTGCTGTAATATTTTTAGTGTTTATTTGTGGTTGACTCAGCTGACCAGAGAAAAGTGACTCTGGAAGTTAACAGGGACCTTGGCTAAGTTAGTTTATCTCTCTAGGCTCTGGAACCTTGGATTAAATTTCAAACTATGCTCCCTGGTGCCTTAGAGTTCTGCTATGCTGGGCACTGGGGAGAGTTGATAAAAGAGACACTTAAGCAGGTAGGATTCTGCAAGTCTGGGCTCAGAGAAGCTCTGCTCTTTTTTGTTTTTACACACTGATTTAACTTGTTAAAAGGGTTCTTTGGCAAAAAAACAAAACAGAAAAGTTAAAGATATAGACTAGATATTTTCTGATTTCCTTTGAGCCTTGACACTCTAGAGCTGCAGGAATCCAGATTCATAGATGACAATTCATATAAGAACCGATTAGCAAATACAAAACAACCACAAAAACATGAATCACAAACTATTTTAAGACCAGTCTATTCTAATCTTAGGGCCTTATAAATGCCTGTGTTTGTCCACCAGGCATTGAGAAAGATGTCACAGATAATTCACAGTAAATCTGTAGTGATAGTAGAAGGAAACAACAGAAAATGCAGACAAGCCTGAGGTTAACACGCTTATAAATCAATATGGTTCTCCCTATTACTTGTGGGGAAAGAGGTCCCCAATACCAGTGATGCCTTTGGGGCCATCTCACACTATCCTATTTTACTAATTCTTTTTCACCTTTGAAAATGTCATAGGCACCACTGGGTGTTCAAAGTGAAGGCCTTAAAAGCAGACAATATTTCATCTACATCATCAGACATTAGGAAGAATCAGCCACAAGGGGATGGGAGGAACTCTCTTTCTAAGTGGTTCTCTTAGTAACAGACTTGGGATCATCTCTGTGCAGCCTATTTTTAAGTGGAGAATTTTTGATACCTGTTTCCTATTATCCAATGTCTTCAGAAAAGGCTGGAGGTAAAGCAGCCAGTCTTTTTGGCATGGTTTTACCCCCTATTAAAAAGGCTATTGTTGAACTGTTCAAATTGGGATGCTTTGATTGTTAGCACGTTCAGCAGGCTGTGATTACAGTAATTACAGACCTGTGAAGGTCAAATTGACAAAACTGAATATAAACTGGAACTGAATATAAACTGGGACAACCCACTGCACTAGTTCTTTCTGCACTCCTTGAGATTTTCTGTTGTTGTTGTTGTTGTTGTAACTGTTGCCAAGTGGTAAATCTATAATAAAAAATAAAAATGAAAGTCATTGATTTCACAATTTGGCTTTGACCACTTAGTCTCACTATTCGATGAACGGAAGTGAATGCTACATTGTACTTTCAGGTTCAGATATATTTTGGCTCTATGACCTTCCTCCCTAGTCATGGCCTTGAGTTTGTATGATGTAGCTAGGTACTTCTAAAGCACATCATGAGTCTTCCCTTATCTGTCTCTTTGCAAGAGTATGATGCTGAATACAAAATGGACAGATACATTTTTTATTTGTACATGTGTGGTATTTTGGAATATTTAGCAGAAACAGCTCTTGAGGAAAGAAAACCCACAAAATTATATGAAAATAAATGAAATAATCTTCTTATAGTTACCTATTGAAAAGCCCTAATAAAAATTATTTCTCAGGTACACTATTTAGTATTTAGGGCCTACCAAAGTACAAAGAATACAAAGGCTACTCAATATATAGCAGTTAATTATAAAAGGGACAGTCCCTTCCTTTATTGTTTTCCACAGTTTTCTACCATGATAACAATTAGATGTTGAAGCTTCTCACCTAAAGGACACTCTCATGCAGAGAAATGGTGGCTGAGAAAATCCAACTTCTATGTAGCTGTTTCTGAGGGAATACCTACTTCTTCCCTGGTCACATCCCCTAAAAGATATGGGTATCCCTGACATACAAAACATGGCAGGGATGGGAAAAACTAACACCCTTCCAGGCAGTGGGGGGATATAGACTTTTCCTGCACATGGAAATTCTAGAATTTTCTGTAGCCCTCTACCATAGGACAAGGAACATTTGAACTTTAATACATTAACCATATTTCAACTAGCTTTTCTTCATAAATTTAGCGTACACAATGGAAATATATTTCAAGAAGTATAGTAGTTATAAATTTATACGGAATGGACTCTTAAAATTTTTCCTTCTATGACCAAATTCAAATATAAAAACAGCATATGTTATAAATTCTGAGATCAGCAACTTGAATATATTTTGTGCAGTTTGACAGACAGGACTCATAATTTAGTCCAGTCATGCTTTACTGAGTAAATATAGATCTATCACTGACATGATTATGCTGTCTCCCTTTTCCCTCACCTTGATCATGGATTTGATGTTTTTAACCATTAGCATTTAGAGACAGTGGAACATATAATACATTAAAGATCTGGCTGTAGAAAGAAAAAGTTAGAGGAATCACTTTATGTGCTGCAGGAATGTGTCATTCTGAACCCTGAAGCTGATTGTTTGCTTTTAATGAGGTATCATTTCCTATATTTTATATTATTTTGGAAATACTAAAGGTTGTCATGGGAAAGAATCTCCAAAACAGGATGAGGAGAGAAAGTTGTCTGATGGAATTACAGAGGGGCTCTCATGCATCCTTTTTCACACTCTTCGGTTCAGACACTTCTGAAAACCCACCACCACCACTCCCAACTCTGTCCTTCAACACTCATCATCAAGATTCAACTCAGGCGTGACCCACTCGATGAAGAACTTTCTTCCTCTGCTCCTCCGCTCATCCCTTCCAGAATTGACCATGCATTCATTGTATCCTATATGCATTTTTATTACTGTGTATAAGGCACTGTGTATTTCTTTTGGTCTGTTTCTCCTATTAGACTGGAAGCAATTTAAAGGCAGTGCCCATGTTTTCTATGTTTTTATCCCAAACACCAAGCCCAATGACTGGTACATACAGGATTTAAAAATAACCATTCGATCTTGTCATACTCACTAGGGAAGACATTATACTGCACAAGAACAAAGCCTAACCCAGCTTTATGATTTGGGAAAGGCCATCCTTTCTTCGAGGCAACATCATTATGTAACAGAGCCACCACTCATGGCAGCAGAGTTTGGTTTATAAAGAGAAATGGGATCCCTAGCCTTTAAATAATTCTCTGTTTCAGCATTATGTTACAAGGTATTTATTTAATAGAATTTTCTCATATTGCTGCCTGTGCATTGTCACTAAAAAACCCACTTGCTTTGTGTGAGAGATACCACTTTGCTGAGCCTTGTTTAGTCATGGGTATGTAATGAATGCACCTACCCTCTATTCTCAGAAAACCCCTGACTTTTGAAATATCCAAATGCCCACAATTTGGAACAGGATTTACATATACTACATTCTTTTTTTTTTTTTTTTTTTTTTTAATCATCAGTTGCCTCCTTGGAGGATAGCGTGACAATGCTGGGATTATTATCAAATTCTGTAACAGTTTTTCCTTCCTCTTACAGGCCCAGAGATGGGGTTGGGGCTCTATGTTCTAGGAGGAGAGGGCCTAAGAAAGGAAGTATGGGCCAGGGCACCATAAGTGCCACTTATCAGAGGCAAGAAGGGGGAGAAACCAAAGGGATCCTTTGAAAGGAAGCACATAGACTCTGACAGTGATTGTTTAAAAGCGCTTTCCACTCTGTATTTTAAATCCCCTCTTGTACCCTATGAATCTTCATTAATCCTGTCAAACACAATAGCTTTGGGTTGGGGAAATACAGGGATGGTGGCGTGGCAGCGGCCTGGACAAGAATAATGAGATAGTTGGTGGAGTGTGGTGTGGGAGCAGTGGTCCCCAGTAAGAAGTGACAAGCAGAAGCTAGAATAACTGTATGCAGCATTGAGACATTCACAGGGGATTCTCAGAAATGTTCAAGAACAGCCCTGGACTTGCTTCAGTCAGGCAGGCTGAGAGCTCAGCTCAACGTTGTTTGACTCTCCAAAGAAAGAAGGAGCTTTGAAAAACTGGCCAAACTAGGGGCACCAGTATTACAAATAGATGGCTTTTCTCAAAGTATAAGGTAAGACTAAGATAGGTATACATTATAATATGTCTCCCCTGAGGAGCAAAGGGTTCCCAGTGAAAATTCCGTACCCTTTCTGTCTTTACTCCTACACTTAATAAAAGGCCTCCTAAACTGAAAAAGCCCTAGGTCTAGTCAGAAGAGGAGGCAAATGAGGAAGGACGGGAACATGGAGACAAAGGAGGAAGAAGAGGTCAGAGAGGGAAATATGGTAAGTTTCCCCGGGGGTGAGAGAATTCTTCTGGGAGCTCTCAGTGGCTTGGATTAGAACAAAGGCGATAGTCACAGAGAATAGGTAGCATGGCACCAGCACTCACCAAACAGGACAAAGAACCAATCAAAACAGACCAAGTGGCAAGCAGGCAGGAAGGCCGGCCATGCATGCTGGCGGACTGTCAGCAATGAGTCCTACAGACACCAGTCATCTCCAGCAGTCCTGACAAACTGGCCCAGATGCCAGCACCCTAATCAGAGGGACTGCCTGGTAATAAAAAGTATCCTGTCTGTGGCGAAGAATTTTTCTGAAGGTGGATATGTGCATGATTGGTAAGGAATGCTACCATTTGGTCAGTTTCCTTCCCCCATGTGCCCTTTTTCCCTCCCCACTTCTTTGCTAGGCTCAAGTAGGAGCTATTTTTCCTCTCCTCCTACTTTGTCTGTGTGTTCTGCAGCATGCACTCAGCTCTTTGGAATTCTGTGGGTGGCAGGGGTTTTCTCCTCCATTTCTTGTGCTCAGTGATGTGGAAAGGGAAGAAGTATGAACTCTGACACTTTCTTTTTGTGAACATTTTGATGACAGGACAAGTGATAGTCACAAATCTTAAAGTGGGTGGCAGAGATCTGGAAGACACCTTATTTATTACCAGCAGCAGGTCCTTTCTCAGATCATCCCAAAAATGCTGGCAGGTTCCCAACAGCCCAATTTGGAGAGAAGCCCATTTTATTCAAGCCCCAAATGGAATAAGCTATGCAATGGTTCATTGCATAAATACTCATTCTCTCCCTTCTCTAAGCTTTAGGTCTGTCCCTCTTGCACCCTAGTCATCTTTGCTATTTCTCTTTCATTAAATTCCTTTGAAGTGGTGGATTATTTTTTCTGTCTTTGAAAATTCCTTCTGGCTAGTGGATTTCAGAAGTGCAAGTGCTTTAAACTTTTCCCTCCTCTTTTGAATTAATACTGTACTCCACATTTTTTTCTTTCCATTTTTGGGGACCGACTACTGTGTTGTTTTATATTGCATTTTCATTTCAGAACTGTTTGAAAATGGAACTCATGCCATGCACGTGAATATTTTGCCTCCTCTTAGCTGATTTAATCAGCATGGATACCATTATTCATACAATTGCATGAATAATTTATTTCACTGTTGTAAAAGTTTAATAAAAGTTTTCTTGTCTTTATCAAATTCCATGTTACCCTTTGTTCATTTTATAGCAGCAACATAATCAGAATATAAAGCAGCTCATATCAAAAAGCAGCAAATGGCATGGACTATATTAAAACTCTTGTGTATATTTTATTGCCTTTTTATCTATGATTAAATTAGAATTTATGCATGGGGAAAATATAGTAGCTATATAGATCTTAGCACGACCACCACTAACCCATTGGTGCCACTTGTAGATTAGAAAAAATTAGAATTACATTATTACAAGGGAGAGGCCCAGCCTCATTTGTACCATTTAACAAAACATACGGTTCTTATCCATGTGCATATGTGCTTATGCGTGTGATCTCCCACTCACAGTGTAATCCTATATTAATGATGAATTCCTAATGCAGGATGATTGCTTTTTCTCACACAGAGGCACTAGAAACAAATATTTGTTCACAGTTAATTTTTTTGTTAAACTCCCAAATTGGCTACTTTCACCCTGTGAAATTACTCTATAGGTTAAAAGTATATCAATATTTACATATCTTCCTTTAATGCTAGCATGGTAGACTTTATGAACAAGAGCCATCAATATTTATATCTACCTCTTAGTAAAGTCATATTATTATCAACTATGGTTGTTGAAATTGCAATTACGCTCTTTTCATATAGTTAGGTGCAAAATTCTTGAAAGTTATAAATAATTCAAAATGGTCACAAAAAATCCAAAAAGGCATTTATCCAATAAAGGATGAAAGCATCTATGACTACAGAGAAAAAAAAGATTGGTCACAGTCCAGAAAATGCTCCTTTGCTGACACAAGTCCACAATCTCTTATCTTAAATTCCTGGAGCCAGGATGTGTTTTAGAAATCAGAGTTTGAGGGATTTTAGAAAGGTGATACAGTACATACATACCACATCATATAACATTACCTGGGGAGCCTAGAGCAGCACCCTACAATAAAATGTTTAATATATCCTAAGTTAAACTTATAAATGTTCATTCTATGTAGGTTAATTAATAACTATATGCTTTTGTGTCAGTTCAGTTCAGATCAGGTCAGGTTTGCTACAAATTAGTCACTTTGGCTTTTTCAGATTGTGGATTTTTGTCTACATATTAATAAACATTTAGAAGCATCAGCATGGTCTGGGTACTGTGCTAGATGTTGTACCTAAAGTTAAATATGACAAAGTCACTTCTCCCAAAAAGTATACACTCTAATTGATGAGACACTTAAGCAAACCAATATTTACAAGTTTGCACTGGATGATAAGGAAAAAAAGAAAAAGAGCATCTAGATGACACTGAGGAATCAGGGAAAGTTCTTAAAGAAGTTTCCATCTCTAATCTAATAAATATTTTTTAGGAATAAACATATATAAATATTTTAAACACTTCCAGAAAAACTGTACTTCCATACTTGTTTTAGAAACAAAGCCATAAACAGTACATAATTCTAACCCCCTAAAATTCTCCATTGGTAAACTTTTGCCAGATTATGCCACCATAAGAAAGAACTTCTATATTTCTATGGTTTACAACAAAAATTTTTTATTTCTTATTCATGTTACATATATATTGTTCTATGTGTCTTCTTTGTTCTGGGATATAGGCTGAAGGATCAGTTGTTACCTAGGATATCGCTACTCTTAGAGCAGAGGGAAGAGAATAATGGCATTACTGGGGCACTTGGGTGGCTCAGTCAATTAACCATCTGTCTCTTGATTTTGGCTCAGGTCATAATCTCAGGGTTGAGGGATAGCGTCCCGTGTTGGGCTCTGCCCTCAGTGGGAAGTCTGCTTGGGATGCTCTCTCTCCCTCTGCCCCTCCCCCAGCTCTGTCTCCTTCTCTCTCTCACATAAATAAATCTTTAAGGAGGAGGAGGAGGAGGGGAGGGAGGGGGAGGGGGAGGAGGAGGAGGAGGAGGAGGAAGAAGAATGGCAATGGCTCTCAGTGAATCTGCCCAGAACTGGAACATGACATTGCTATTCATATTTAATCGGACAAAGAAAGCTACATGGTAAAACCTGATAAGCATAATCTTCCCACAGGGATGGCTCATAGTAGTGCCCCATAAGGAGCAGACAGATAATTTGGACATTAATACAATACAATACAATACAATACAATACAATACAATAATACCTGAGCTGAAGGCAGACATTTAACTGAGCCACCCAGACAGCCCTATAAATACATTTTAAAATACATTTTAAAACTAATTGAAAAAGTGGTCAACATATGGATATAATGCAGAACTTCATTCCAGTAGAGCACAGTAATTAAAAAAAGAGGAAATTGGGGCACCTGGGTGGCTCAGTGGGTTAAAGCCTCTACCTTCGGCTCAGGTCATGATCCCAGGGTCCTGGGATCGAGCCCCACATCGGGCTCTCTGCTCGGCAGGGAGCCTGCTTCCTCCTCTCTCTCTGCCTGCCTCTCTGTCTACTTGTGATCTCTCTCTGTCAAATAAATAAATAAAATCTTTAAAAAAAAAAAAGAGGAAATTTTAGGATTTAAAAATATAATATCATAAGTGTAGATTTATTTTATTTACAGTAGCCTAAAAAGGCAGAAGAAAGGATAAGTGAATTCCAAGTCAAATTAATTGAAATTATCCAAACTAAAATAAAAGGAGAAAAAAAATTTTTTTTAAACTGAGAAAAGCATCCAAAACCTGTGATCAAATGTACATGTACTAGATTTCAATTAGAAGAGGAAGAAAATGTAGCCAAAGAAATATCTGAGGAGATGAATGTCAAGAAAAGTCCAAATTGATGAAAGATAAAATCCACAAATCCCAGACTCAAAAAAAAAAAAAAACATACATATAGTGGATGTCAAATAGGATAAATATACAGTCAAACATCTGAAAACCAAAGATAGAGATAAAAGCAGATGCCTTCACTCTTACTCCTGCCCCCACACACAAACACATGCTACATTCAGGGAAAAAAGCAATAATACTGATGGCAGATTTCTCATTAGAATCAAGGAAAGGTATAATGACAAGGGCATGACATCTTTAAAATGCTGAAGGAAAAAGATAAGCAGTTTCAAGAGAGTGCAGTGCAAATAATTTACATAAGTACTAAGACTCCTCTATTTTATTGGTTCTAAAATCATCTTTCTCAAGCTTCAGCAACCAAGCCCTGTACTTGGTTATCTAGGATTTAATATACCATGTAGCATATCCATCCCAATGATATCTTTAAAAAATCCCACAGACTACTCAAATCACATTTCAATTTTTGAGGCTAAATTTAAGTTTAAAGTAATTAAATAAGCATTCATTCAATAGAAACAAGTCACAGAGATACCACCTAAATAAATAAAATGTATATTTAGCTTCAGTTAAAAAAAAATAAAAATAGAATTCCATTACTGATATATAGCTTGTTTTCAGTTGTTGTAAGAATTCATAAGGGTGGTTATGTGGAAATTACTTTCATGAATATGAGGCAATTTTTTTCTTCTTTCCTTTGACATACATGAATTAGAACAGTAGAAAATCATACATCCTCAAGCTAAAATCACGCATAAATTTTCCCCCCTGCGAGAGGTGTGAGATGGTAGCTAACCCTCCAGCACTGTACTAGTTTAGGTAACACTAGCTACAGTAACAGATAAACCATCAAATCTTAGTGGTGCAACAAAAGTTTATTTCTTACTCACCTACCAGTCCTTATAAACATTTCTAGTCTGATAGAGACCTAGAAACTCAGCCTCCTTTCATTTTGTGGTTCTTCAACATATGCCATTCAGAGTTCATCTAGAAACCAAGAAGAGAACCAAAAAGGTTGTATGAGGCAATCAAACCTAATCTAAAGAAAAATGGGTTATCACTTCTTTTGTTTCTTTAGCCACTAGGCAATAAGCTAATAGTGGGCATTAATCACTATGGCTCTAAAATTAGATATTTTGGATAAATTGAAAAACTATTCATGATTACTGGTAGCATAATTCATGAGTAAGTTTACTCTTTGTTCACGTAATTGCCTCTGACATTTTTCCTTGATGAAAAACATACAGCTCTACTAAATAACAGATTTTATTTTTCTCTCATCATTTTCAAATGCATAAGAACTAAGATTCTCTATTAAAATTAATTTTTATGGTGTTCTGTGAAAATGATTCTTTTCTGCTGATTCTAAAGATCTTCTTTACTTTAACAATTCCACTTGAAATTTATGGCTCAAAATGTGATGTATCCCACGACCAATGTAACTTGAATTTATTTCGTCATATAGTGGCTTCATCACAGTTACTCAGGTAACTTCGTTTGGACTGAATGCTTATGATTTTAATTACAAAGTAAACAGATACCATTATATCATCACACAAAAATATATAATGGAGATATTTGGTCATGATAGTACCATAGTTCGTGCTCTGACATACCCCTTTGCTCCAATTACATGCTATTAGTATTTTTTAAAAAGTTGTTTTAAAGAAAGCCAAAAAGTAACACCTAGGATTAAAAATATCATAAACAAGTCTGTGGTTCAGAAATAGGGTAAGTACAAAGAGGTGAGCAGGAATAAGCTACAGGCCTGGGGATTTCCTAGTTTAGAAGCAGGCAACATTAAGTAGGCGTTTGCTTCCTAATGGTATCAGGGATTTGAACTAGGCATCAAATGGCTATGGTGGGTCTGCCTTCTTCTCTGATAAATGAGGCTCAAAACATAATACTACTGATCTTTACCTATAGCTAAGGGTTATAGCAAGCTATGAGTCTGGAGAGGCTGAAAGAAGGGAAAACTTTGTGACAAGACATACTGTTCCCTTGTTGGATAACTGGATCCATAAGATTTCCACAGTTACCAAGAAAGAGAAGGAAAATATCATCAACTGAAACTAATATCCTAAGACCAATTTCTGTACTGCGGTGCTGAGACCAATGGCGGGAATCACAAAAGATATAAGGAAGGGAAGACACTGGAAGAGAGAAAGGATAAGAATGTACTTAACAAACAAAAACATTTTCACACAAAAATTTGCCTGGAATCCAAAGTTCTAAAATATATGAAGAAATACAATTCTAAGAAAGATAGCCCTCCAGATGAAATTAGTATTATAAAACAGTCTAACAAAGACATCTAATAAAAAGTATGTTTAAGATGATCAAAAGAAAAAAATAAATAAATACCTGTCACTCACTTAAAGCAGGAGTCTGCAAACTAACTTTTGTAAAGTGCCAGGGTAGTAAATATTTTTTAGCTTTACTGGCCACACTGTCTCTTTTGTCACTACTCAAATCTCCTGCTATAGCAGAAAAGCAGACATACACAATATATAAATGAATGGATTTGACTATTTCAATAAAATTTATTTATATAAATAACAGTGAACCAGATATGGACCATGAAACATAGTTGCATATACCTCATTTAAATAAATATGAAATTATTTAAACATAGGTAGAAATGTAATGGGAATTGGTATGTATGCAAAAGAAATAAACTAGAAATCTTTAAATTAAAAAATATGATCATTGATATAAAACAATGTTCAAAAAGAAGAATTGATAAATTGCTTTTTAAAACAAAGTAAAAAAAATACATACTTAAATCTCATTAAGGTCTTTGCAAAATTTGGGTAAAAAAATTAAAATATTACATAAATTTTAAACTTGTTAAGAAAATAAGCATAATTAAGTAGGAATATCAAAAACATTTAATAATAATCATTAAAATGATAATAAATGTTTTATAGCTTCCAACCCAGCAGAGGAGGATAAAGGTTAAAGAGTAATTGGACCATACACAAACATCCTATTCTATCTAGACACATAAAAGCATTGCATTTCCCTTCCCATTTGAAATCAGATATGTCCAAGTAATTTCTTTTGGTCAATGACATGGGAGTGGGAGTGGCCTATGTCACTTGTAGATGACAGCTTAAGAGCTAAGTGGATGTTTGGCATATTCTCCTTTCTCTGCTTCTCTTAGGAAGCATGTATTGAGGTGGAGCCTGCATCAGTTTGGGTTTCTGAGTGACTAAATAAGTCAACACACAATGACCATGTAGAATGAGTTGAGAAATAATCTTGATTTGAAACCACCAAAAATTTAGGCTTTGTTATTCCAGTATCCCAAGCTTTTCCTGACAGGTAGCCTCTAGCACTTAAATTGAAACCATGAAATGGGAAAATTAAAGATGAAGAAAGAAGGCTGGCAAACAGAAAATAATGCAATCATAAATATATTATAAATCACGATAAAGGTAAAGATTAAATCTGTCCATTAAAAGATTTGTTGGAATAGATTAAAAATTATATGCTTTTCAAAGACACACTTTAAAAGCACACACAATCACAGCATATTAGTTCAAGTTTTCCAAGAAAAATACTAAGACAGGATTAAATGTGTAGGAAATTTTTTGGAGAAAATGTCTGTGAGGACAAAAGGAAAAGGTGGGAACAAAGTAGGAGCCTTCTGACTGTGATGTAGGTCTGAACCCCATGAAGGACAGAGGAAAGGAAGGATGGAGTAGGAAGAGTCTTGGACTGAGCAGTTCCAGTAATTTTTTTGACACTCTAATCTGGAGTCCTTGAGTCAAAGTCACCTGGTTGAGAAATCTATGTATCCCAGAAATGGGCCTGCATTAGTTATCTTGATATGCTCAGTCTTTGACTGAGGACAGTATCGCCTCATAATGAATATGGTATTGAATTCAGAAGACCAGAAGCCAGGGCACCTGCTTCCTGATCAGGAAATCTGAGATATGCATTTTTACGGCTACTTCAGGCAGACAGTTATATAAAGTGATGGGAAATTTCTATTAAGCTAAACCTAAAACAAAAGAAAGCAGCATAAGAATAGTTATATCAGACAAAATAGCAGCTAAAAGCATTTAAAGGAATAAAGTAAGTAAGAATAAAAAGTCTGTGGTGGCTTTGTACTTGTCAATCCAGATAAATTGGAACTAGGCTTCCCAGAATTCCCTTCCTTGTATATTTCCAGATTACAGCTGGTCTCAGTAGAAATTATAACATTTGGAACTCAGAAGTTAAGTAATAGCTACTTTTGTGCTCTGCAGCTCAGCTGTTGCAGTGCCTGGCAGTGCCCAGAGCTCCTCTGACTCCTGCTGGGTCTCCTCCTGAGGGTTCTTCAACTGCTATGTCTTTTTATACACAGTTTTGTGGCCAAAGGCCGCTAGCTTCTCCTACATGTCACCTGCATCATCAAACACCAAGGCCAAGGCAGTGAAATACAAACACGGGTTCCAGTTTGTTCACTAAGTTTCCAGCTTGTCCTCACTGTTCTGTATTTTTCTTGCTCTTCCAACTTCATGTCCATTTTTCCTTCTTAGATGTTCTCCTGTTGCCATCAAGTCCAGCATCAGATAAGAAGTAGCATAAACAGTTTAACCAGACTCTACAATTATATATGGTCTAAATCCCTCTTTAGACATTATTTATAGTGGTTCTGATTCTCTGATTATGCCCTAAATGATAGAGAAGAACTACCAAAAATAATGGGACAATTAAAACTAACAAGGAGATCTCAGAGTTCTAGAGGATATGGCAGAGTAGGAGGACCCTAAGCTTACCTCATCACATAGATATAACTAAGAGCCACACCAGTGTAAATAACCCAGAAACAACCTGAAGACTGGCAGAAGAGACCCTTCACATCTAATAGAGATGAGGTCACATCAAAGAGGGTAAGAAGGGCAGAGATACTATCAGGAGCTAAAGAGACCCATGGGATGGCCACAGAAGGAAGGGATTCTGTGGATCCAGAGAGGGGAAGGAAAACAGATCCTGGGTCATGGGGAACTGGCACAGGGGAGATGAATCCCTATAACATTTCACTTTGAAAACCAGAGGGGCATAATTTCCAGAGTTCTTATAATCAATGGGGTTTAACACCTGGAACTTTAAAAATCATCAGGCTTTGTTCTGGGGACCCTGGAGGACAAGAGTAAACTGAGTCTGTGCCCTTAAAGAGAGAGCACAACAAATAGCCCTGCTGAGATACAGCAGAGAAGCAGCAGTTTGAAAATCACATGGTGTATATAGGAAGGAAATTTATTTACTAATCTCAGACCATGTGTTGGAGGGGTAGGGATAGTAGAGAGACTTCTCCAGGAACAAAGGAGGTGGTGGGCATCAATTCTCTCCCCCAACTCCCCTACCCTTGACACAAGGAGACCCATAGGAACCAGCACAGTGCCAACACTCTCAAACTAATTTGCTAAAACCCTGCACCCCACCTTTGCATCCTCCTGTAGGCCTGCCCCCTCCAATATGCCCTTGGTTAGAGCCATCCAAACTGGTATCACAAGCCTGGCAGTGTGCAGGCAGCCTCATCAAGTACCAGCACCACTCCAAAGTTACTTCTGCCCTGGGGAGAGGGGAAGAGAACCACACACACCAGTCCAACTGCAGCCCCAGCAGCAGGCTGGAAACAAACATCAATTCTGACTGTAGGCCCCACCCACCAACAAAAGCTTCTCAGGGTACAAGGCAGAGAAAGCACCCTGAAGTTCAGTGTTATTTCATCTCTGGCAAATGCCTGGTCTGACTCAACTCAAGTGCAAGGTGGTCCCAGAGTGGGGCCTACTAACAACACAGGAACCAAATTCTGCCCACAACAGGTGAAGAGAGCCACTGCAGATGAGTAAACAACAGGCAAAAGGAACTCAGCCACAACAGTAGGGTACATGCAACACACATAGGAGAGACTCCTGAAGTGCCACGTTCTGGTGAATAGGGGACATTACAATGCGGGGCACTACATGACCTTTTCTTCCTAAAGCCACTACTTTCAAGAGCAGGTGACACAGCTGGCTTTCAAAACACAGAGAAACATACAAAGACAGAGAAAATGAGGAGATATGGGAATGTGTCCAAGATAAAAGAATGGGGAAAAAGATCAAAGTAAGAGACCTAAATAAAATGAAGATATGTAATACACCTGATAGAGAATTTAAACTAGTGGTCATAAAGATACACTCACTGGACTTGAGAAAAGAGTGGAGGACTTCAGTGAGGCCCTTAACAAAGAGATAGAAAGCATAAAAAAGAACCAATCAGAAATGAAGAATTCAATAACTGAAATTAAAAATAAACTAGATGGAGGGATGCCTGGGTGGCTCAGTCAGTTAAGCATATGACTCTTGGTTTCAGCCCAGGTCATGATCTCATGGGACATGAGATCAAGCCCTGAGTCAGGTCTTGCAATCAGCTTGGAGTCTGCTTGAGATTCTCTGTCTCTGCTTCCCCCTGCCCTCTCTCTCTTGAATAAGTAAATAAAATCTTTTTTAAAAATTAGAAAACTAACTAGATGTAATAAAACTAGAAGAAGCAAAAGAATGGGTCAGTGACCTGGAGAGAGTAATGGAAAGCAATCAAGCTCAAGAGGACAGAGAAAAAAAAAAAAACAATAAAAAATTAAAATGGGCTTAGGCAATTCAGCAACATCATTAAGCATAATAACATTCACATTATAGGGATCCCAAAGGAAGAGAGAGAAGAGGGGACAGAAAAAGTATTTGAAGAAATAATAGATGAAACTTCCCAAGTTTGGTGAAGAAAACAGAAGTCCAGATCAGGAAGGCACAGAGAGGCCCCAACAAAATCAACCCAAGAAGGTCCACCCCAAGGCACACAGTAATTAAAATGGCAAAAAGTAGTAATAAGGAGAGAATTTTAAAAGCCAGACAACCAAAAGAAATAAAAGGCATCTAAATTGGTAAAGAAGTAAACCTTTTACTATGTGCAGATGACATGAATGTCTATATAGAAAACTCTAAAGACCTCGTCAAAAAACTACTAGAACAAATAAATGAACTCAGTAATGTCACAGGATATAAAATCAATACATAAAAATCCATTGAATTTCTATACACTAATATGAAGTCACAGAAAGAGAAATTAAGAAATCAATCCCATTTACAATGACATCAAAGGTAATAAAATGCCTACTAATAAATTAACCCAAGGAGGTGAAAGACCTATACTCTGAACACTATAAAACACTAATGAAAGAAATTAAAGAAGACACCAAGAAATGGAAAGACATTCCAAGCTCATGGACTGGAGGGACAAACATTGCTAAAATATCCATACTACCCAAAACAATCTACAGATTAAATGCAATTCCACCAAAATACAAACATAATTTTTCGTAGAACTAGAAAAAATAATTTTAAAATTTGTATGGAATAACAAAAGACTCCAAATAGCCAAAGTAGTCTTGAAAAACAACAAAACTGGGGGTACTACAATCCCAGGTTTCATTATACACACACACACACACACACACACACACACACATACCACACACACTATAGAGCTATCATAGTCATAGTCAAAACAGTACTGGCACAAAAATGGACACATAGATCAATGGCATAGAATAGAGATAGAGACCCCAGAAATAAACCCATGATTACAACAATTTATATATATATATCTATATGATATATGATGTATATGACATATGAGATATATATAGATATATACAGATATGCACACACACACACACACACATATATATACATATATATATATGTATCACTTAAAAATCTCAAGATGAAATGGAAAACCACAATAAGGCAATGAAGTTTATAGAAATTGGATTATTAATAGCTATATTATTATAAGATTCCATAAAGGACCTAAGGCCCACATGAATTTTAAGGCAACCTTGATTCCAAAGAAAAAATTATTATTGCTTTATATAAACTGTTCCAGAAAACCACAAGAACAACAACTACAAAGCAACAATCAATACCATAAAGAAACATACGAGAAAAGTATAGACTAATCTCACACATAAATGTAAAAATACTAAATAAAATATAAGCAAGTGTAATTATACTACTATAAAGAATATGCCAGGAACAAGGAAAGTTTACCCCAGGTGTCAAGATGGTTCAACATCAGAAAATCTGTTAGTTATACACTTACAGTAACAAGTAAAGGGAACAATTATACAATCATATAAGTAGATGCTGAATATATAAATAAGTTGTTAAAAATTACATTTACAGGGGCACCTGGGTGGCTCAGTGGGTTAGAGCCTCTGCCTTCGGCTCAGGTCATGATCCCAGGGTCCTGGGATCGAGCCCCACGTCGGGCTCTCTGCTCAGTGGGGAGCCTGCTTCCTTCTCTCTCTCTGCCTGCCTCTCTGCCTCCTTGTGATTTCTCTCTCTCTCTCTCTCTGTCAAATAAATAAATAAAATCTTTAAAAAAAAATTACATTTACAATAAAACATTTTAGTAAACTCAAAAGATAAGGCTATGTCCTTACCTTGATAAAGAATATCTATGAAGGGGCGCCCTGGGTGGCTCAGTAGGTTAAGTATCTGCCTTCAGCTTATGTCATGATCCCAGGTTCCTGGAATTAATTGAGTCCCACATCAGGTTCCTTGCTCAGGGGGAAGCCTGCTTCTTCCTCTCCCACTCACCCTGCTTGAGCTTGCTCTCTTTCTCTCTGTCAAATAAATAAATAAAACCTTTTAAAAAAAAGCATTATCTATGAAAAAGCTAAAGTAAGTGTTATCCTTATATGTGAAATTTTGGAGAATTATTTTAAATCAGAAGTAAGATAAATATGATCACCACCACCATTTTATTTAAAATTTTGTTGCTAGTCTTAATCACTGTGATAAATAAAAGAAATAAATGATGTAAGATTTAGAAAGACATTACTATCTTTATTTGCAGATGACCTAGTTGCATGTATATGTACAAATAACTTAAAATACTGGCAAGTCAAGAAAGTTTATTGGTTGTGAGATCAGCATTCAAAATAAATTGCAGCTTAATACCATAACAATAACCACTAAAAAAATATAAAAGAAAACCAGATTCTATCCAAAATAGCATCAAAACCTATAGATGTTAAGGTTCTGCCTAACAAAATGTAGATAAGAAGACTCAAGTGTATGAAGTTTCAATTTCCCCCAAATTCATCTAAAAATCTGATGTGATTACAGCCAAAATTCTATCACATTTTTAAGGAGTTTGACATAGTTCTAAAATGTATTTGGAAAATTAAACAGCCAGGAATAGCTACCATAATTCTGAAGATGAGCATCAGACAGAGACTTGTCCCATCAGATAGAACTTTCTGTATTTATTGTGATTAAAACAGTGATGTAGAAGGCCAAGAATAGGCAAACTAACAAAAGATACAGAACATAAAAATCAGAAATAGACCCAGACATCTATTAAAAATGAATATGTAATATAAGAATCATTACATATTAGTAAAACAATGAATTATCCAATAAATGGTACAAGGATGATTGGTTTTCCTTATGGGAGAAAAATCAGATATCTACTCCTACCACACACAAAAATAAATTTCAGATATGGAGGAAACAAGATGATGGAGGAGTAGGAGACTAAAGTATCATTAGATCCCAGGAGTTTAGCTAGATAGTTATCAAACCATTCTGAACAACTACAAACTCAACAGGAGATAGAAGAGAAAAAGAGCAGCAATTCTAAGAACAGAAAATCGACCACTTTTGGGAAGGTAGGACATGCGGAGAAGTGAGTCTGAAGCAATGGGAAGATAAACTGCTGGGGAAGGGGTTGGCTCCTGCCAAGCAGTGAAGCAGCAGAGCACAAAATTGGAACTTTTAGAAGTCTGTTTCGCTGACAGACGTTCCTCCAGAGGCTAAGCAGGAGTGGAGCCCTCATGGGGACAGGGTGCTCAGGACCCAAGGGGTCAGAGAAAGACTGGGGGTGTCTGAGTATGACAGAGTTGCCAGGTATCAGAGTGGGGAAGCTGGCTACAGAGACAGAGCTGAGGTGGGGGCTCTCAGCTTGGGGTTACCTTAAACCGTGATCCAAGGCACAGTCGGACTACTGCTCTTTGAGCAGGGTCCCCCACAAGTGGCAGATCCGGAGAGACACCCCCCCTTCCTCCTCTGGGAGAAGTGGCGTGACAGCGCATGGCAGGAGTCTGCACAGTTTGGAGACTCCAAATGGGGCCATGCACCATAGACAGAAACACTCGGTCACATGCCAGGTGACCACAGGGTGCAGCCGGAGACCAGGAAGATGGAAGGGATTGACTGCTTTTCTCTGAGACACACTGAGGAGTGGGCCCCAAGCTCTTGGCTCCTCCAGACCAGAGATTGGGAGGCCGCCATTTTCATTCCCATCCTCCAGAGCTCTACAGAAAGCACTGAGGAAACAAAAACTACCGAGAACAAATCGAGCAGATTACTTAGCCTGGCTCATGGCAAGGGCAGCGAAATTCCACCTCGGGCAAAGACATTTGAGAATCACTGCAGGCCACTCCTCCAGAAGATCAGCAAGAACATCTAGCCAAGACCAAGTACACCAATCAACAAGAACTGTGGAACTCCAGAGCTAGGGGAAAGCAACACACAGAATTCATGGCTTTTTCCCCATGATCCTTTAGTCTTGCAAAGTTAAATATTTTAATTTTTTTTCTTATTCTATTTTTTGTGACTTTTCCTCTTTCCACTTTTAACCTTTTTTAACTATTTCATCTTATCAATAACTTTTTAAAGAAATCTTTTAAAATTTTCATTGTTATAGTCATATTTTATCCCTTCATGTATTTAACCTTATTTTTTGTATATATATTGTTTTTTTTCTTTAAAATTTTGGGGTATGATTTCTTCTAATAGATCAACATATACCCTAAATCAAGCTCCACCCTGATCACATTCTCTCCTCTTTTTTTTTTCTTTCTCCAAACAACTTACCTTATCAATTCATTTTTTAGAATCTTTATAATTTTCATCTTTACAGTCATTATCCATCCCTTCATCATGTTTACCCTTATTTTTTTATATATATAAGTTTTTATTTCTTTAAAATTTTGGAAGGTAATTTCTTCTAAGAGGCCGGAATACATCCAAAATCAAGTGTGTGGCTCGGTTCTATCCACCAAATACAGATATAGATATAGGTATAGATATCCATATCTATCTATATCTATCTATCTATTTAGCTATATATATACATATTTCTTTTTTTTTTTTTAATCTTTTCCCCCTTTCTTCTCCACCCAGTTTCAGTTCTCTGATTTGGTTAGCAAATATTTTTCTGGGGTCTTTGCCACCCTTTAAGTATTTTATTCTCTCATTCATATATTCTTACCTGGATAAAATGACAAGGCAGAAAAACTCACCACAAAAAAAGAGAACAAGAGGCAGTACCAAGGGCTAGGGACCGATCAATATGGACATTGATAATACGTCAGAACTAGAGTTCAGAATGACGATTATCAAAGTGCTAGCTGGGTTCAAAAAAGGCATGAAAGATATTAAAGAATCCCTCTCTGGAGAAATAAAATCCCTTTCTGGAGAAATAAAAGAACTAAAATCTAACCAAGTTGCAATCAAAAAAGCTATAAATGAGGTGCAATTAAAAATGGAGGCTCTTACTGATAGGATAAACAAGGCAGAAGAGAGAATTAGTAATATAGGAAACCAAATAACAGAGAATAAAGAACCTGAGCAAAAGAGAGTCAAACAACTACTGAACCACAAGGGGAGAATTTGAGAGATAAGTGATACCATAAGATGAAACAATATTAGTGATAAGTATATTGGAGCAAATTATAGCAGAGAATTTCCCTAATATGTAAAGGGAACAAGCATCAAAATCCAGATGGCACAGAGAACCCCCATCAATATCAATAAAATAGGTCCACACCCTATCATCTAATAGTAAAACTTAGTAGTCTTAGAGATAAAGAGAAAATCCTGAAAGTGGCTTGGGACAAGAGGTCTATAACATACAGCGGTAGAAATATTAGATTGGCAGCAGACTTATCCACAGAGCCCTGGCAGTCCAGAAAGGACTGGCATGATATATTCAGAGCATTAAACGAAAAAATATGCATCCAAGAATATTATATTCAGCTAGGCTGTCATTGAAAATAAAAGGAGAGATAAAAAGCTTCCAGGACAAACAAAAATTAGAAGAATTTGCAAACACCAAACCAGCCCTACAGGAAATATTGAAAGGGGTCCTCTAAGCAAACAGAGACTCTAAAAGTAGTAGACCAGAAAGGAACGGAGACTATATACAGTAACAGTCACCTTACAGGCAATACAATCGCACTAAATTAATATCCTTCAATAGTTATCCTGAATATAAATGGGCTAAATGCCCCAATCAAAAGACACAGGGTATCAGAATGGATTAAAAAAAAAAAAAACCAAGAGCCATCAATATGTTATCTGCAAGAAACTCATTTTAGACCCAAAGACACCTCCAGATTTAAGGTGAGGGGGTGGCAAACAATTTACCATGCTAATGGACATCAAAAGAAAGTTGGAATGACAATCTTTATCTTAGATAAATTAGATTTTAAGCCAAAGACTATAATAAGAGGAAGGACGCTATCATACTTAAAGGGTCTGTCCAAAAAGAAGATCTAATAACTTTAAATATCTATGCCCCTAACATGGGAGCACCCAATTACATAAACCAATTAATAACAAAATCAAAGAAACATGTCAACAATAATACAATAATACTAGGGGACTTTAACACCCCCCTCGCTGAAATGGACAGATCATCTAAGCAAAAGATTAACAAGGAAATAACAGCTTTAAAAGACACACTGGACCAGATAGACATCACAGATATATTTAGAACATTCCATCCCAAAGCAACAAATACACATTCCCTCTAGTGCACATGGAATATTCTCAAGAATAGATCACATCTTGGGTCACAAATCAGGTTTCAACCAGTACCAAAAGACTGGGATCATTCCCAGCATATTTTCAGACCACAATGCTTTGAAACTAAATCTCAATCACAAGAGGAATGTTGGAAAGAACTCAAATACATGGAGGCTAAAGAACATCCTACTAAAGAAAAAATGGGCCAACCAGGAAATTAAAGAATTGAAAAAATTCATGGAAACAAATTAAAATGAAAACAAAACTGTTCAAAATCTTTGGGACACAACAAAGGCAGTCCTGGGAGGAAAGTATATGGCAATACAAGCCTTTCTCAAGAAATAAGAAAGTTCTCAAGTAATCAACCTAACCCTACACCTAAAGGAGCTGGAGAAAGAACAACAAAGAAAGCCTAAACCCAGCAGGAGAAGAAAAATAATCAAGATCAGAGCAGAACTCAATGAAATAGAAACCAAAAGGACAGTAGAACAAATCAAAGAAACTAGGAGCTGGTTCTTTGACAGAATTAATAAGATTGATAAACCTTTGGCCAGACTTACCAAAAAGAAAGGAGAAAAAAGAAAAGAGAAAGGACCCCAATTAATAAAATCATGAGTGAAAGAGGAGAGATCACAACCAACACCAAAGAAATGCAAACAATTAGAAGAACATATAATGAGTAACTATACACCAGCAAATTGGACAATATGGAAGAAATGGATGCATTTCTAGAGACATATAAACTACCACAACTGAACCAGGATGAAATAGAAAAACCTGAATAGACCCATAACCAGTAAGGAGATTGAAGCAGTCATCAAAAATCTCCCAACAAATAAAAGCCCAGGGCCAGACAGCATCCCAGGGAAATTCTACCAAACATTTAAAATTCTACCAAACATTCATTCTCCTGAAACCATTCCAAAAAAATAGAAATGGAGGGAAACTTCCAAACTCATTTTATGAGGCCAGCATCACCTCGATCCCAAAACTAGACAAGGATCCCATCAAAAAAGAGAATTACAGACCAATATCCTTGATGAACACAGATGCGAAAATTCTCACCAAAATATTAGTCAATAGGATCCAACAGTACATTAAAAGGATTATTCACCATGACCAAGTGGGATTTATTCCAGGGCTGCAAGGTTGGTTCAACATCCACAAATCAATCAATGTGATACAATACATTAATAAAAGAAAGAACAAGAACCATATGATACTCTCAATAGATGCTGAAAAAGCATTTGACAAAGTACAGCATCCCTTCCTGATCAAAACTCTTCAAAGTGTAGGGATAGAGGGCACATACCTCAATACCATCAAAGCCATCTATGAAAAACCCACCGCAAATATCATTCTCAATGGAGAAAAACTGAGAGCTATTCCACTAAGGTCAGGAACACGGAGGGATGTCCATTATCACCACTGCTACTCAACATAGTACTAGAAGCTATAGCTTCAGCAGACAACAAAAATTAAAAGCATCCAAATCAGCAAAGAAGTCAAACTCTTACTCTTTGCAGATGATATGATACTTTATGTGGAAAACCCAAAAGACTCCACTCTAAAACTGCTAGAATGCATACAGGAATTCAATAAATTGTCAGGATATAAAATCAATGCACAGTAATCAGTTGCATTTCTATACACCAACAGCAAGACAGAAGAAAGAGAAATTAAGGAGTCAATCCCATTTACAATTGCACCTAAAACTGTAAGATACCCAGGAATAAACATCACCAAAGAGGCAAAGGACCTGTGCTCAGAAAACTACAGTACTCATGAAAGAAATTGAAGAAGACACAAAGAAATGGAAAAACGTTCCATGACCATGATTGGAAGAACAAATATTGTGAAAATGTCTATGCTACTTAAAGCGATCTACACATTTAATGCAATCCCTATCAAAATACCATCAATTTTTTTTCAAAGAAATGGAATAAATAATCCTAAAATTTATATGGAACCAGAAAAGACCCCAAATAGCCAGAGGAGTGTTGAAAAGAAAGTCAAAGTTGGTGGCATCACAATTCCAGACTCAAGATCTATCACAAAGCTGTAATCAGCAAGACAGTTCGGTACCTGCACAAAAACAGACACATAGATCAATGGAACAGAATAGAGAGCCCAGAAATGGAACCTCAACTCTATGGTCAACTAATCTTCGACAAAGCAGGAAAGAATGTCCAAAGGAAAAAAGACAGTCTCTTCAACAAATGGTGTTGGGAAATTTGGACAGCCACATGCAGAAGAACAAAACTAGACCATTTCCTTACACCATACACAAAAATAGACTCAGAATGGCTGAAAGACCTTAATGTGAGAAAGGAATCCGTAAAAATCTCTGAGGACAACACAGGCAGCAACCTCTTCAACCTCAGCCACAGCAACTTCTTCCTAGAAACATCACCAATGGCAAGGGAAGCAAGGGCAAAAATGAACTATTGGGACTTCATCAAGGTCAAAATCTTTTGCACAGCAAAGGAAACAGTCAACAAAACCAAAAGACAACTGAAAGAATGGGAGAAGATATTTGCAAATGACATATCAGATAAATGGCTAGTATCCAAAATCTATACAGAACTTAACTAACTCAACACTCAAAGAACAAATAATCCAATCAGGAAATGGGCAGAAGATATGAACAGACATTTCTGCAAAGAAGACATCCAAACGGACAACAGACACATGAAAAAGTGCTCCACATCCCTCAGCATCAGGGAAATACAAATCAAAACCACAGTGAGATACCACCTTGCACCAGTCAGAATGGCTAAAACTAATGAGTCAGGAAACAACAGATGTTGGCGAGGATGTGGAGAAAGGGGAACCCTCCTACACTGTTGGTGGGAATGCAAGCTGGTGAAGCCACTCTGGAAAACAGCATGCAGGTTCCTCAAAAAGTTGAAAACAGAGCTACCCTATGACCCAGCAATCGCACTACTGGGTATTTACCCTAAAGATACAAATGTAGTGATCCAAAGGGGCACATGCACCCAAATGTTTATAGCAGCTATGTCCACAATAGCCAAACTATGGAAAGAACCTAGATGTCCATCAACAGATGAATGGGTAGAGAAGATGTGGTATGTATATGATGGAATACTATGCAGCCATCAAAAAATGAAATCTTGCCATTTGCAATGATGTGGATAGAACTAGAGGGTATTATGCTGAGTGAAATAAGTCAATCAGAGACAGACAACTATCATATGATCTCCCTAATACAAGGAATTTGAGAGGCAAGGCAGGGGGTTGGAGGGGGTAGGGAGGGAAAAATGAAACAAAATGGGTTTGAGAGGGAGATAAACCATAAGAGACTCTTAATTTCACAAAACAAACTGAGGTTTGCTGGGGGGTCGGGGGTAGGGATAGGGTGGTTGGGTTATGGACATTGGGGAGGGTAAGTGTTATGGTGCATACTGTGAAATGTGTAAGCCTAATGATTCACAGACCTGTACCCCTTGGGCAAATAATACATTATATGGTAATAAAAATAATTTTAAAAAATAAATTAAAAAATTTCAAGTTTAATAAATGCCTAAAAGTGAAAACTATAATTTTTAGAATAAAAACATGTAAAAAAAACTTTATGAATTCGCAATAGGGGAGAATTCCTTAAATGACACTCAATGAACCAAATTCCCTAAAAGAAAAGTTTGATAAATGTAACTACATTAAAATTAAAAATAAAAACATTATTTATGCTCAAAGATATCATGGACACAATGAAAAGCAAAGTACACATTGGAATATGAAAATTGCAAAACTTCAGAGTTGTGCTCTTTAGTTTACAAGAAATCAATTCATATCATATCTGATCTTTTTTATTTAAATGAATAGCTGTACTTGACCAATGGAAATGACATCTCTGCATGACTAATTTCCTAATTTTTCTAATGTCTAAGTCTGTCGAACTTTTATTTCATATATACTTTAAAAAGAACTCTTAAAATCTTCTTAGTTTTATGTCAAAAATATTTGTCATTCTTCCACTGTTGAAAAGACTTTTATAGTGTTACCCCGAATAACAACTGTCACTTCTAAAGCATTCAGTAACTGTAAATCAAATAAGATATAATCTACAGGTTTAGCCCTTATGCTAACAACAATGAGTAATGTATCATTGGCAACCTGGGAGCTCTTTGTTGTGCCAGAATTAAGTCAAACAAAGAGAACTTTCACAAGATTTCAGTCTGTTTCTGTGAAGTACCATCTTCAGTTGTGTTCTCAGACCCAGGCCCACTTCATCAGAAGTGCACCTTACACTTTCCCTCCTAGCCCTTCTCCTTAATTATTTGGCAGAGATAATTTTTACAGGCCAGTAGTAAGTACTTTTTTTCTTAATTAGCTAGGGAATGGTGTAGCGTTAGGAGCACAGGGAGTCTAAATTACTAGCACTGTTACATTTCCATTTCTAGTACCATATGGTTAAAACATGCTGAAGGGAAAAGCAACATATGGTTTATCTCTTTCACTAGAAATTTCGATTTAATAGTGACATACTTGATAACAGTTTGAAATGGAGAGATAGCATTTGAAGAAGCTTGAGAGAAGTTGTCCTATTAAGTTCCATTGACATACCAGTGCAAAAGGGGTCTCATCAAGTGCCCCCCTACTGTCATCATGAGGAGAAATATAGTGTCAGAGAAACTGGTGCATGGAGACAAGGGAATCCTTCAGAATGTGGTGATTTCTAGCACCCAATGGCATTACAAAGATGGAGGTAACTGAAAGGAACCACCAACCATAACATTTCTAAACTTCCACTGTGCTTCAATTACAACTTGAGTCAGTGGATTAACTACATTCAGTAAATGATTACAAGAATAAACCATGTTTTGTACAATTCAGAATATGCTTTTGTTGCATCTTTGATTGCCTATATAATTATTATAGCACCTGTATGCTTTTTTATGCTAATACAGGTTTTGGATTAGGACTGAAGGAAAGAAATTGCTATTTGTAGGTGTGTGTGCATGCCTCTGTGTGTGTGTGCGTGTGTGTGTGTGTGTGTGTGTGTGTGTCTGTGTTCATTCATCTGACATTCATCTGTCTGTCTGTAGAGATAGGACCAAGCAGATTTTGAAATCAGACAAACCTAGGTTGAATCCTGCTTCTTCTACTTATTTTTATGACCTGTACAAGTTACTTAGTGAACCCGGGTTTCCTCTTCTGCAAAACAGAATTTATGATGCCTGCCAGCAGTAGTAAAAAGAACTAAGTATTGCTTTAATGTGTAAAGTATAATTAAATAATATAATAATAACATAACAAATAATTGTCTTCTCTACCTACTGGCAGGATAAACTGGTAATGGATTATCAATTTTTCAGTATTTTCAGTATTTTCAGTATTCTTACAGGTCTTTTAAATTTTTGGCAGTGCCATTATCTGAAAGAACTAAAATATTTCTTTCTACAATTGCATATATACTCTCTTGAAAGAAAATTCCTTAAAATATAATGAACTATTTTGTTTGTTCTCATTATACTTAAAATTTGTGCTCATAATTAAAATGTATTGAAGCTATAAAGTAGGTTTAAGGGCTGTTTATATGAATTTTAACCTAGATGTATCCACATCCATCAACAAGAACATATTATTACATGTCAAGGATCTTATGAAATATTGAGCACAATCTTGATTGAAAATCTAGAATCCAGAAAACAGTGGGTTCCAAGTTTAACTTTCTGATAACTTAATCAAAGATGCACACACAATAAATTAGAATGTAAGGTCTTCATCAACAGATTCAAAACTGTTTTAGATGAACCCATTTCATTCATTCAATAAAAAAAAAAAGAATAATCAAGAGCCAACCAGATTTTAATTACTCCTCTATTTGGTCACTAAAGAAAGAAGTAGCTCAGAAGCCAGGAGTCTTCCATCTCCAAATCTTCCCATCACTCAGCTGCCTTTCTCCATTTAAGCCTCTTCTGAATTATCAATTCCTCCAAGAACTCAAATTTCTATACAGAAGTAGCAAACTCTCCCTGCCACCCCCTTCTTTAATCACACAGCACTTGGGAATCCCTAAAGTCATTCTTAAATAGACAGATCCTTTGCTGAACACATTAGCAAATTGTCTAATTACCAGAATAACTCACCAACTAATTAAATATCTTCTGGGTATCTTGTTATTTGCATTGATATCAGTGATATTTATTTATTTAGATATAAATTGTATTTTTAAAAGAAAGAGACAACCAATTAACTTGCTCATTATAAGATAAACAATGGTGCCACATGAAAGTACTTCGTTGTGTTTCTAGTAACTAATAACTCCTTAACTGTATTTCTTTCTCTGTTGAAGGCAATAGTAAGTATAGAAACGTAGAAAACCTATTGACTGGACATAAGGATTACTGTGCAAAAGGGCTCCCAAGCCAGCAAGATCGGTCAGGGAAGGCAGTTTCGGGAGAAAAGAAACATGTAACTGTGAGCAGTAGGAGATGGGAACGAAGGTGCTGAGTGGGGAGAGTGGAATAAAGTAGAAGAAAGTCTTGAGAGCATGACACCTTCCCTGGTGCTATTTTATTACTAGAACTTAAGTAAAATTGAAATACTCAAAGGAAGTAAAAGTGATACAAATTTAAGATGGCCACAAAAGAGTAAAAGGAAATTCTTAGAGAGTCAACTGTAGGTTTTGTTATAATTCAGCAGCCAAAGGCTTGCAAAGCCTTGTTTGGTTGGTTCTACCCACTACCAGGTCTCCATCTGCATACTCCAAAGATTGTACTGATTACTTTTTTAATTACTTTCCTGGTTGATAAATTAATCAATGATCACGTGATAACTCATTGTTACAATAAGTTCTACTTTCATTTCACTATCACATCATTTTAGAAACTTTTTATTGAAGTGCAATATTCATACAAAAAGCACATATATCATAAGCATACTACTTGATGAATTTTCACAAAATAAACACACCTGTGTAACCAGAATTCCCAGGCTAAGAAACTATACATTACCAGCACCCCAGAAAGCCCTCCTGTACACAAGGGTATCAATTATGTTGACTTTGAATAGCATGGATTAACTTTGCCAATTTTTATGCTTTATATAAATGCACTCATACAGTATTCATTCTTTGAGTGTCTGGCTTTTTTCACTTAATATAAAGTTTGTGAGATTCATCTATACTGTGGCACGTAATAATAGGACTTTTCATTGCTGTATAGCATGCTGTTATGTGAATATACCAAAATTAATCTTTCTATTCCAATGTTAGGGGCATTTGAGGAGTTTTCATTTGGGGACTACTATGACAGTATTACTGTGAACATTACATGCCTGTAAAATTACAATGAACTACCACATAAAACAATGTTCCTTGGGAAATAATATGTTCACATTTTCAACTTAATAAATGTTTATGTGTTATTTTCTATGTACTAGCCTATATTCTCAGTACTTTATAGGTATTTATTTATTTTATTACCCTCTTGACCATCCTATGAGGTAATAATAAATTACTATCACAATTTAACTGAAGAAATGGAAGCACAAGATAACATAGCTGGTAAATGGCAGAAGCAGAATTTAAGTCCAGGTAGTCTAGCACTACATTCTGTGATTGACTTTTAAAAATCTTTCTAATATGCACAAGTAGATATTGAATAATTATTAGTTCCCTTCATTCCTTGGCACTTGGGCAATGGTGTTTGCTGTGATGGGTACTTAGAGCTATGGTGCCCAGGGCGATCTCCGTGAGTGAGACTCTCAGATATTTCTGGCATCAGAACCCTATATTTTTCTTTCCATGGATCCTATATATTGGCCTAAATGTTTTCCTTTCCACAGAAACTATCTGAACTTCTGAGAAGGTTCTTTCTGCTCCCTGCCCTAAGAAAGGCCACACAGTTTCACAATTTCTCCCTGCATTTCCATAGGCTTTGGGAAACTGTGGGAAACTGTGCCAACAGAATTAGGAGACATACACATGCGTCCTTCTCAGGCTTGCCCATCCACAACTGTTTTTCCTTCTCAGGGCAAACTAAGAAACACAGAAGTATATTCTCCTAGTATTTTTCATTCTTTATCCATACCAAAAATTTATTTAGCACATACTAGGGAACTAGAAAGTATTAGGTATTGCAATAAATATAAAACAGACTAGAAAAGATCTTAAAAAGTATACAGGTGAGAAGAAGAAACAAATAGGATTTCATTCTTTAAAGTAAGGTATATGAAGTACATTACACCTTACTTTAAAGAATGAAATCCTATTCATTCTTTGGTGCTATTCAGAAGATTTAACACCTATCAAGATATAAACATTGGCCAATCAGAATGTAAGTCATGGGGGCGCCTGGGTGGCTCAGTGGGTTAAGCCGCTGCCTTCGGCTCAGGTCATGATCTCAGGGTCCTGGGATCGAGTCCCGCATCGGGCTCTCTGCTCAGCAGGGAGACTGCTTCCCCCTCTCTCTCTCTGCCTGCCTCTCTGTCTACTTGTGATCTCTCTCTGTCAAATAAATAAATAAAATCTTAAAAAAAAAAAAAAGAATGTAAGTCATGCAGAGACAATGGCATGGCCATGTGCAGCTTCTGAATAGCAGCCTGGCATGTCAGAGGGACAGGACTGGACAGAAGGCTGTAGCCAGAGCATGGAACACTTCGAATGCCAAGTGATGTGCCTTGACTCTATTTTCTAAGCCCCACAGACGCCACCGAGCCATTCTGAGCATGGTTATGATACAATAGGGCTATGTTTATGGACGTGTTTCTCAGTCCTTTAGCCTACTGGAGACCCAAGGGCACAGAATACAGATTGCTCTTTCTTATTTTGTGACTTTATTTCTCAACAACCCATGACCCAAGCACCGGTGTATAATGTTTTCACTCACTATAGCTTTCTCAAAATCCATAAAGACCAGATATGGTTCGTTTGTGTTTGGACATTTGGAATATTGCAGAGTTGTCATCCATCAAGAAGCAGACAGCCAGCTGAGCTTTTGACTTGTGTGTGCCAGAGAACAACTGAAATGAAAAGCTCACAAGGGGATGTACAATATGACTGGAATTTCCCTCTGCCAGCTGGCTGCTCTGACACTTGTGCTTCTTTTCATAATCTTTCCCACTTTTGAGGCTACTAAGTAAGGAAGCAAAGGTTAAGCTGGGGGCTGGGCAAATCCCTGTGAGTGAAACAAATGGAGGAATGTGGAAAGATGTCTAAAAGAGACACTTCTTTTGAATTAAATTCCATAAGAAGGTTCTCCTCAGCACCTATTTTTTCTTAAATTTGCCCTTTTAGGACATAATTTGCTAATTTCTCCCATATGAACTGAGCCCTGTTTCATCCACCAAGGATTAGTTGGCTAAACTTATCAACTTGGCTTATAAAACAGGGTTGAAAAATCTCTTGGCACACTATCTGGAGGGAGGATGGCATGGTGGGAAGAGTGTGAGCACTGGTCCGAGATTGCTTGGGTGTAACTTTTGGCTCTGCAATATGCTGTAAGGTCTCAGAAGGGTTGTTTTTTGTTTTTGTTTTTGTTTTTTTTTCAATAAGGTTGTGTTTATTTATTTGACACAGAGAGAGAGCACTAGAAGGGGGAGTAGCAGGCAGAGGGAGAGGGAGAAGCAGGCTCCTCATTGAGGAGGGGAGCCCAATGCAGGGCTCAATCCTGGCACTGTGGGATCATGACCTGAGCCAAAGGCAGATGCTTAACTGACTGAGCCACCCAGGCACCCCTCAGAAGGGTTTCTTATTGCCATTTTTCTCAACTGCAAAATGAATATGATAACGTTAACTACCTCATATGTGGTAGTGAAGGTTAAATGACTGTCAGTGTATGGAGAAAAGAACCTGACACATAGTAAGCACGCACACATGCAAATGTGAGTTGTTTCATAATTATCATAAATTATTATAATTACCTTGTGTTTTCCTGTGTCTCTTTCCATTCTTTAATGTACTTTTGTTAATGAAGCCTAAGTATCTATAAGCCACAAACTACTAAAGATTCATGTATCTCTCCAAAGCATAAGTCATTAAAACAAACAAACAAAAAACACCTAAAACATAGAGAAATGTAACAGAAAGATTTTTGCACATTTTTTCCTAAAAAATGACAAGTCTCCACTAAGACCTCTTTCTAATTTTCTGGATAAGCCAGGCTGTTCTAAATGCAAACAAGTAATAATTCTCTAATCAAAGATATGATAAGATCACTAAAATACCTGTTAGCTTATTGAATAAAAGTATTTAATCAATATTATTGATTATCCCTAAAGCAGTAAATGTGAGGGTTTCACATTTAGCTGAACAAGTAACCCTTTCTTCCTTGATGGTCCTCAAGGTGTACTTGTAAAAGTGTTCTGTGCAGAGAACCAGCTTCCCAGAGGGGGGTGCTGGCCAGTGATGTTACTTCATAAACAATATACCCATTATAAAAGGGAAGGTTGCTCAGATGTTAAGGAACGGGAAAACCCATCTATCTGGAAATCATGTGATTTGGATCACAGTATTGATTTTTGAGTGACTTTCTTTTGATTATAGTATAACTTCCTTGCTTTTTGCCTTACATTGGTCATCTGTAAGATGGTAACAATTAAAATGATTTTTCCTTACAATGACCCTGATGTATTTCTAAAGAGTAAAAACAAAATAAAACTGTGAAGTGCTTTGAGTTCCACAAAGCAATCAAGGACTGGTACTAGAGAGTGTATCATGCACATCGACAGATGGCACTCTTCGTTAGATTCAGTAAGATCTGCACAACTAGCTAATTGTTGTGTTATTTTATAAGGAAGTAGGTCAGCAGAAAGCACCAAGCTGGGGGAAAAAAAAAGAAGAAGAAGAAGAAGAAAAAATAGAATGTGTGTGATGATCAATTCTTTGAATTATTCATTCTCATCACTGATTGCTTAATTGAGTAATATGGATACAAAATTCCAAAGTGCCCTCCAGAACTCAAGATACTAAGACAACAGTAAGTCTCTCTAGTCTCTCTGGCTTGGAAGGATCTGTCTAAGATAGATAAAGAGTTCTGTTTTAAAAGAAAACCTGGCTAGGAGCCCCTGATGAAACTTTTCCTAACCTCTCACTCATTCATTTGAAGTTAAAGAAAAATGTGAAAATACAATGCAAGGAGACTAACAGTCTCAGGCAAACCAACAACAGGATCTGGAAGGCATCTCCAGCAATCTCAAACCACTGGAAAAGACAGGAAGATCCCTGAAAGCAGGGTACACTGGGAATTTTAGTTTTCATGCAGTACAACTTCAGATGGGCAGAAAAATCTGGAATTGAGGCTTAGGTTTAGGAAGAATTCTCTGTCATAGGCCAACAGAATTGTCAACTACAACTTATGGTAAGAATTGTGCTAAGAACTGGCATAGCCTAACAGTGGAGAAATGGTGGTACTAAGATCTACTGACATACCACTTACATAGAAAAAAGGGTTGTCTTTTTAAGTGTCTATCTATTTAAGTGAGAGTAGACCAAAAAAACAAACAAACAAACAAACAAAAAAAATCCACAACAAATTGAAAATGGTGCAATTGAAGGAAAAGGGAAAAGAAACATAATTCTCAATTCCTATATTAAAAAGCATAATTTTCAAAGTTATTTTATCCACTTTAGAAAGATGTTTGTCATCCTTTATAAGATGCAAGAAAACATTTTCTTTATGAAATAGAAGTTGAAAATTAAATGGAGAATGAAAGAAAAAAATGATAAAAGTATGAGACATGACTGATAAGAAAAAGACATACAAAATTAAAAACACAAATGTTACTCAGAAATTCCACTCACAGACATGTACCTAACCCTAAAGAGATTCTTTTCTCTCTTATATCTTATAACTGTATCAGGAGTTATATATGTGAATGTTTATCATGTAGTTATTTATAATAGCCAAAATCTAACCATAAATGAATGTCCACCAGCAAAATAATGGATAAAGAAATACATTCTTGAATATTTAAAATATTAGTAATTCAATTATATCCACAAAAAAAGCAATATACTCCAGAATTTGCACAAAGGGATCTTAAGGACAAACTTCAATAGTTTTCTTAGAAAGCAGAAGAAAATAATGAAAAGATGAAAATCCTAAGAAAGGAGATAATAGTCACTGAAGACAGAGAACCAAAACTCAAACTGAGAGTTACAGATAATTTCAAGAAAAAGAAAAAACAAACTATTAAAGTAGATGTGAACATAAAAGATATCTCAGAGTGGGGGGGAAAAATCAATATTTTACAAGAATACCACCACTAAAACACTTGAGTATTAAAAAGTGTTTACCATATTCAAGGAAGAAATTCATTAAACAGGAAAATGAAATAGAATCACACTGAGTTATGTCCCGGAAAAAACCTTAAATTCAATAATTAAGAAAGTTTATTTTAAGCATTCAGGAAGGAAAAGAATTAATGGCTTCTAATAAAATTTAACCACATGCTATTTTAAGACTTTATTTTCCACAAACAAAATTATGTAAATCCATGCAGCAACATCTCTGAATGGAAAAACTGTGAGGGCAAAAGTTGCAAGAGTTATGTTCCTAGAGAATGTGACCTTCAGGTAAGAAGGAAATAGAAAGATAGTCTCAGGTTTGCAAGACCTCAGGAAATGAGTGCTCCTCAAAAAGGTTAAAGTTGTGTTCCTACTGACCAAGAGATGAATCCTAATGAAGACTTCAAGCACAGAAGTCATGATATACATCAACCAGTACAACAGAAAGGCAATCTCAAGAACTATTGCTAATATTGCTACAAAACAAAAGGCAAACATAGCAAGGAAAAAATGAATTTAATGATAATTATATCAATCAAAACTTGTAGATTATAGTAAGGGAAAACAGATGTGAGGAAAAGACAAAGCAAAAAAAAAAAAACTGAACTAAATTCCTCATTTTGTATGAAGGGAGTCAAATCTATCTTTTCTTTTATAATACTGATAATTAAAAATATAAATTAATAAGTATAATTTTGAAAAAGCCAAAAGAATTTTTTACACAACAAAAAACAAATACTAGAGAGTGTAGAAGCTTATGACATAAGTAAAGTTACCAAAAAATTGAGGAAAATCACAAATCAAGATAAAAGAAATGTGAGTAAACATATTAGTTATAATAATAATTTCAATGATTGAAAATCCCTAATAGAAGGCAAAAAAACCTCAAATCCAGTTTAAAAACACTGAACTTCATGATATTTGTAAGAGACTCTGAAACAAACTGATACTGAGCAGTTAAAAATAAAGAATGAGCAAATATGCATCAGGCATTCACAAAAGAAAACAGGAAATACTAATTTCAAAAAGGACAAAAGATATTTCTTTTTAAGATTTTATTTATTTAACAGAGAGAGACACGGCAATAGAGAAAACACAAGCAGAGGGAGTGGGAGAGGGAGAAGCAGGCTTCCTGTGGAGCAGGGAGCCGGATGCAGAGCTCCATGGGGGCCTCGATCCCTGGACCCTGGGATCATGACCTGAGCCAAAGGTCGCTGCTTAACAACTGAGCCACCCAGGCGCCCCCAAAAGGACAAAAGATATTAATGGTGACCAAAGGGTCATTACATATTTATAAAGATACATATCACAAGGAAAACAATAGTCATTCAACTTTACAAGCAGACTAAGATAAGGTCAATATATATAAAGCAAGGATGTTAGAAAGATTAGAAATGTGAAAAGAAAAGCATTTTGTTACGGGACACTTTAACACATCCTTCCTAGGCCCTGACAAACATACATCTTTTTTAAAGACTTTATTTATTTATTCATGAGAGGCAGAGAGAGGGGTAGAGGCAGAGGCAGAGGGAGAAGCAGGCTCCCTGCAGAGTAGGGAGTCCAATGCAGGACTAGATCCCAGAACCTTGGGATTATGACCTGAGCCAAAGGCAGACGCTTAATCAACTGAGCCACCCAGGCACCCATTTTTTTTTTTTTTAAGATTTTATCTATTTGTTAATGAGAGACAGAGACACAAGCAGGGGCAGAGAACCTATATTTGATAAATATTTATAATTAGTAACTTTCAATCTACTGATATATTGACTTTTCTATCTTAAGAGAAAACATATATATACTAAGACACTATTTTCAAGATTAATATAACTTTTCATAAAAATTCAACAAATACTGTCACAAAGAAATGTTCAAAAGTTATCCAAATCAGAAAGGCTACATTCTCTGACTGCAGTATAATAAAAAGATATTTTGTTAAGTTTAATTAAAAACTCAAAAACTTTGCAAGTTATAAATGCACTCCCTAAATTACTATCTAGGAGAAATAAAAATAAAATTAAAATCTCCAACTTGTTTTAAAATAATGAAAACAGGACTATGACTTATTAAACTTTACAGAATGTGTGCAAATGTAGACACATGGCCTGAACTACCTTTTGTTCCAATTAAAAATGTAACCTAAAAAAATAAAACTGAGGGGCGCCTGGGTGGCTCAGTGGGTGAAAGCCTCTTTTTTCATCTCAGATCATGGTCCCAGGTCCCGGGATCAAGCCCCACATAGGGCTCTCTTCTCGGCAGGGAGCCTGTTTCCTCCTCTCTCTCTCTCTCTGCCTGCCTCTCTGCCTACTTGTGATCTCTGCCTGTCAAACAAATAAATAAAATCTTTAAAAATAAATAAATAAATAAAAATGAATGTAACTTCAAGAAATTCAAACAGAACAAAGAATCTAAACAAAAGAAGAAAATATTTTAAAAAACATATACATTAATGTATGAGAAAAGAGAAAAACAGTAAAGTTGGTAAACTATGACTTCCCAAAGAACAAGAACAGAGGAGTTATATCACCAAGATGGCAACACAGGTTGTTTCTGATTTCACTCTCCCTCACAAGAATAACTAACAACTACTGAAGAACAAGATACCACTGAGAGAACCCTAGAACATGAGGGTGAGGTAGACATAGTCCCTGCATCAAACAGACCTAGAGAGATTGCATTAGAAGGGTACAAGTAGAGGCTACATGTTGACCACATTGCCCCACCCCCAGGCCAGCACAGCACCATGCAAAGAGGTCTCCCCTGAGCCTCCAGTTCCTCCAGTAGGAAAAAGATCCCAAGGGGCATAACATCCAGCCTCCCTCAGCATTGTGAGTTGATTTGTGGGAACTCCTACTCTGATCTTGCACCATGGGACTGCAGGGGAATCTATAGCTCTCAAACACTGGTAATCTGCCCATGACGGAGAATGAGGGAGGAACTTGTAACAGCCAGCACCTGGATCTTGACAGCCTGGGTTTATTCCTGCAGTGCCAAGTAGTAATCCAACCAGCAGTTTTGCTTATCTGCAGATCAAGTCAGGGGCATACTCTGCCCCCAGGAACTTGGTGGGGGTACAGATCTCCTTGAACCAGGTCCTCAGATGAGGAGTTTTGCCAGCCCTGGAGACTGGTTTGCCTATGCCCAGGCAAGGAGTTGCAACACGGCCCCACCCATTGTGGAAAGTATCTTCTGGCTCCATATGATCAGAATGTCTGGAGTCAAGACTTGGAAGCTATGTGGTCAGCGGCACTCAAGCTGAGAGGCAGGCAGGCAGATCTGATAGTTTGCAAAACAAAGCTGCCCTGTTCCATCAGGGAACATGGGGTGCAGGTCAGCTTGAGTTAAGACAATAAATAAAAAGCTTTGCCAGATTTAGAGCTGCTTCTCTTACTAAGCCTGGGCAGGGAATATAATTTGTAACCCCACTTATCACTGAATACAGCCTCTCCAACAAAGGAACCTAACCAGAACACATGGAAAGCTGTGTAGCGCATTCAGCATTCAATGGCACTTGAATAGGAACCACAGTCCAAGGTTTCCTCTGTCTGCAGAGAAAAACTGGTGGACTCACCTGGCCAGGCAATATTTTACACACTCTGGACTGATTTAGTACTCAGTCCTAAACATCTAGCAAGCCTGACCAGAGAATCTAGGCAAACATTATCCTACAGTCTTGGGTAAGGAAAAAAGCCAGCAGTCCTATCCAGCTGTTCTCAGCTAGTGGCACACCCTCCCTATCCCTATCCTCAGAGCTTGAACAGTTGCCTCACCCCAAAATAGGCCATAATAGCAGGCCCCACCTACCCAAGAACATCATCACCAGACACACCCAGAAACCCAAACTAAACTTACTGGCACAGAACTTTCTCTGCCAAAGCAAACCTGTAAAATCTAGAAGAGGAGCCTAACTACTCAAATGCACAGATACTAATATCAGGAATTAGAGATCACAAAAAAATCAGGTAACTATGACAACACAAAAGAAACTACGAAAGCTCCAATAATTTACCAGAAAGAAATGGAGATCTATGAACTGTTAAAAAAAAAAAAAGACTTCAGAACAAGCCTTTTAAGGACATTTGGTAAACTATAAGAAAACATATACAGATGACTAAACAAAAGTAGGAAAATAGGGTATGAACAAAATGAGAAGTTCAACAAGGACATGGAAAGCATAAAAAAAGAACGAAAACAAAACCAAAAAACAAAACCCAAATAGGAATAGAAATCCTAGACTAAAAAATGCACTAATCCAACTGAAGAACTCAATAGAGAATTTCAAAAGTAGACTCAGCCATGCAGAAGAAAGAATCAGCAACCTGCAGGACAGGACATTGGAAATGTCCTAATCAAAGGAGCAAAAAGAAAAGAGAATGAAAAATAGTAAAGAAGCCTATAGGAATGATGGTACACATGAGAAGAAATAATTATGGGAATTCCAAAAGGAGAGGAGAAAGAGAAAGGGACAAAAAGTATATTTAGAGTAAAAATGGCTGAAAACTTCCCAAACCTGGGGAGAGAAATGGACATCCAGATCCATGAGGCCCATAGTACCCCAAGGGGTTGAACCCAAATAGGACTATAGGAAGACACATTACAATTAAATTACCAGAAGTCAAGGACAATGAAAGCATTTTAAGAGCAGTAAGAGAAAATAGAGGAGTTACGTAGAAGGGACCATGCTATAATAATCTGTTATTAGTTACACAATTTAAAAACCTAACCTAAAATCTTGAGGGTGGGGGAAGTAAAACTGGAGTTTATGAATTCTAGCAAAGATAAATTTCTAAGGAAAGAAAGAACAAATTTTCTAAGAAAAGAGAAAACAAAATTATACCTTTGGGAGAAAGAAGAAAGCAGGTGTCTTGACACTTACTGGTTTCAATCAATAGTATAAAACTATAGTCATCAAAAACAGTCTGCTATTGGCACAAAAACAGACAAATAGACCAATAGAACAGATTTGAGAGCCCAGAATTAAACCCAAGCATATATCATCAAATAATATATGACAAAGGAGCCAATACTGAATGGTGAAAAGTCTTTTCAATAAATGGTGCTGGCATAATTGGATGTTCAGATGAGAAAGAATGAAATTGAACCCACATCTTACACCACTCACAAAAAATTAACTCAAAATTTGACTCAAAAATTAACTCAAAATGGATTATATCTTAACTATAAGACCTGAAAACGTAGAACTCCTAGAAGAATATACAGGAATAAAGCTCCTTTCCCTGGGTCTTGATAATGATATTTCAGATGTGACATCTAAAGCACAAACAAAATTTAAAAATAAACAAATGGGACTATATCAAACTAGAAAGCTTCTGCACAGCAAAAGAAACCATCAAAGAGTGAAAAGAAAATCTATAGAACGGCAAAAAGTATTTGCACACCATTTATCTGATGAGAGAGGTTAACATACAAAATATATAAAGAACTTATACAATTCAATAGCAAAAAAACCAAAAACCTAATTTAAAAAATGGGCAAAGGATATGAATAGATACTCTTCCAAGGAAGATATACAAAAGGTCAACAGGTACTTGGAGGGATGTTCAATATCACTAGCCATTAGGGAAATGCAAATTAAAACCACAATGAGATATCGCCTCAGTCTAGTCAGAATGGCCATAACCAAAAAGACAAGAAATATCAAATGCTGGCAAGGATGTGGAGAAAAGGGAACCCTTGTGCACAGTCCCTTAGTGGGATTGTAAACTGGTGCAGCCACTATGGAAAACATTATGAAGGATCCTCAAAAAATTAAAAATAGAACTACCATATGATCCAGAAATTTTACTTCAGAGAATATATCCAAAGGAAATTAAAACAGTAGTTCAAAAAGATATCCGCACTCCCATGTTCATAGTAGTATTATCTACAATAGCTAAGACATGGAAACAATCTAGGTGTCTATCAATGAAGGAATGGATAAAGAAGTTGTGAGATATATGTATTATTTAGCCATAAAAAATGAAGAAATCCTACCATTTGTGACAATATGGATGGACCCTAAATGCCTTATGCTAAGTGAAATGAGTCAGACAGAGAAAGACAAATATTGTATGATCTACTTATATGTAGAATCTAAAACAAACAAACTCATAGAAAAAGAGATCAGACTTGTGGTTACCAGAGGCAGAGGGTGCGAGAAGGTGGTCAAAATGTACAAACTTTTCAGTTATAAGATAAATAAGTACTAGGGACTTACTGTACAATGTGATGACTATAGCTAACACTACTTTAGATATATAGGAAAATAGTTTAAAAAGTATATCATATAAGTTCTTCTCACAAGGAAAAAAAATTTCCTTCCTCACAAGGAAAAAATACATTCTCCTTTTAGTGTATCTGTGTAAGAAGATAGATTTTAGCTGAACCTATTGTGGCAATCATTTCACATACATGTACATCAAACCATCATGCTGTATGCTTTAAACTTACATAGTGACACACCTGACATACTCAGATGTCAATTATTTTTCAATAAAATGGAAAAAAGTATATATATATATATATATTTCATATATATAACAGGAAAATCATCTAAAAGTCCTAGAAAATCTAATCAAGGAAAAAAAGAGTAAACAAATAAAATTAGCAGAAATAATATATAATCCTAAAAGGATTTAGGGCACCTGGGTGGCACAATTTGTTAAGCGACTGACTCTTGACTTCTACTCAGGTCGTGATCTCTAGGTCTTGACTTCTACTCAGGTCGTGATCTCTAGGTCAGGCTCTGTGCTCAGCCTGGAGTTTGCTTGAGATTCTCTCTCCCTCTCCCTTTCCCTCGGTCCCTCCTACTAGTGCTCTCTCTCTCTAACATAAATAAATAAAAATCTTTAAAAGAAAAGTAAAAGGATTTAATAACAGATTTATGGATGATTTTAAATATGATTTTTTTTCTTTTTTGTGTATTTTCACTGAAATCCTAGTTAACATACAGTGTAATATTAGTTTCAGGTGTACAATATAGTGATTCAACACTTCCATACATCATCCAGGCTCATCACAAGTGCTCTCCTTAACCCATCACCCACTTAACCCATCCGCTCCATCCACTTCACCTGTGGTAACCATCAATTTATTCTCTATAGTTGGGAATTGGCTCCTAGACTTTTCTCTACCTCTTTTTTTTTTTTTAGATTATTTATTCATTTATTTGACAGACAGAAATCACAAGTAGGCAGAGAGGCAGGCAGAGAGGCAGGCAGAGAGAGAGGAGGAAGCAGTCTCCCTGCTGAGCAGAGAGTCTGATGTGGGGCTTGACCCCAGGACCCTGGGATCATGACCTGAGCCGAAGGCAGAGGCTTTAACCCACTGAGCCACCCAGGTGCCCCTACCTCTTTTTTTTAAAAACTTTGTTCATTTGTTTCTTAAATTCCAGGCATGAGTGAAATCATATGGTATTTGTCTTTCTCTCACTGACTTATTTTAGGATAATACTTTCTAGCTCCATCTTTGTTGTTGTAAATGGCAAGATTTCACTCTTTTTTTTTCCCTCTGAGTATTATGCCATTGCTCGTATATAGTAAATCTTCTTTTAAAGTATTAACATAAATAAGTTAGCTTAATAAATTTGAAAATCTTAATAATGAGCATTCAAAGATAATGAAGAAAAATATTTGTGGGCCAAAATTTAAAAGATCATTATCAATGGAAGAATTGAAACTGAAAAAGTTTTCAATAACTACCTTCAAGACAGCTGCAGAGTCACAAGTTTTATCAATGAGTGCTTCAGCTTCAGAAATAAATCATTCCTGTGATGTATAGTCTGCCTGTGCATGGGGGGAAAAAATACAAAAAATGTTCCAATACACGTTAAAAAGCCTGGGTGACCCTCATAGTAAAACCTAAAAATGCTTAGTACAGATGGAAAAGTTTGAATTACAAATTAGCATATTTGATTCAGATTATAGTAAAATAATAATTTATTCTGAATAATTCAAAATTACCCTAAAAATACAGACGTATAATTCCTAATGAACAAAAATCACACCAATAGACTGCAAGATACATAAATGTCTCAATAGATGCAGAAAATAATTTGCTTAATAACTTAATAACTTGCTTAATAAGTTCAGAATAAAATGATAATTCATTGGCATAATAAAGAATATTTATCTTTAACATACAGCCAACATCATATTTTATAACAATACACTGGCAAATCACAAACTAGTCATTTCCACCTGTTCTAGAAGTGATAGCCAAAACAAACAAAAGAACCCCAGAAACATAAGGTGTATTTGTTAATTTAAAAATAAATTGGGGACAGATACAATTTTATTTATAGATAACATGATGTTTTTACCTAAGTAATCTAAAAGAATTAACTGAAAAAAGTATTAGATAAAATAACACAGGTCAGTAACCAATTACAAAATAAATATATATAAATCAATCAGATTTGTGATACTAATAATATATAATCAAAATATAATGAAAATATCCTATTAATAATAATCAAACATCATAAGAAACAATTCCTAGAATAATCTTTAAGATTTGTGTGGGACCTATAGAATGACAATAGCAAGTGGCTGTAAGAAGAATAAAAAGACTTTCATGAATAGAAGAACACACTTTGAGGCTGAATGGGGAGAAAATAAGTTAATTTAATCCACCAAAATTCTAACATCCATTCTTGGAGTACTAGTGCAATACTAAGACATCTTTTCAAAGTAATTCCCAAATTTATCAAGAATAAATAGGAAAAAACAAAAAAATTTAAAATTTAATGGAGAAAGTGTCTCAGCCAAATGCAGTGGGATGTGAAAATAGACAACAAACCAACTCTAGTAGATTAAAAAAACAAAACAATGACAAGAATTAGAAAGCTCTGTGTGAGATAAAGGTGACATCATAAATCAGTGAGGACATAAAAGAAAATTCACTAATGGTGTAAGACAATTATTTAACAAATGGAAATAAAATTAAGTTAGTTCCTCATTTTTTTATTTTTTAAAAAATGTTATTTATTTATTTGACAGAGAGAGACACAGTGAGAAAGGGAAAACAAGCAGAGAGAAAGGGAGAAGCAGGTTTCCCACCGAGCACACAGCCTGATGCAGGGCTCGATCCCATGACCTGAGCCAAAGTCAGATGCTTAACGACTGAGCCACCCAGGCATCCAGTTCCTCACTTTTTACCATAAAACAAACTGTAGAATGATTAAACTATTCTAATCTTAAGAACTGAAAACACACACACATACTCCAGGAAGAAGATACGAGTACTTATCAGATCTCAGGATGAGCAACAGCTTTCTAACTATAAAAGCATTGAAAGAAATCATGCAAGAAATAGTATAAATTTGACTACAGAGAACAAAATTTGAAATTTCCCTATAATAAGAGCATCAAAAACTGAAATTAAAACTTCACCATCATGAAAAAATAAGTATAATGTAAAAAACACACAATTGGGAAAAATACTTGATGGGTTTACGACAAAAAAGTTTCATATAGTTAATATATAAAGAGCTTATGTAAATCTTAAAACTGCAATAGAAAAAATGGCAAAGAATATGAAGTATTTACTTCAGGAAAAAAAAAAGAAAGAAGGGAGGAAGAAAGAAAGTGATGGGAGGAGGGAAACAAGGAAAGTAAGGAAAAAAGAAAAAACTAAACATGAAGGGAAAAATCAAATTACTCAATTCCAAATATTTTTGTTTTAAAGGCTATCTTTTTCACATTCAAATTAGCTGAACTTAACTCTAAAGCCCAGTATTGTTGAATGTGAGATTAGAAATTGGAATGACTTTTCTGGAGAGTAAGTTCAATGATCTACATCAAGAATTAATGCTCTTAGATTGAATAACTCTACTTTGAGCCATTCATCTTATGGAAATAATTAGGGAACATTTGAGGGCAGGAACATTCATTGTCACATTATACCTGTATTAGCTGAATTTATCATTAATCACCAGAGCTATGTCACAAAATATCCAATATCATTTGTGAGGGGTATCACAAGTAATTCGTTTCTATTAATAGTATACATGGCAAATTAAACATTATTTAGTAAATTAGAGTGCTGTCAAGGTTATCTCTGTAATATTATTCTTACTCCTATTACAATACACTTCATGAGAGGGAAGAAAAGGATCAGAGCAGTGGCAAATGCCCAAAGAGATCTGCATAAACCAGAGCCTTTTTAATCTATGTGTACAAGAGAATTCACTGGCTTGTGAATAACATACATCCACGTGTGTTACAGAGGAGAAAAAAAAATCAGAAATACTTAGAAGGGCAGTCATTTAAGATAAGCAATACAGATACTTTAAATTTGTTTTGGAAGAAGTCTGATAAGACGGGTAAATGTTCACTATATGGTGGAAGCAAAAAGAAGGCTTGGGCACACAGTGACACCTGTTTTATAAAAGAGCCAGTGGAAGTTTACCTGTGTTGGAAGCAGTGGTCTCTGGGAATTATTTTTCTCTGTATGCCTTCCTGAATTTTCCAAATATTAAGTAGCAAGCGATATTATTTTATGGCCAGAAAGAAATTATTAGTGAAAAATACTGTACAATTATAAAGAAGTACAGAATGTTTATAAAGTAATCCTGTAATCCTCTTTCCTTCCTGATCCAATTAAAAATATATTATAAATATTTACAGAAGAGGGTTTATGCCTTTCTGATTAACCTCACAGAATTAATTCTGTCATACACTAAAAGGAAAACCTCTGACAGCACAAAGTAACAGTGATCTTCAACATGTAATCAGCGAACCTGCCAAAGACAATTCTGTAACTCTTTAAGCATTACACACTTAATTAGAAACTAAAACAAAATATAATCATGACATATCATTTTATCCTTCATGAAAACATACCCTGTTCTTGGAGGAAAGGAGTAATAAAGACCAAATGGGTATACTTTAGTTAACAGTCTTCATTCTTATTTATAGGGAACTAAATTAATACCCTCTCTAGGGAGAAAAATTAAAGAGCATGCAGTGACCTTTATTGAACTTCATGCACTACCCAACTGAAAGCATACTTTTCAATGCCCTGAAAAATATGCTTAGGGTTATGGGGTTAACAAAATACAAAATGCTGCCAAACTTCCTGTTATTGTTGTTATTGTTGTTTTCTTAACCCAGGAATCTTCCTATGAGAACACAAGTTTCACACTGGGGTGATGGAGAGGAGGACTTCTGTCCTGTATCCATGCATCTTGCCCCAGAACAGCCTTTCTAATAACTCATGATTCTGAAGGGCACAGAAAAAATTGTAATAAGTGCATTTTGTGTTTTCATTTATTTCTTGGGAGAATAGCAGTCATTATTAATGTATGTTCTTGACATATCATTGGATTCACATTCCCAACTGTTTTGAATTACTACCTAAAATGGTCTTTTGAGGAATGTTAAATTAAAAAAAAAAAAAGCCATTCTCAACTAGGTTGCTGAAGCACAGTTGCTTTCTGTGCATTGCACTATTCCAATTCTGCTTTGTTAAACACGGTGATTAGCTACCTTAGGTTTCTCAATTTTTAAATATTATTTTATAACACAAAAATGTACTAGCTCTTTTTTTTTTTACTTTTGGGGGAATATCACTTTTATTTTTCATTGCTTGAAAGAAAACATAAATAAGAACTGATTTCTTTAGGTTTTGAAGTTGATGGTACCATTTCATTTATTTGCAGATAAAAACAGGGTTTCTCAGCCTGTGCACTATTGACATTTTTGGCTAAATAATCATGGGGGGGGTGTTGTCCTGTACATTGTAGCACATATAGCAGCATCCCTGGCCTCTACACACTGGATTCCAGTAGCACCCTCTCCACCCCACTCCCTTGTAACAACCATAAATATCTCCAGACACTGCCTGAAGTCCCCTGGTGGGGGGTGGGGGAGGTGCTGCAAAATCTTCCCGATCAAGAACTGCTGTCTAAGTCATATCACTCACAGAGAGCCATGTGAGTCTTCAAAAAGTGAAATTCCTGCTTTTCAAATGTTGAGACTATGTGCTAGTCTATTACTTTACTAGTCCTTAACTATTCCACCTAAAGTAAACTAATAAGAAACTAAAATTTCCCATATCCTTAAAAAAAAAAAACTGACCAAAAAACTAGAATTTAGAGGTTGGAGATAACTGTCACATTGAAAATTCATTTCACTTCTCTTGACATTATCTCCTAATTTTTACTTGGTCATAAAAGGCATCTAAATTATTTTATCACAATGAATATTCAAACTTTTGGTTCAAAAGTCCAAATAAAGAGATTTTCAGTAAGAAGCAGATAACTTCATACAATTCATAAAATGCATAAGCTTTTTTATTCATAAACTTTATAACTAATGTAGCAATGATGGAAAACAGAATTTTTCTGTCAGTTATATACCTTTTTACTATTTTAATTTTAACATGTTCATTGGAAAATTATCAGAAAAGTATGTAGATTACCATAATCCTACTACACAGAGATAACCACATTTGGCTGTTGATCTTTCTATTCTATTCATCTATTATCTATTCTATACTATTCATATAAATATATCCTATACTAAGCCCTTAACAAATCACGATTGATACTCCACTCTGTGACTTAAACATGTTTATTAGACTTTAAGGGCAAAATTTGTAATGATAAATATACTTGGCTTTCTCAAAGAAATATTTTTTACAGCACTAAAGCACACAATGTTGGTACCTATTTTCAGCAATAACCTCTACATGCTACAATTTTTCTGTTTCTCTAACCCATAGGCTTCAGCATAACAAGAGAGACATGAACCTGCAGATACATTTAGGGTTGGTTTGTTTGTTTTTTTTAACTCTATGTGTCATCTAGATATAGATGTCTGAAGTCCTAATTTTTCGGAAAATTCTAGGGGAAGGAAGAGAAGGTCTTATAAGGTCACCCCTTACTTTCCTTTGCTCCACATGGATCCACTGAAACAAAACAAATAACAACAACCCCCCAAAAATCCCTCACACAAGGCCATTTATGTGTTTAGAAAGTGTCACTGAACATTTCCCCTTGAATATTAGAAATTCTCTCTCCATGTCTCTTCTACTCCCACATTCAGGAAATCTTCAGAAACTGTTTCATCCTTTGTAGTTCCTAACTCGTAACACCTCCTTGGTTCTCTGTGCCCTTTCTCTTCTCTCTGGAGCAAGAGAAATTCTTCTGTTTTCTACAGAGCTCTTCACCTCCACCTTGGTTGCATACAGACCTTCTAGGTCAGTGGAGAGCCTTAAGAGAGCTAATGAACCAAATTCTTGATTATTGTACAATTTCCAGTCAAAGAGCCCTGGTAACCAATTAGTCTAACGATTCTATCCAAAAAAGAAACTGAGGAAACCAGCTGACTATTCTAATTTTATATTTATTGACACAGCTCAAAGCATGGATCAAAGTAGGGGAATAAACCCTTGCGAATAATTAGAAGACCTGGGGGCCTGGGGCCAGGGACCCAACCTTATGTAACTGGGTAACAGAGGACTCATCTCAATCATTGTGACTCCTTTCCATTCTCTGTAAAATAGGAATAGCACCTATGCTACTAAGAACAATGGTGACCCACATAATGGTCCACAAAGCATGTTCAAACAGACTGGCTGCTTCTGCCCTCAGAACAACACAGCAAAAGAGACACAGCATCTATAATTATTATCATCCTCATTTATAGGCCCAGAGGAATTAGTGGCCTGGTTGAATCCCACTGAAGTAGCAGAGCTGAAATCTGTCTTTGAATCCAAATACGACGCCAAGTGCCTTCTCTCTATCTGGAGGGAAATTTGTGAGGATCTAATGACATTGCATATTACAAAGGTTCTTTCCAAATGAAAAAAAAAAAAGTTAATAAAAACCCAACACTTATTGCTGTATTTATTTTCAGATAACTTTGGTAAGACGCAACCATATATGAATGCTTTCATGAGAGTTCAGGTATTTTCCACACACGTTTTTTCCAAATGGCACAGTACATTATAAAATAAAACTTAACATATTAGGATTAAAATATTACACTATGGGGCACCTGGGTGGCTCAGTGGTTAAGTGTCTGCCTTTGGCTCAGGTCATGATCCCAGAATCCTGGGATCGAGCCCCCTCATCGGGAAGCCTGCTTTGCCCTCTCCCACTCTCCCTGTTTGTGTTCCCTCTCTTGCTCTCTCTCTCTCTCTCTCTGTAAAATAAATAAATAAATAAAACCTTTGAAAAAATTACACTGTGACAATAGTTTTTACTTCTATGATGACTCTTTAATTTTTCTTGACTTGCGTTTTAGATTTATCCTGCTCCTTATCAACTGGCAGGTGATCCAAACATATACTTGGCCTTACCTCTTACACACGAGCATGCTTGCTTGTGCACATGTGCATAAACACACCTTTTTTTTTTTAAGATTTTATTTATTTATTTGACAGAGAGAGATCACAAGTAGGCAGAGAGGCAGGCAGAGAGAGAGAAGGGGAAGCAGACTCCCTGCTGAGCAGAGAGCCCAATGCGAGGCTTGATCCCAGGACCCTGGGATCATGACCTGAGCTGAAGGCAGAGGCTTTAACCCACTGAGCCAACCAGGCGCCCCCACACATCTCTCCTTTCTCCATGGTTTCTGTTGATTGTTTTCCCGTTGGCTTTGACTATTTACAACACAGACTGCAAGTCCCGCAGATTGATTTCCCAATGAACTAATTCTAAGAGACTCCCAGGAGCATTTGACAGTGGTCCCCATATTCTACTTCACTCTTCACTGGCACAGAAAATTAACAATGCATTATATCTGAAAAATTTGAACCCCCAAAAGCTCAAAAATGTCAACTCCTCAAATATTCCAACTTTTAAATTTCTAATTCCTTTTGTAACTTTCCATCTTTTTCCATAATTTTCATTCATTTCTCAAGCTATGAAGCTCACAATTGAACACATTTTCTATTGAATTTTCGGGTATGCTGAGTCAAACAGTTTCAAAGGATACAATTACTTCATCAAAAAACAAACAGGCATTTAACAAACTCTCTTTCCATATCCAGTCTGTACTAGAATCTGTGGGATCCAAAGGCACAGTTGTTCTCAAGTACAAAAAAGAGAATCTACTACATTATGAGTTGCTTTTGAAGGAAATAAAATAACTTCACTATATATACATTATATTTTATTTCTTAAAAACTACCACATATATTCCTGTTAATGTTTGTATGTCAGTACACTGGGATCCCAAACATTTTATCCTATCCTAATTACCTTATAATTGTGGTTTAATTTATATATTGATACCCTACATTTATTTTTTAATGAATTTAATGCTAAGACTTTTTTGCAATATGAAAAGTTTCTTAAAAACAATACTCACTTGGTTTTTAAAAAATCAGACAACAATACTCCTCACACACAACTGAAATACTCTCAAAAAGGAAAAGTCTTTTAATTATGTCTACTTTTAGAAAACTAAATAATAAACTTAGTTGAAGAATATAAAATTTGGATAATGGAACAACGAGTATATCTCGCTATCTACCACACAGAGATGTGCTTGACTCTAATCTATGTAAAGTGAGGTTTTAGTTCCTCTACTGTAGCACTTTTCAAAGTACCTCTGTAATTTTGATGATCATATTATTATTTTACATTTTGTTGGTTGTAAGTTGGAAATCTCTAGTTATACTTCTGTTTCTTGTCCAATAAATTTTAGCCAGTTTCTTGACCAGTTCTAGACTTATTCTAGGTGGAATAAGACTGTTAATGCCTCTACTCATCCCTCAATTTTTGCTACCGTCTTTCACCTTCCAACTCTGTCAGTTAGCTATACATTTAATTTTACTTTGTTAAGGTTGTAAAGTGAACCGTTAAGTATTTGAGCTAATAAAAAAATGTTTTTATGGGTACCTAGGTGGTTCAGTTGGCTAAGTATCTGCCTTCAGCTCATGATCCCAGGGTTCTAGGATCCAGCCCTGAGTCATTGTTGCGAGGCGGGGGTAAGGGAGAGGCTGGCTGGGGGAGGGGGGGAGAAGGGTTTCCTGCTCAGCAGGGAGTCTGCTTCACCCTGCTTATGCTCTCTCTCTGTCTCTCAAATAAATAAATAAAATCTTTAAACAAAAAAAAAAAAAGTTTTTATATTTAAGTTAAATTGAGTTGAGCTTTCTACCACAACAGAAACCCTCTGAACTTCACTGAGCACCTCCTACCTGCTTACCTGCTGGTCAGGAAAAGGGATGCTACAATCTACTTTGTGTAAATGACACTATCTTTTTTTTTTTTAAAGATTTTATTTATTTATTTGACAGAGAGAGAGATCACAAGTAGGCAGAGAGAGAGGCAGAGAGAGAGGAAGGGAAGCAGGCTCCTGGTCTAGCAGAGAGCCCGATGTGGCGCTCGATCCTAGGACCCCGGGATCATGACCTGAGCCGAAGGGGCAGAGGCTTTAACCCACTGAGCCACCCACGCACCCCTAAATGACACTATCTTAAAAGGACATGATTTTTTAATACATCAGTTATATTTAATTAAAATACATCTTATAAAACAAAACAAAATGATAGGATGAAGCTCTGCAATAGTCTAAGACAATATCTTTCTCAGGAAAAGTCTTTCAAAAATAAAGCCATTGTAGAATATTATTTGAAAACGGGGATACATTGTTTATTTTCTGAAAGAGACACTAAAATTGAAGGAAATAGGTGTATAGTGATCCTGGTGGAAAGATTTATTGCATTTGAAACATATTCTAGAGGTTATTGTCTTAAGTATAAAAGCTACTGAAGGGCAAAATGGGAAGTGACCATGATGTAAGTATAATTTATAATATGAATTTCAGTTTATATTTAAGTCAAATATTCTTTTTTTTTCAGTGAGACCTCTGAGTTTGCAGAAAACATCCACAAATAAATGTTTCTAATAACTTTAACTTTAAAAAATAAGTATAATAAAGCTTCCCTATTTTGTACTATACTTTTCTATACCTTTCTGCCTCTCTGAAAAAGGTCTTGAGATGCTATGCCTAGTGAATCAGATTCCTCTTCCTTTGTGAACAAAAACTCACTACACATTCTGCTTAAGTTATGCTCAGCTCAACCCCCCATAAACCAGGGTTTATAGATGGTTCAAAATATGTTATTCATGCATATAATAATTCACCTGACAAAGTATTTTAGGTAGCTTAAATAAAATTTATGCATACAAAAGCTAGTAATCCATAGGTGAAAAATTATAAGCCAAATACAATGCTTATTTTTAAAAAAAATCACAATGAAGCAGGCCATAATACCTTCCTAAATTGAGCTGTAAATTTAGTTCTGAGCTTCCTGATAGTTGAAATAAAAAGGAGAAGTTACAAAATTTCAATTCAGGGGAAACCAAACTTCTGCTAATACTAAACTCTAAAGGAAATTTCCCTTAGGGACTGTGTCCCAAAACAAGATGAGGAGGGAAGACTAGTGTGCCTGTCACCAGTGTTTTCTGGAATTTTCTCCCTGTTCCTTCCTATGCGTATGAAAGTGTCTTGCCATAAATACATCCCACATTGAAGAGTCTGCATGGTCAGGTTCAAGAAATCAGAAAAACTACAAGTTTTGTAAAAGAGTTAGAGGGATCTGATGTTGTAGTTCACAAAAGGAATTTTCCCTCATCTATGTCAGAATCAGAAAGAAAAATGAGTGAATTGTTTTTCTATTCTCTCTATGTAGATACAATTCACTGACTCCAATAACGAGAAGTCAAATGGAAGTCTGATTTATCCAAGACACACAGAAATTCAGAGGCATATCAGTGATCTGAATCCGAAAGATATGAATCAAGTTATTCATTATACTCATTGATAAAGCAATCTTATACGACAGCATTTAAATGTAAAAACACAGAAAAAAAATCATATTATGATTAGTCATATTACCACAGATCATGTGATGCAGATTATAAAAGACATTATGTCTCTGTATTTTAAAAAAGTTATCTTTACTAATGCTAAAACTACCCCCAAAGTCACAGCTTATGTAATAAACATTTAAATGTATGTTAAAACTGGCAGCTCTCTAAGAGTGACAGCTCTCTTGGTCCATATTAAAACTGATGAAGAAATCATTGATGAAAAACTTTGAAAATATCATTTAGCTAATGAAATATCATCATGGTGAGGTCAGGATTATTATCTTATTGATAATATATTCATTTCCTGTAATAAATGGGTTTGGAGTCATCAATTATCAGGAAACTATCAAACACTGGTCTTGACTTAAATATATTTAATAAGTCATGTTTATTGGATTCATATCGATCGATTCTTCCACAATTTTCACTCAGAAAATGAAATCTGTGCAGTTAATTAGTTGAAAATAACAACTGCTGGTTCAATTAAATTTAGCAAATTTCATATTCTAGTTTTACCATATGTACATTTGTTTGAAGTAATAATGCAACTTCTGTACTAGATTGCATATTTTGGAATAAAGTAAACAAATTACATTATGACATGGAAATATCTCTAAAAATACACATTTGATTTCCTCTTGGAAAATTAAGCACAAATGGCTTAAGTGAATCCCTAATGAACGACCGCAAAAATTACTTGATTACATGGGTATAAATTTGACTTAGCCATTAATAACTTTTACATAAAACTATGCACATTAGCAGTCATAGGATACATTAAATTTCTCTCCTAAAACATTACCCATTAAAAAAAGGACGAAGAAGAAGAGAGAGGGAGAGAGACAGAAAAGAAAAAAAGAAAGGAAAAGCTTGGGAGTGCTGCTTTGCTCTAGAATTAATAAGCCAGAGTTTTATTCATATCTAAGTTGTGGGAAAACTGATGGGATCAAAAAATATTTCAAGTTGGAAGAATGTGCAGTCAGAGTAAATACCGCTGGGCAGCTAGGATGAAGGTACTAGTAGTAAGTAAGTACCTTCATCCTTGCTTGTAGAAAAGCAGAGAAGAAGTATATACACATTTAAGGCTGCGGTGCACTTGGCACAGCGTCTCACAAAATCTTAACAAATGCTCTCTTGGTTGGGTCTCATTGCACTTTGATGAGCCATGCAGAGTTGGGGATATTGTCTTTTCACAACAGAATTAGTCATTATGAGATATGCTCAAGGTCAATCCACAATCTGGATCTTCTGACAGAATTTAGGCATGGAGTCTATGCCTAAAACATGACAGCTATTTGAAATACAAATAAGTATGATTTAACGTTAATTAATGCAAATATGTGTTACTACAAACTGTTTCAGTCATGGTGTAGTCCGCTTTCAATAAAGAGCTCAATAAAGTGTATGTGAAGGGCAGTAACAACAGCTAACTAACCCTATTCATATCAAATAAACAACTATAGAGCGACTATTACTTGCAAAGTATTGTGATTAACAGCTAGTCATGGATAGCAGGTTGTTTACTGAGGTCCTTTCTCTTTCTCCCCCTATATGTATGTATATAATTTTCTATTCAACTAGTTTACCCAACCTCCACTGAAGATAACGTGTGACTTTATTACAGAAATAAAGTTCACAATACAGAGGATTTGTATATAAAACTACCTCTTCACTCTTGAATGCAATTTTCTTTTAGAAAGGGGGGGGGGGAAAGAGTTGGCAGTGCCATACCACCCGCGTTTTAGAGCAGGAGACCTCTATTCCAGATACCTGGTGTTCTGGCAAACTTATTTACACAAATGCATCAACCTGTGTGCTGTCTGGTTAGACACCTTAAAGCAATGTTCTAAAAGTAAGGGACTTAATTTGCACCGTCGATAGTGCTACAACGTGTTTGTGCAGTTTTCCTTCACACAGAGGAACTTTCGCCACAAAAGGAGTTTAAAAGTTCAGGGTAGGGATTTAGGTGACCTACAAAAGTCGTACGTCCAGCGTCCCCATTTTCCTCAGTACCTTATATTACTATACAGTAATTTAAGCACCAGACCTGCCTTGATAGTCTCTCACTTTGTGACACAGCTCCAGCCGGACTTGACTTGCTCAGGGCGCCAGGATCAGGGTCCCACCGCAGAGCTCAGGGAGGTTTGTTCCTAGTGGATCAGGGCGGGTGTGTTGCCGGAGTCGTGTTCCATTGGCTACACTCTCGGGGACTGGCCGGGTTTTCCGACATTTGATTGGATGGAACTTCCCCCTGTAGGCCAAGATCATTGGAGGGTGCGGGAGCCAGGGGGCGGGGCGGGTTCCCCAGGATTCTTGACCGAGCGCGCTCAGCTGCGGAGCAGGGCGCCGGGCGCCGTGCTGGAGCTGGTTGAGAGGGCAGACCCGGAGGGAGGACGGGAGGGTCCCGGCGCGGAAGAGGTCTGGAAGGGGTAGAGCGGGGCCGTGGCTGGTCGCCGGCCGCCCGGAGGGCAGTCTTAGGTTCCCCGCGGCGGCGGCCGCTCCAAGACAGCATCTGTCAACGCTCTTCCTCAGTCCTCCTCCTTTGGCCGGGCCGGGCTCCTCTGGAGGCGGCTGGGAAGACGCGAGACCCACCGTGACGAGCCCATCAGCTGTCAGGCGAGCGGCGAAGCGACCCGAGGGCGGCGAGAGACACACAAAGAACGCGGTGAGCGGCGGCGGCGAAAGGGGGCGGCAGATTCGGGACGGCAACTCCCGGCCGCGCCCGCTCGTGCCGCCGTCGCCGAGGCTGGGTCCGAGGCCGCGGAGACAATGCGGCCGGGCTTCGGCCCCGCGCGCCTCAGAGTGCGGACGCCTGCGCTCCCCTGGCCCCTATTTGACCGTCCCTCGCCTCGCCCAGCCCCCTCCCGGCTGGCTTGGCCCCCGCCCGGGGAAGGGGCGCCCCCTCGCTCCCGCAGCCGGGAAGGAAGTCCGTCCGCGGCCGCCGAGCCCGGCAACTTGCGAGCGGGGAAAAGTTTGCGGCGCCTCCGCCGCCCGCCCCTGGCGTTCGCGGTCACAGCCGGTGACTTTCTGGACTAGTAGTCAGTCCGGGCCGCGGCGCGCCAGGCGGCGACTGCGGGGAGGGCCAGAGTCCGTCCGAGGGCGCCCGCGCCCGGGGCTGCGGGTGAGTTGGCTTTTTGGGCGCGATGGGTTTAAGCTGTCTGGGGCGCCTGGGTTTGGGGAGAAAGCCCGGAGAGTGCCTTTAATACTTTTTGGAGCAGGCGGGGAGAACAAATATAAGTGCGATTGCTTAAGAGCCGCTGACATGCCGCTGGCTCGAGAACCGTATCGGTGGGAACCTTTTAGGAGCCGGGGCTACTGAGGGCCTGTGCAGGGTGGGGGTTGGGAGGTGGAAAGATAAGAAGGTCGCGCACCAGCCGTGCCAGTAACTGGCTCTGCGTGACCTTGGACAAGGGACTTAATCACTTAGCTCTCCTCATCCGTGATACAGGAGGCTAGAGCTCCGTGATCTCTGGTGTCTTAAATACAGACTTTAAATACATCTCGGTTTGAGATTTTCCTTGGGCCTCAACGTGGTACAGGAGTTATGAACCAGTAGGCCAGGATATATTTACAGGCGCCTGTAAGGAGTCACCTTTCAGCCTACTGAGAACTAACTTTTAAGTCTGATGCTTTCAAACAGTAATATTGGAAGGTTTGGAAGGTTTTTTTCCGTGAAAAATAATTACCCATTGTTTAAAAACACTTCTTTAAACTGATCTACTTTGCTGCAGCGTTTGGAGTAGTAGCAGCCAGGCTGGGGACAGAGAACCAAGCATGAGGGTAAAGTGGCAGGTGCCTCCAGCGATCCCTTCATCCCTTCTGGATTCAGTTTAGGGGGAGAACAAGGCTTTTATTATACATAGGAGAGAGTAAACAGGGCAGGTGTTTTGTTGTAAGTTTTCTGTATTGCTTCTTTCTACCGAAAACTTTTGTGTGGAGGGCAGTGGGGGAATGGGCTCTAACTTTTGACAAAGGGAAAGAAAATGGCATTTGTAACCAAAGTAAATCTTAAACTAATGTAAATCTTCCTTACAGGAACAGTAACACATAATGCAAGTACATCTTGATCTAATTTTAATGAAGGATTGAAAATAGCTGCTATGTTCAGTATCACTGACGCCAAGATGGCTCACTTACATAATCTTCTTTGTTGGGATGTGTTAGTGACATGTATAATTTGGATAAATTATTAATGTTAAAGGTTTGGTTTGGGAATGGTTTTGGAATATTTTCATCACAGGTTGTGTTGCAACACAATGGAGTGTTAACTTTTGGTTATGATAATAACCTGCATTTTTTTTTTCACTAAAAAGTGAAATCAAGCATTTTCCCTAACCAAAACTCTTTCAACTATTAAATGTTTATTCATCTGTACTGAATACAGGATAAATTATTTTGTTCTCTCAATGATAAATTTTCCCAGTTTTTTCACTATTCATGAGCATGAAGAGTCAGGTGCTCCACTGGGATTTCTCTTCTCATGGAGCTTATAATAACAAAAGCTGATTTCTCTTAATGTAAGTGCATACATACACTCAGTAAGTATTGGGTGGATAAAATACCCGGTGCTTAGATAAGAAATAATTTAAAATTCTTTTTACCCATCCTTAAGGAGAATTATCATGCTTTAGGGGGAAGAAAGAAGGTGTCAAACAAAACTGGCAGAAAAACTGAGTTGAATTCCAGTATCTATCCTGAAAGTTTATATTTTAAAATTAGGGATACAGATTTGGAAAGAGACAAAGATAACTGATAGGGTTTCCAAGAGAAAGATAGCAATATAGATTTAACATAATACATTTTATGACCTAGCTTTCTTTGAGGAACACAAACCTTTGAAAAGGTATGTTTCTTAAATTATCAGTAGCTATTTGCATTGTGATTGAATGTCTAATTATAACCTAATCATAACCATTATATTTCACTTGAGTGATATCTGATTCTTAAACTCATTGTTAAAATAACATGAAGTAAACCTTTCAGGGCAGTTGCGTGAAGGGAAGTATACCTTTTGAAATCAACTAAATCTGCAGTGAGAAAATTACCTCTAATCTTAACACCAAATATAAAATAAGCACTGGAAGTAGCATCTTTCCAAGAAGGTCTTCACTCTAGACAAATGCTATGTGTGCAGAGGGATACTATGTGGACTACATCATATATAAGATACTCTGGTTTTCCTAAGGGGTCTGTGTAATAGTCTATTTATTGACAAGAAAAGTAAGTCCCCAACATTTGTAAGCCTGGAAACTTGTGGAAAGCCTCTTGGCCTTATTTAAAAGTGACTACTCATCCTAAAACATAGCACTGATATTTGAACAATGAGCTGTCTGTAGAATGTGCATTCTCCTCATAGCAGGTTTGCTGGCTGGGTAGCTTTGCAGGGGATTAGAACCCTGGATCTGAGAATGTGGTCTTTTAGATCACTTGTATCAGAATCTTCCGTAGCACCTGCAAAACTTCAGACCTCTGGATAACTTTCTACACTTGAAGAATCAGAATGTCTGTGAGCAGAATCTAGAGTCTGTATTCTTAACAAGCTCCTCCCAAAGTGAGAATCACACTAAATTTCGAGAATTAGTGTTAAGAGTTTTCTGTCCAGTGGTTAATGGCAACCGTTGCTTCCCCCAGGAACATTTGAAAAGTATCCCTCCCCCCAACCCCATTCTCACTGCTCTGATCATTTCCCCTCTGACACCAGAATTGGTGGCTTCATCTCTTAACTGTGGCCAAGAAGCCCCTCACAAACTGCTTCTACAAGCAAACCAAAATACCATCTATAAGCAGAGTTAAGGCAGCTCTGGAACATAGGGCCAAGAGACCCCTTCTTCTATGAGGTACTTCCACCACCCTCTCCTCCAGCTACTTCCTCATCAAGGAAGGAGATGAGGTTTCAGGCCGATAATTGGGAAAACACCCCAAGGGAAAAAAGGAACAGAGCTAGAATGCTGGATGGAAAGCTGTCCCCTCAACATAGTTTAACATTCATATTTGATGATTTGAGTTCTAAAGCTGATTAATTTGGCAATCAAGTGTGAGGCATAACCCAGGCCCCTTCCTGTATATTGGTAAAACTTTCATCTACAAAACTGTATAATGCTCCTGTAATCTCTGTATCCATAAAATCCCCAGCATTTCAGTATTTTCATGTTTATTGAAGAAAAAGAGAAGAGTTTAGGAGAGAAGTTCAAAGCGTAGTTTAAGGAGTCAGCACACCTGATTTAATTCCTGGCTTAGCCCGTTACTACCTAGGTGACTTTTAGCTGCAACCTTGACCCTGTAAGCTTCAGTTTCCTTCCTTGGAAAATGAGAATAATAGTACCTGCCTCACAGGAGTTGTTTTGGGAATTATATAATACACAAATTAGTGATAGATAATAATTGTCACTCACTATATATTCCATATCTGTACTTTTAATTTATTATAGTAACTTTTTAATTTCTTTTTTAGCCCTGGAGAGTTGCTGCAGAAGAGGGATAAGAGAGGAAGACAACTCAGGAGGAGATAAGTCACTCTGGACACAGGGAAGGTCACACCACTAAATAATAATTGTTGAGCAGAGGGGAAAGGGACAAGGGAAGGATGCAGACTGCGGCCCTGCTAATAACCTAGGCTTCCTCATGTGTCACCCTGGTTCAGGTGCTATCTTCTCTACCCTCCTCCCTTTTCATACCACTTGATATACTATTTTTTGATTCACTTTGAGAAACACTGATTAATTAGTCTGCCTCAAAATGTTAATCCTGGTTTTGGATTTTAGTATCTGGATCCCCAACTTTGCAGTAGCTTAGGGCTGGAAGTTGTCTCTCCTCTTGGCATCTAGCCTTTGGAGTTATTGAAGAGAAGAGATTTCTGTCTCTAACCCCAAAGAAATAAATCCAGAATCTAACTCCAAATTTGCCTTTTCAGAGAAGTGTATGCCATCAAGATACGGCGATGTGATGAGAGAGGCCACTGCCCTCTGACTTTGAAAAATACCTTTACTTTCCGGAGCTCTTCTACTTTTCAAAGTACTTTGTCTCTTATTAGCTCACTTTTTCCTTACAGTTCTATAAAATATCAACATTAGTAGACAGACCCCCATGAGGCCTGTCAAATCTTTCTCTTCTCCCTACCTCCATTCTCTTGCAAACCTATTGCAAGGCTAGTCTTTGCTATCTTCACAACATTTTTCTTGAAATCAAAAGACTTCCATCACTTTCTATATGTCCCCATGTCATATTGAACCTCCTCTGCCTGGTTTATACGGTGGCCTTAAAAATAGTGTCCCATTCTACTCAAAATATATTCTTTCCATAATTTCTGCAATATGGCCTACTTACTCACCACTGGGCCTAAGCCCATATTGCTTGCCTCATCGGGAGAGAGACATCAGTGATGCCTCCTTTTGAACCACCTAGATTCTACCCATTCTTCAATTTCCAGCTTCTCCTTGGAGCCATCCCAGATCATCAGTTCCTTAAAATTCCACCTTGCTCTGAACTCCAGTGGTAGCCATGGCTATTTGGTCAATTATAACCTGGACTTAAAGTCCTAAGGGAGAAAAAGTATAGCATAAATCTGATATAGAGAAGAAAGTACTAGGCTAAAAAGTTTTATTAAAGACCTGATGTCTACTAAAGAGCCGTGGGAGGAAAGCCAACTTGCTCTACCTTTGTGGTTCTACATTTTCTGAGCTGTGAATGTAGAAAGGTTTGGGTCAGATGATGTTGGTGGTGCCTTCTCATTCTGAGGTTCTGAGACAACTTGGCCTTCCCTGTGTGGGATGGGATTCATACTGAGTTCTTGGATTAAAATGTCAGGAATGGACACTCAGTGCCTTCGGACTTGTTCCGTCCCACAGATCTCTAATGCTAAACTTGTTTAGTTTTTGAATGCCGTGTACCTTTTTTACCTTGTCTTTTAACCGCAAGCGTTCAGGGAAGGCTAGTAGGGGTGAATTAAATAGCAGGATGATGCATTACAGATAATAAAGAGTTATCTTGTGACTGACTTCCTATGATGGAATAAATAGTGTCAGCAATTAGATAATCCTTAAGCCATAGCATTTAAAATTTTGCATGTTATCTTCATTGGGTAGTGCTATATGTTAAATAAAGTTATATTTTCTTTTAATCATTTCATAAGTGGAAACACATTAAAACAGTCAAACTCTAAGATAGACACTAGATGACTTTCCATAGTAATCAGGTTAGTGACATGTAAATTTGCATCTGTATGTATATATATATCACATGCGCTTTACACTTAAATTAAGGGTATCCCTAAATTTTGATGTGCTATTATACATTGACCAGATTTAAGAAGAATATCTCTTTAAAATGTGTTGACATTTAATTGACCTTTGAAAGTTCATTCTGTTAATCATACTCAAAGTGCTAAAGCTATGGTTGACTGCTCTGGTGTTTTTACATTCAGTCGTGCTTAGCATATAAATTCTTCAGCGTAATTGCTACTTATTTAGCAAGAGTTTCCTTTCTTCTCTGAAAATATGAGTTGTGTTTTATTTTTGCATCTTTTTTTTTTTTTTAACTTTGCTTCAGGCTGGATGGTGTTAGAGGTCTGAATTGAAATGCTTTCCTGTCATTAGTTGTATGGGGTGTGGCTTCTTAATATAGGAGTAGTGGAAATTTCTTGCTTAGTGGAAGTCTACTTCTGGCAAAAGTTCGAGGTATGCTGCTAAAATTTAGAGTCACTTAGCACCTCAACACTACATATTTTTAACGTAATAAACTTATGAAAATCTTTCAGTTCCATTTGTGTAGATTAAAACTATCAATACTAGTACTTCTTATTAAACAAGGATTCAAAGGATTTGTTTTCATAGCAAACTCTAATTATATTCCTTGAATTGCTGTGAGTGGAATTTAATTTTTCTATAAATGATGTACATGTTTTTAAAAAGTCAAATGTTTCTTTTTTAAAGCTTAACATTTTATTACTATCACCTAGAGAACATCTGCTGAATTGTTTAAAAATTTCTGGGTATTCAATTTATGAAATCAGTCTATGGAAATAATTTTTAATATGGTTAGCTGTCTTACAGTCTTCTAAATTAATATTCCCAGTGATCATGGAAAAGTAGCTAGCTTTTGCTAAATGTCAATAGAAAAATAAAAGCATATAATTTCTGATTTTTTGCTAATTTATCTTTGAGACTCCAGGCATATTTTTTCAAAATATTTTTATCGTAAAAGCAGTTTTTAAAGAGAGAAGATAAAGTTTAAACCAGAGTTTTTTATTTTCATGAGGTCATTTTTATACCTTTCACATATGTAGCTCTGTCTTTGCAGTATATCTTGTTCCCTGGTTGGAATAAGTTTTAATCTTGTTATATCTTTTATTTATTCACATATTATAAGCATGTTAAACAGTCTCATCTCATGAAACTGAACTTATTTTCTCATTATTGTCTCTTCTTCCATATTGTGCTTTTTTCCTGCCTTTTTCTGTCGAGTTTTACAACTTACAGCTGTCCTTTTCATCTCATTATACCCCCACCTCCAAGGGGAAATAAGTTCTTTTGCCTTAGTCCAAACATTTAACTTGAAACTTTGTCCTTTTTTACAATATACAGTGAAGCCTCTTAAATAATATTATCTAAATAATACATAAAAATTTCAAATGACTACAGTGCTGAATAGTCAAATACGGGATATCCTAGACTAAGGGTGAACTCTCACACTTCCATTTTGTAAACTGGTTTCAACACATAGATTTATTTCTTCCTTGATGATATAAGTATCTTAAGACCAGGCTAGAATTGCCTCAATACAAAATGTTTAGATAAAGCCTGGTTCCTTGGGTAAGCTCTCTTAGTAATTCAACTGGATTGACGACACATACAAAATCAAGACATTTGTTCTTTTTTGTTTGAAGTCTGTTTTACCATCATAAAAAGTTTTTTTGTCATTTGAATCCATATATATGTATTCACAGATAATTTATTTTATTTTCATTTTATTTAACAAATTTTTATGTCATTCTTTCATTTACCACTGTTCTAAACACTTGACAAGTATTAGTTTCTTTAATTATCTTGACTCTATAGTTATGGTTATTACTATATAATTAGAGTTATTATCATTGTGCAATTAAGAGAACAGAGTTTTATTTTGTGGTAGGCCTTAAGTGAGGGGAGGCTGATGAGTATAGGCAGAGTGGATAACTTAGAAGTAGTGCGAAGACTCAACAAAAAAAAGTGCAAGAGTTTTGGGAAGATGAGTCTACATGGAAAGGGTCAGCCAAAATTAGAGGAGACCCTCCTCAGTCTTGGGAAGTGATCATTGCATCAGAAGTGACCATTGCCTTGGGTTTCAGCTGCATGGTGAGGTGGGCTATACTGCCTCATTGTGATTCCCATGGACCTTTATGCCTTCCCTCATCCTAGCATTTCTCAGGACAAGTTTCTTTTTTCCTACAGAGTTTGCCTTCTCTCTTAGCTGTAAGTTTAGGCATTGCAAATACAAATGAATGTTTTTTTTTTTTTCCCCAGCCTTAACCCCAGCCCACTGCATTTACTCTTCTTGCCCTAATTTGTGCATTACTTTGAAAATACTATTCAGTAGTGTTTACGTATGTGTGTGTTGTATGAAGTTTAGGGACTGATGTTAAGTAGTGAGATAAAAGGACAAGTTATCTTTTCTGTTGAAATTGGGGATGGAAGAAGAGGAGAGAACTGCTGAATATCAGAAAGGAAAGAGACATCATGGAAGAGAAGAGATATGTGGAGGAAAAAAAGATGGTGAAAAAAATGAAGAAAGAGAATTACTGATTTGCTTTACACCCACACCTCCTCCCCAACTTCACAGTAACAGAGGCAGTTTCTCTCTCTTTTGCCTGACATGAGGTTTACCGGGAAGTTATGCACCGTGGGAGTGGAAAATTTCTCCCTTTTGCATTTTGAGACTTGGGTGTGCTGCTTTGAGATGCCACTGGTATCTAAGTAATATTTGTTTATACTGGATATTTTTCTCTGTAGCCTTTGTGGATAGGGCTTAGAATACAAACAATACTGTTAGCAGAACTGTAGGTACTCGATTGCTATGTTTATTTTATTAGTTAAAAAACTGCCAGAGCCCTAGGACTTCTGAGCACATTTAAAAAAATACCAGAGACAATTTCAAGAAGTGCTTTGGAAAGAAAAAATAAGAAAAGTTAGGAGTTTCAGGCTCTAGAATGCCAACCAGTGTTGGTAGGTTTCTTTTAAATTAATGTCTTCAAAAACTCTAAGTTAGGATAGTTTCATTAATTATTTTTTAAAGTGAGTTAAAATTACTCTTCTGTATATAAATCTTGTCTTGGTAGATAGCATGGGTGAAAAAAAGTGCAGCACTTTTGTTGCACAGAATATAAAACTAAGGTTAATTCTTTAGGGAATTTAGGATTTTCTGGATGCTGCTTAAATCATCTCTAATGACTTTACTTGGTCAGATGACAGGTCCAAAAGTATTTCTTACTGATTTATAATTGTATTGGGACAGAATCACTGAAATTGTGATGTTCCCAGAAAATCTAAAATATGGTCACTTTTATCCTTGAACTTTCTGAAGATTCAATTTATGGTCCCCTGAAGTCTCTTTCTTTATCCTGTTCTCAATAGAAAGTTAATATTATTTAGTAGCATTTATGAAAAAGACCCAGTTTAAAAACTATTGAACAAATCACATGATAAAAGTATTGATTTGAAGAAATTAATTTATTTTTAAATGGTTATTCATGTCTCAGGTAGAGCGCTCTGGTCTTAATAGATTTGATTCGATCCCTATTGGTAAAACAAAGTCAAGATTCTTTTTTTTTTTTCCCCTCAACCATTGCATGGCAGTAACGTATTATTTAGACATTTCAAGAATCACTAACAAATTACCCTTTTGGAATAGAAATGGTGAAAGGAGACTCTTCTTTCTCATTTATTCTTTTTCATTTTATCCTTTCCTATTCACGGAAATTTTTACTTTATTCCACTGTTCATCAAAAGTTTCCCATTTGAACATCCTAGATTACTACCATACTAAGTTTCCCTAAAACTAGGCAGAAAAAGAACCTGGCCCTTTAGACGCTAATGGAAACCATCCCATGTTTTCTCAGATTCTCCCTCCCAGATGCAAGAGGAACAAAACAGTAGTGTGTGGTTTGTCATTGTTGCTCCTGTGGCCGTCCTGTTTGGTTGACCTAAGCTCTTTGCCTCCATTCTTAATGCTGAAATCTACAAATGAAATTAGGGCCAATCACACTGTATTTCCTTCATCACCTATCCCTAGTGGTTCAAATTTAGCACAAATCTACTGTGAGCACATATTAATTAGGCTAATAGAATAGGATGAAATGATAACTTGAGTTTTTCAATAACTATATTTTGAGTTGAAGTGTGGTTTTATCTTACGAGTTTGCAGTTATTTTGTTGGAAATCTAGAAAATCCTCATGTGAGCAGCTAAGCTACTGATAGCCCCAAACAGTATAAGTTAAACATTAATTTGCTGTAAACTCCTGAAAGTGTCTTTGATTTTGAGATGCAGTGAGCTATTTCAAATTAAGTTGCCATTTCTAAGGGGAATGGTGTGGAGGTCTTGCAGCCTGATTTCAAAGTTGGACTCTGAATAAGAATTTTTTTTGTTCCTGTTTTCTATACTGTGTCACTGTCACAGGCATAAGGTAGATGAGCCTCTATTCTTTTGCTCTTTATAACCAATTCCCATGCCAGACAGTATTGGAGATAATTAAGTTCTTCTATAGAAAACTTCATAAGTCAGCTACTAACTACTGTCTCTGTAAATACACTCTCAAACTGTTTTGTAGTCCTATTTTTTAAAAAATGTTTGGGTGTGGGAAGTGATGGTGAATGAAGTCAGGGTAATTGGTGCTTCTTTGTATTAAGAAAAATCACACTAGTTAAAGGAAGTCTGCTTCCATGATTTGTATATGCTTAATTTTAAAAAATTCTTCTAACCCTCTCCCATTTCGGTTCCTACCCCTACCTCATAAATTAAAGCAATGAAAGAATTAGAGTCGTAGGATTTTACAGCTGGAAGGATTTTAGAGAGAATCTGATTAACTCTCTTATTACACTTGAGGAAATTGATGTTCAGTGAGGTCAAATGAGATCATGTAGCTGTTTAAAAGCCCAAATGACATTAGTAGTTTATTTCCCTTAGTAAACACTGTTCTGATTAATCTCCCTTAACATGTTCATAATCAGAAAGAAATAATAAGGAAAAATAACTAACTTGTACATGGTACTTTCTCAAACATATCTGTCACTTATCAGAAGAGCTCTTAAGGTATAGGTACTTTAGTTCCCATCCACAGAGCAAAAGGGCTTAGCAGTGTTCAGAGATCTGTCCATGCCAGTCTCTATTAAAGGGCCCAGAGCTCCCTGTCTTCCCATCTTGGCGGAAGCCTCAGCTGGTCTCAAGACAGTTCTCATATCTTTGTACTATAGCTTTGACTCTAAACTTAGTCTAATTATTAACTTTTGTCTATATGATCACTTTTAAAGAGGAAAAAAATTTTAAAGAGCTATGAGTTTATAAATTTGCAAAAGAAGAATGCTGGATAATTGTAAATAAGGTGCGTTTTAATAATCTCTTTGTCAACATTCTTTTTTTTTTTTTTTTTTTTTTTTTAAAGATTTTATTTACTTATCAGAGAGAGAGAGAGCGAGAGTGAGCACAAGCAGATAGAGTGGCAGGCAGAGGCAGAGGGAGAAGCAGGCTCCCCGCTGAGCAAGGAGCCCGATGTGGGACTCGATCCCAGGACGCTGGGATCATGACCCGAGCCGAAGGCAGCGGCTTAACCCACTGAGCCACCCAGGCGTCCCATCTTTGTCAACATTCTAAAAATACAGCCAATATATTTTGAGTACCTTACTATCTATAAAGCACGTGATGGTCTGCTGCAGTAGACATAATAGTGATTGAGGCAGAATGATGGCTTTCAGGGAAGAGGCTCATGCAATTGTCTCTCCTTTCAAAGATATACCTAGATCGAGAACTATGCTTGAGAAATGTCTGATACTGTCCATATTACTTTTGAGATAAGAAAGCTGCTACAGTTGACCCTGGAACAATGTGGGAGTCGGGGCGCCAATCCCCTGCACAGTCAGAACTCTGTGTACAACCTGTGATTCTCCAAAACTCTACTAATAGCCTGTTGACCACAAGTCTTTACTGATAATACAAACAGGCATTTGACACATATTTTATTTGTATTATATACTGTATTCTTACAATAAAGTAAGCTAGAGGAGAAAGTTATTAAGAAAATCATAAAAAAATACATTTATAATACTGTGCTGTATTTATCAAAAACAGTCATATATAAGTAGACTCTTGCTGCTCATACCTGTGTTATTTAAGGGTCAGCTGTAATTCTTATGTCTAAAATGGGTCAATTTCTTATGATTATTTGTATTCAAGTATTCACATTCAAGAAAACTTTTAAAATACAGAAAAGTAGAAAAAAATCATATGTATATTCTGCATCTTACCATGGTAATATTTGTATCATACATACAGTTTTTTGGAGGGGGGGTGGTTTCTTTTACCTGATTGCATAGCTTTGTAAACATTTTTTTTTTTTTTTTAAGATTTTATTTATTTATTTGTCAGGGACAGAGGGAGAGAGAGCGAGCAAGCACAGAGCGAGACAGAGAGGCAGGCAGAGGCAGAGGGAGAAGTAGGCTCCCTGCCAAGCAAGGAGCCCGATGTGGGACTCGATCCCAGGACACTGGGATCATGACCGGAGCCAAAGGCCGCTGCTTAACCAACTGAGCCCACCCAGGCGTCCCTATAAACATGTTTTAATGATTACATAATTTCAGAAAGAGTCAGTTTCTATGTATGTCAGTAATATGGCTATTCTATGGCAATTACAGATAGCGACTATTTTACAAAAATGATTAATCAAAGTCTTTAACCTGGGCTACTACTCAGAAATACTTCCTAAAACTATTTGGAAAAAATAATGAACCAAGTTACAGATTATTTTCAGTTCTTTCTTTAAGAGCATCAGAATCATTCTGTTTGCTTAAAATGTCCATGGTGCAGTTGACCTACGTGAGAAATGGATTTTTTCAAATTGTGAAATTTATGAACAAATATTTTTAAGATGCAGTTTCCATTATAGAATTTTGTTCCTCTGAAATAATTTCTCATTACTGTGAAGGTATAGTACTAATCATGTTGAATTTTTGCCATCTGGGGAATTTAATCTGACAGCTTTGATTAAAAAAAGAAAAAAAACAAAGACTTCTGAATTCTGCCGTGGGATTATTACAGTGAAATTTATATTAAATTCACCTAATGGCCCTCTCGAAATATGATCTTATATTTCAATAGGGCTAGGAGGGTATTCCTAGGTGAGAGTTGCTCTTTGTGAAGAATCTAATGGAACCCTGAGGTGGGGAAGAGCTGAGCCAGCAGGTTGTCAGAGGGATGCAGCCTGGGAACTGCTGACAGTATGTGCCTGAGGGAAGGGAAGGAGATGAGAGGAGAGGAGTTGGACGGAAAGTCCCTTATTAGCCTGAAGGCTAGGATGCCCTGACCCTTGGAATCCCCCTCCCTGGTGAGAAAGCCAGCCAGAGTAGGAGGGGAAAGGCTGGGGCAGATGAGGGAGTAGGCTACTAACAACCCGAAAACTCTGATAAGCTTGGAGAGTTCCTTTCTGGGGAACCCTGGCCTAGATTGTAAATCAGTATTATTTTAAGGAAGAGTTTGGCTAATGAGTAAATACATGTCAGTTGAAATGGATGACTTAATGAATTGTCTTATCACCAAACAGTCTGGATATTTGTTTCTACTCTTAAAAGTTTTCTCGTATAATTTTTTTATACCCAATTTATCATTTGAACACAATTTTTATTGAATTTTCATTAACTATCTCATATTTATTCAAACCAACGCCTTCCCCGATTCCACAAATGATTCAGAAGAGCTTGCAGTACAAAAAACATCAGAATAGGAAAGTGAGTGTATGATTCCAGCTCTTCAAGCCTAGTGTTCCCATCTGCATGATGATGATGATAGTAAATGTTTCATCATACCATGACAGGGATAAGATGAGATCGTGCATAAACATTGCTTGGCATACAAAAAAAAAAAAAAAAAAAAAAAAAGATACATTAAAGTTAAGGCTATAAACTTGATACACACAATTTATCAGGCTAATTCTCTTTCTCACTACCATTTTATTAGAGAATGTTAATTGAACAAAAAATGCTTATTTTAATTTCTAAAGTAGAAGATTTTAGTCTTTATAAGTCTCAGTTCTTTACAAGATACTGCTTTTCTTCCTAGAATTTGAGTTTCTTAATCTTCCATATATGCACAATCCATGGGAAAGTGTTCCTAGTAAATTCCCACAGCCTTCATCCGTTTTCAATAGGCAACAAACAGGACTATATTTTTTTTAAGATTTTATTTATTAGAGAGAAAGCACAAGTGGAGAGGGACAGTAGAGAGAGGGAGAAGTAGACTCCCTGCTGAGCAGGGATCCTGATATGGGGCTTAATGCCAAAACCCTGGGATAATGACCTGAGCTGAAGGCAGATGCTTAACCAACTGAGCCACCCAGGTGCCCCTGTATTTCTATTAATTTCCAAAAAAAGCAAGGAAAAGTTCATCATCATTGTCATTAGCAAGAAATATAATGAGAATTAGAAACCTTTGAATTAGGCTAACAACAGTGTGAATCACTAAGTGTAAAGTATAAATAAAAGAAGGTGAAGATGAATTTTGAAGGGCAGAATTTTGTTTGTGCATTTATTTTACTTCCAGTCCAGAATCACTTCTATGTATATGCTTTCTACAAAAGGAAACAGAAACTACTTGTTTCTTGTCTTAGATGGGTTTTCTGAAGGAAGGGATAGAGTCCATGTAACAATACTGTTGATGCAGCCTGGGACCTTGGCCCCCAGAGAAATGGTAGATGGAATGATGCAGAGCAGAGCCTGGCCACGAGGCCCTGTGCTGACCTGAAGCACCCATTCCTTGGGTGCTGCTGCAAACATTCAGAGACCAGAACAGGTGGAGGTTGGGTGAAGGAGAAAGGTGGAACCAGAGAGAGAAGCCTCACTCTAGTGAGGTAGGGTCAACTACATGTACCTTTGCATTTCCATGGCCAAGGGAGAGTCCTAGTATAAATAAATAAGTTGTTAAGTAAAGTAATTGTAACTTCCACCACCTGTTGATAAGTGCCTAAAACCTCAATATTCAAGAATGGGCCATTTAATTTAAAAAGTCTGGTATCTTAAAATCCAGAGAATTGTGTGTATAAGTGGGAGGAGGTGAGGGGGTTTGAGTAGCTATAATATTTTAACCTGTTTTTAGTTACACATTGTTTAGGAAAATACATGATTATAGAATCAATAAGAGGCTTCAAGACTGAATGGTTCAGGGTAGCTAAGAAAAAATTTTAAACTTCAATTGAGACCAGTCCTCAACTGTCCACCACCAGAAGGAATTAATCCTTCAAAGAGTTAAAACTAATATAAGGAAAATTATAAAAAGTGATTAGGATATAGACCTCCAGAGCTACACTTTTGGGTGGAAAGAATTTTGCGAACCTTATCTAACAGGGCTCGAGCAGCAAGCATTTCTATGGTTTTGAACTAACAAAGTTTTTTACAAACATTTCCAGGGTTATATAAGACAATATATAGGATCTGATGTATTTGGGCACAAATGAGTCTTAATCTGCCGTATTTGGGTTGTTTTTTTTTTATAATTTTCTAAATTTTTTTATAAACATATAATGTATTATTAACCCCAGGGGTATGGGTCTGTGAATCGCCAGGTTTACAGACTTCACAGCATGCCATATTTGTTTTTAATTCATGATTTTTTAAATGGATTTACTGGTGCTATTTCTCAAATAGTGGCAAGAATTTTTAGCCTCAAGCAAATTTATTTGGTTTCATCTTTCTAGATTAGTAGTTCTCTGCCAGGAACATACAGCAAAATCATTTGATAGATTTTGCAAAATGCACACACTCAGCACCCTCCCCTTCTGAATAAGAATTGCAAAATGGATGGGGCAAGAGGCAACCTAGGTATGTGGGGTTAAAAGAAACTGTCTTGATAATTCCATTACCACCTTCTCGTTTTGAGAATTGCTGTTCTAAATGGAACAGATGCTGCTCAATTACCAGGAAACAAGCAAATAGTTTCAATAATATTGAGTCCAGTTAAACTGGCAACATTGTTCAGCACCTTGTTGGGGTAAATCTGCTTCACCTTCCACACAGATTTCATCTAGCTTGGCTAAAAAGGAAGCCTGTATATACAGGCAGTGACGTGTACTATATTGATGCTTGTTAAATACCCTTACATTGATGCACCCTTGTAACTAAGATTTTACCATCGTCTGTGCTTTGCAGAATTTTTTATGTTTATTCATAGAGCTCTGAGCAAAAGGCTGGATATTCAAAGCTGTGCTAAGTCTTAAGACTTCTTTCACATGTTCATTCAGTTGTTACTTGAGGTTGTTTGCCCGATTTGTACCAGTCACTTACTGTTTTTAATTTTAAGTGGTAAGATTCCAAGACAAGTAGGGGATCTGTCATTTTAAGAAAAATTTATGGAGGTAAAAATATTTTCTTTTGGTAAATAGTTACTGCTATATAATGTCTTCACAGGGTGTAAGGCTTGGTATTTAACTGTTTTAATTACAGAGTACCGTGCCTACATGTGACTAACTTAAAAGAAGTGGGTGTCTTGGTGAGAAGTTCACAAGGTTTAGCTGTAGCTGAGTTTGGTGAACTGACTGGAGCTCTAGTCAGCAATGGTATATGAGAATGCTAAGTACTAAGAATTTCAGGAATGTAGAATTGCACAGCGCTGATAAAAGTTTGCTTTGTTCCACTATGTGACTTGACCCATTGAGAAAACGTGGTTCCCTAGGAAGTTTTAATAGTTCTGAGTCCTTAGTTAATAAAGGAAAAGGCCTCAACATAATTCAGCTTGTTTTCACCTGCTGCCTCAAAGATTAACGTTCTTAACCTTAATGGGATAGAGTTACCCTTTGCTTTGAAAAAGTAATTTAGGGAGCTCTTCACATTTGTTAGTTTCAGTAACCATGACACTGTTTGTGTGGATTTGGTTTTGGTTTTGGGTTTGGTGTCACAAACTACTAAAACTTGTGCGACCTGAGAACCTTATGGTTACTTCATCTAAAAAGTCTTGGGGAAGGGCACACGCAATGCTCTGTATCAATCTTTCCCTAGACTAGGAAGCATTTTAAATTCTTCAGGAGAGTAGTGACTGACAGAGCTTAGCCTTCAGTTTTCCTCATTTATTTTCGTAAGAGAATGGGAGTGGAATTCAAAACATTCAAATTTGGAGTTAATGTGCGTCACTCTGTTACGAGTGATAGGTTCTGTGTTTTTCCAGCAGGGAACTTTGATCCATAAACTGATGTATGCCTGTTATAGACCTCGTTATTTCTTTCTGTTTTTCTCCTGATTGTTGCATATGCTTTCAAAAACCATCTGACGATACAAGTTGTCTCTGGGAGCAGATTTCAGAGCAAAAGTGGTATTATGAAAGCACGTAAGTCTTTTTTATCAGAATTTATAATGTTTGAAATAGACCTTTTATAGTTTCATTGAGAATCTAAGTTCACTTAAATTTAGTATTTAATGTTAATGTGCACTTTATGTTATTAACATAATTTAATTTCTGTGTTTGGTCCTTTTCACTCAAAGAAGGATTTTAATTGCATAATACATGTCTAATACATGTCGGAGCCCTATTAAGTAATCCTGCCTTGTTTGTTTCTTAGCTAACAATAATGGATGAAAGCAATTTACATACATTGTCTTAGTCTATCATAAAATCCTACAGGAACTTGGTAGATGAATAATAGACATGAGCTTTTTGTTTTGATTTTTTGAGACATTTTCTAGAATATTTCCGTGTTGGAATGAGAATTTTGTAATGTACAGAATTTCTGCTTGTACATCTTAGAAACACCTGCTAGGGACCAGTCTTTAGGTGAACTAAGCAGAAAGAAGGTAGATCCCTTCTGACAGTGAGCGACTGTAAACATCCTCGACTGGAAGCTGTGAAGCCACAGATGGGCTTTCAGTCGGATGTTTGCAGCTGCCTACTGCCTCAGACTTCAAGGAGCTACTTTAGGAGCAATTATCTTGTTAACTAAAACTGAATACCTCGCTTTCCCTTTGACTCATTTTCACAAAGCTTGGGTTAAAAATGATATAAATTAAATGACTTTTAAACCCTCTCTTTGCATCTCTAGAGGACTACAGCAGGGCAGGAGGAGAGGTGCTCTGTGTGTGTATAGAATTTGCTATATCAAAAAAGAAAGAAAGAAGAGAAAAGGAGGCAAAGTATCCCCTGAGAGAAGTGAGGAAATGTATTACAGACTTTTTGTTCTAAAAAATGAAGTGTACTAGGGTAATATTTCACAAATCACTCTAAAAAGTGATTTTTCCTACTTTTATATTTATCTGTAATTTCAAAATTGCCTTTTAGATCCATTCACAACCATTTCTATGGATGACGTCTAAATTACTTGAAAATGGGGAAAAAAAACTAAAAGCCAGAATGAAGAGTTAATTCACTTTCACATTATTGAATAAACTTTTTATTTCCTTATAGGTTCAGTCTTTAAGTAATGAAGTTGTTGTCAATTTATTAAAGTGCCTGAGAAAACCAATATTTGAAAAATCTACTTGTTCTTGTTTTAGCTGATGAAAATATTTTAGGCCATTATTGATACTGTCTCCATTCAGTTGAACTGTTAACTTTGCTCTATATAATAGCGTGTATCTCTTTAAAATGATGCATGCATCAAATTCTACCCTAAGTATATGAAGGCAACCTAATAACCTAATACTTTTAAAAGAATTCTGTTGTGGACTTCTGTGAAGGATCTAATAACTTGTCTTTTTCATAAATCTGTGTTTGTCTTATGGCAGATTTGTTTAATATGAGACACTTAAATAGTAAAAAATGAGACATCAAAAGGAGAGGAAAGGGGCGCCTGGGTGGCTCAGTGGGTTAAGCCGCTGCCTTCGGCTCAGGTGATCTCTCTCTGTCAAATAAAAAAAAAAAAAAAAAAAAAAAAATTTTTAAAAAAAAAAAGGAGAGGAAAATGGCATCCTTTGTTCTCTAAAACATGGTATTTTCTTTTTTTTTTTTTAATATTTTATTTATTTATTTGTCAGAGAGAGAGAGGGAGAGAGAGCGAGCACAGGCAGACAGAGTGGCAGGCAGAGGCAGAGGGAGAAGCAGGCTCCCTGCCGAGCAAGGAGCCCGATGCGGGACTCGATCCCAGGACGCCGGGATCATGACCTGAGCCGAAGGCAGCTGCTCAATCAACTGAGCCACCATGCAGTATTGTCATTAACATAGAATTTATAGTTTCTGTTTCCTATTTAATACCCACTGATAAGGTCAGTAAGAGGTGATGCTGAAACGGTGTGACCACTATTTAAATTTTGACCACTATTTAAAATTTGACCAATTTGCTGTTGAACATTCTAATTAGCTGGGATGGAAGGAGATGTGTATAGAAGTGCCTTTAAACTTCTCTCCTGCATAAAGCCATCAAGTGAAAAACCTCAATTAGTCATGCTGGGCTGTAAGAGGTTAGTACACTGCCCCTGAAACAGGGATGGGAGAGATGGAGGCTTTCCATCTGCCAGGCCCTGGGGTCTGGAATGGAGAATGTGTCTTGTTTTTTAATAGGTAAACTTAAAACACTTAGAGGAAATAACTCAGCTGTGTCCCACGGAACTTAACCACATTTCCTAGGTAAATATAGGAGAAATGGGTAAACTTTTCCTGTTCTTTGACCTTCACTTTCTTTAGGTTCTCCTCCTATGTTATTTCATATCCCCTTCCTTGCCTCACTGCCCTCTAAATGTTCCATTTCCCACCAATTTAGTTATTTCCTTCATTTAAGTGATTACTTATTAGAGTATTTTAATTTGCAAAAATTACAACTTTCTCAAATGTTCCTAAACAGAGAAATACAAACCTCCAGAAAACATGCTGGAATAGTATTAAAAGTAATACTTGTAATTTATTATGCCTTGGGCCCCATATTTCACTAGAAAATCTAAAATGCTGCTCTAAGATAACATCAAAAATATGCTGTTTATATTTGGATTAAGCTCTGGATGCAATTTTTTTTATTTCACAAAAATATCCAACTTTTAAAATTTACAGTTTTACATATCTACAACTACATAGACAAAGTTATTGTTCATTTAAGTAGGATAAGTTAATATTTAGCATAAATTAGAAACTCTTGCTAATTGCTTTCATGTGGTTTTCCCTCTTTACAAATATTTTTCTCTTTACAAAATTTTTTTTAAATGTTATGTTCATATCGGCATAATAAAATACCATATATGATTAGAACATAAAATTCTTGAAATGGGCCACAGTAGATCAGTTACTGAGACTAAAACTTTGTTAAATGTGTGCTAGATAAATGTTACGTGACTGTTGCTATAATCATCATAACTTGTATGTTTAGTTTTTATTTGTGATTTGCAAAAATAAAAATGGGTACATCCCTAAAAGGGATAATTCTTTAGGAAGTGTAAGGGGTCTAAAAATGGCAGTGGTGACTCATTTAAATGATACAGATTTTCCTGACCATAAAACTCTAATTTAAACCTGAATTCCATTTTGTAGTGATGCTATCCATAATATTATACCTGTGTGAAATCTTTCCTCCAGTAAAGAATAAAACCAGAGGACAATGAGAGCAAAGGAACCTGAGTAAGAATATGCTTGCTCCTGCATGGGAATTAGTAGCTATAGCTGTGAAACACATCCTCACCCAAACAGATGCTATCAGAATTGCCTTGTGTTCTTTAGCTAAAATTGTAGCTATTACAGTTGGGAGGAGGCGATCTTTCTTTAATGGTGTCATTTCATGGTGGCTTAAAAATAATAATGTAAAGATGTCAGTTTTTCTGTATCAGAAGTGGAACTGGAAGTTTTTTCTCTTAATTTTTTAAATGACTTACTGAATTCTTAAAGGTGGTTCTTAATGAACTGTCTCAGCAGTATCACTACAAGAATGAACAAGACTTTCTTTGTATGGTATTATATCAGAATAACTATTTTAAATAGATACAGAAGATATGGTTGATAGTATATACTATAGTTATTTGTGTGCACTAAGCTATTAAATCATTTAAGAGATTGGGCTTTTATGATTATTGTTTTTCCCCTTCATTTTTTCTCTTAATGGCAAAAAGCCAGTAAATAAAATTTTAAAAAAATCTCATCCTCTGAATGTGCTTATTATTAGAAATAATAGTTGTTGAATTAAGTATTCTTAACAGGCTTCTTCAATTGTGCACAGATAAGTATCTCTCACTAGTATACACTCTTCAAATCTTCAGTGTGAAGGTGGTGGGCAAGTTAATGTTGCCAAGTGATACTTAATCTGCCTTTCCTAATTTGTATATCTAATTATTATATAAACTTAATGATGCAGTACTTTGAGAGTAGAGGCTTTTTAATGCAAATTAAAACAAAGTAGATTGGGAATTCATTCAGCATAACCACTAAATGTGAACTTACTGTCCCCAAAGGCTCCAGTGCCCTGCATGGTTAGAGAAATTAATGAATGAACTCCTTCAGGCACCTTAACAACTGAGTAAAATCAGAATCTCTCCACAGCTCTCATTTCAAAAATGACACCAGGAGATCTCACGTGTGAGATATCTTACTGGAAAGAGTGTTAGAAAATATAAAATGTTATACAGTGGGATAATATAAGCTTGTTATTCTCAATGTCCTTCCTTGCAGAGTCTGAACTACCATTTCTGAATTTTGGATTTTGGTGTTTTTCAGTTAAAGAGTTAAACTCTTGAGAATAAATGTTTATTATACCAATGATGGAAAATTTACTTAAATAAATGCCTCATGCCATAAAAGAGTAGCACTTGCAGTGAAGATTTCCACAGTAGAAATACATTTGCAAGATGTATGATGTTAATGAATAGAAACAGTTGTCCTGTTTAAATGATTTATTTGCACTTAGTGTTAAGTATGTTGTAATGAGTGAGAGAATTGGTAGAATTTGCAAATTCAGATATTCAGCCTTGAGTATTGATGTTTTATACGTAATAGATCTCTCAAGTGCATATTAAGGAAATTATTTTGCTCCATCCCTACTCCTTAATTATTGTGTTAGATTAAAATTATCTTTGGAATTATAATCTTTGAACTATGGAATGCCCATCTGGAGAATTTGATTTTGAAACATTTATTCTTTTTCATATACTTTCAGTAGCTTTCTTGGCCATATCAGATATATAGTTTTCTTTTTCTAATTTTCATTCTACTCTCTTACCACAGTAAATCTGTATTTTGCTTAAAATAAGTTCTGACAGTCAGACATTGAATAAGAAACTAGGAAATTTGCACATTGTTTGTTCATAGGAAGAATAATGTTCAGTTGTTTCATGAACCAATCATCTAACCTTTTCTACACTTTAGCTTCAGTGTTTGGGCTGATTGTCTCCACTTCTTGTAATTTATTCCTAAATCTCTTGAGTAGTTGAAATAAATTATCATGAATTATTAGAAATTCCAAAAATGTAAGGCTAATTTAATAGCATAAATTCAACTTGTCAAAATTCAGTTTACTAAAATATAATTTTTTGTGTTTAGAAAAGAATCTATTCAGATTGTTGGTACAAATTCAGTGTGTGTGATATGCTAATAGCTAATTAAAACCAGCTTTAAAAATGGTTTCAGTTTCCCACCTGATATAACCCCAGAACTAGAACTAGGAGAAGTTATGGTTATGCTTAGGGTTAGAAAACAAGCTCCCCGAGGGCTGATGAGCTGTCCCATCCACTGAATCTTGGTTGTGGTAGCTTACTTTTCCTAAAGGAAATGTAAAAATCCTAGGGGTGACTGATACGTAGTACTACTAATTATTTTTAAGTTAGGGAAGAATAGGGGAATACCTGTAAAGGTAGAAAGATTTTTTTCTTATGAAGAATGATTAGTCTGTATCTTAAATTAAGAGAGTACATGAGGGCCATAGTGCATAAATGCCCTACTACACCTCTTTTGCATCCTCCTCTGAAAGAGCTCTTCGTGATTCGGCTCATGGCCCATCTTCTGCTGTCCTGGGCTTTTTGAGCTGAAGCCACATTGGCTTTCAGTTCTGCAAATAACCTTGCTCTATTGTTTTGCATTCCAGGCCTTTGCCTTACTTACTTCTTCCCTCTGCATAGATGGAATACTCTTATCTTACCCACTTCTACCCCGAAACACATATAGCCATGCACACATATACGCATGTACACTCAGACTTAAGGTATCATACTTCATGTCATTTCTTCAGGGGAAGCGTTATTCCCTTTTCTTCAGGCTATGGGATCCTTCTTTGTCCTGAGATAGGAATCACAAGAAGCAGTTCATCATGTGAAACTCTGGGGGAAAAGTATTTCAAGCAGAAGGAACAGCAAGTGCAGAGGAGCAGAAGTCGGATCAGGCAAAAATTATAAAGTATTCTGGTTCAGAGTGAGCACAAGATAGGATCAGAGAAGTAAACAAGGGTTGGGCATTATAGTGCCTTATAGGTCATAGTGATGAATTTGAATATACTGATAAACATCAAATTTTAGTACTTGTTATTGTGAAAAGTTCTTTAATTTTGGATTCAGTTTAATTAAATGATAGGACCTCAGTCATAGTGACTGACCCTACCAGAATGTGGCTAATATTCTTTTAAAGATGAGTAACAGCTTGCTTCAATAAATATTGAAGGCCCACATGTATAAACAATAGTGAATGGTAGGGGCTAAAGGATACAAAGTTGAAAAAGACTTGATCCCTGTAATTGCTAATAAGGGTGGAGTGAGATAATGTCATGTGGACCAGAAACCCAGGATTACCGAAATTCTACCTGAGATTAGCCACCCCTTCCTGAAGAGGTCTCACAGGAAATACATGCTAAGGAAAGAAAAAGCAAACAGTAATAGCAGTAAGTAGAGCATCCTCTTTAGCCCCAGTAGGGAATACTAGTGAAGCAGGCTGCACTAGGGAATTGTTTATTTCACACTCTTTTAGCCTAGAGCTCCCATACTGGGCAGTTCTCTTTACAAGTGGTCTTGAAGAAGAGTGAGAAGGTGAAAGAGAAAAACAGGGACCTATCCCAGAACACACCTCAACACTTACTCTTGGAAGAACAGCCACCAGAAAGTTTGTCCAAATGGAATAAAGACTATGCCCATGCCTTCATGAACCTTCAGCTGATTCCCAACCCTCCAACCTCCCCCCCCCCCCCCCCCCCCCCCCCCCCCCCGCCCCCGGGTATCAGCAACATTCCCTACCATAGCAGAAGTCCTCCTCTTTGTGTTCTGTATCTGAGGCGGGAGCAGGGGAGGAAGAGGGAAGCGGTCATGAAAGGGTGCTAATATGTACCCATACTCTCCCTAGATGCCAATAGTTGCCCTCAAACAATTTTTGTTTAGGTGGAGCTGGCAAAATACATGTGAAATAAGTAGTAGTGGTGTATCGTGTCCTAAGTAGTGGTAATAATACAGGCTGCTGTTTATTGAAGGGGTGCGATTACCAGGCATTGTTCTAGATGCTTCGTTTTAACTCACAGTTTAATCTGTATAATAGCCCTGTGAAGCGGGTGCTGTCATAATTTTACAGATAAAAAAACCTGAAGCACAGAAGGGCTAAGTGACTGGCTCAAGGTCACTCTGTAAGTGCAGAGAACCTAAAATAAAAAAATAAGAGATGCTGAAGGATTGTGGAAAGTATTTGAGCTATACTGTGCTCAAGTTGAGGACATGAAGTATGGGGTGTGTTCAGAGAGAAATGTTTGAGTGCAGGGAGTGTGCATGCTGGAGAGGTGCCTGGATTGGCCAGATTGTTGTTCATTTGGCCCCTTAGCAGGTCATAGAGAACCCGGAAGCCACACAGGCAGAAATTGTGCTGGAATATTATGGAGGTTTAGAATATGTGACACAAAAATATCTCTTTAAGCTTACAGCAAGCTACACGTTTAAATAGTGTTGAATTATAGGATAAAGTTATTATGCAGAAATGTTTTGTTTCCCTTGAAAGCTAGAAAACAAGGAATGGCTCTCCCTGCATCTGTAAATAGGCTGCTGTTTTTCTTTCTTTTTGTAGTTGTAAAGAATCATTCATGCCAGCGCAGTTAATGAGCTTCTGCAGCTGTTAAATGAAATTATATATTCTGTTCAACTAGGGCCTTCTAATGCTGCCATTGTCTCCTGGCCGTCTTGGTATCTTCTCTAGCACCAGGATACTTCTAAATCACAATGGCGTGAGTTGTTCTTAGTCCAGGAGATTCTGAGGTCTGGGTCAGATAAGCCTGCAGAAAGAGGCTATTTTAGCAAAGGTAGCCATAATAGAATGTTATTTTTCTATATCACAGCTGCCCTCTTCAGCAAGCACTGTGACGACTGCTAGAGAGGAACTATTCACAATTGTCTAAAGAGATTTTTTAAAGCAAAATTGTTATCCATCAAATTATACACAGACACTAACTTTCAATCTTCCAAGTAGGGCACTTAACCAACTACATAGACAGCTGTGGCTGAGGGACTCGACTCCAACTTGCTTCTCTTCCTTCATGATGGTTCTTTGTTCCACATAGGTCAGAATTAGAGCTTCCAGGTTAGGTCTTTTAGTATATGCTTGAAGATTTTCCAATCTCCCAGTCTATTATTGTTCTAAATTCAGACTTTCACTTCTAGTCTTCCTCAGCTGTTTCTCCGAAATGCTCACTTTCCCCTTGTGCACTCAAAAAAAGAAAAGAAAAGAAAAGAAAAAAGTCACCTCCCCACGAGCTACCAGGAAGTCTTCTCATTCTGGTGCCGCCAAGCTCCAATCTGGGTCTCTGATATGCAGTCTGCTGACTTCTTCTGCACTGTACTGTCGCTGGGGATCTGCCCCCTGCTGTGGTAGTGGGACTGGTTACACCAGACACATTTTGGGGAAAGGAAGGAACTCCAGATTGGGACTAACTCTGTAAATCTCTGTCATTGCACAGGAGTTACAAAACTCTGTTGCTACTTCATATATGCCCCTTTTTACAAACACCTAATTCTCTCTCCTCCTCCATTGAAAGAATATTTAGATTCTTCCCACAAACATTTCTGCCATATATTTACCATAGGAAAAAGTTATTTGCTAGACAGTATTTGATAATCTGCCACTTGAAAAATCAAGTCTATGGCTACCGGGTACCAAGAGTTAATCTTGGTGAAGTATTAATTTAGCCAATTAAATGGTATTTAAGAACAAAAGAGAACCAGTGAGTAAGCATAAGAAACAGATACTTGTATGAGTAGATGTATGCAGACATATGGTAGCTATGTATACTTCCCATTTCTTTGCATTCCTGGCTCCCATATGTCCCTTCCATAGGTGGCCAGTTGTTTGTTCTTTACATACATTTGGGCTGTTTGCATAATGAATGTCATTGATCTAATTGTGTTAGTATGATCATCAATTACATCTTCCTGTTCTTAATACTATAGCAATATATACACTCTCTTAAAAGCTCTTTACTTTGGCATCTCTTCACCTTTGAAAAGGAAATTAATTTCAATTAAAAGTGATGAGGAAGATATTTTTGAAGAGGAAAACCATTGCTAAATAAAGAAGAGAAAACCACAAGAGCTTTTCATGTCTTGGCCTCTGTTTATATTACTAAGGAGATGTTAAAAATGTAGTCTGGAACCTATCATATATTCTATTCTATCTATTCCATATATTCTATCTATTCTATCATATATTCTGTTATTAGAGCATGGCTATCTGCTGCCACGTAGGCCACTTCTGAAATATTGCTTAATAACACATTTTCAAATAATCTGATGGCATCTCTGCCAAATTAATCCCTGAACTAATGAGAGTCCTTTCTGGGCCTTACAGATCTGCTCAGAGATATGTAATAAAAGCTTTATATTCAAGGACTGCTGCAGTGACGATGTTTACGCAGCTTGGCTAGTAACACTCGCCCTCTCAACATGGTGGGTGTTTAAGATGAGTCCCTGGCATTGTGCAGCACAGTAGGAACGTTGGCCTGCTGACTAAACAAATATGATTGCCAAAGTGAATTATTAAATTCCAACTGTCCTCACTTGCTAGAGAATTTCACTCCTTTCTCTCCCACACAGCTTCCTACTTTTTATTAGATGAATAGTTTTGAGCCCTTGCAAATAATTGCTGTATTTTGCTAGTCATTACTACAGCAGTTTCCCACTGTTTATATTTTGAAACTAGCACTTGGAAGAGTCCCGTTGAAGCAGAACAAATAAATATGTGTGTGCATCTGTGCAAATATTTATCTTAAATTTCATTATTAAAAGTCCCAGTGAACTTTCAGTCTAACCGCTGTGCCTTGTATCACTTCTGAAACAATCACATCATCAGGCTACTGTTACTTTACTAAACATGGGTGACTTCATTCCAGTGTTTCCTTTAGAGGACTATTTGGGAGACTCCCTTCCAATAGAGGAAGTGGGTTGATGAGGGCCAGTGTTCTCATTCCAGATCCTTCACATCTCTGAAAAGCTGCATCCTTTGTAGAAAATAGATCTGTATGTGTGCCAAAGTGTAACCCTGATGTTCATCAGGGGAGGGAGAGGAGGTCACATTTTCCTTGTCTGTTTCAGCAGTAATCCTCCCATTTGGCAGGAGTTTGAGAGGAAGTATTTAACAATGGGATTTTATAAAATTCAATGTAGTAAAGAATGTTTTTATATTTGAATGGATCTAAGGAAGTTTTCTTTTTCTCCCCCCCGATAAGTGGAGGGTATTTAAGGGTAATGGTATCTGTGGATTTGTTGGGAGGATTTGGCTCTTTTATTGAACTTTGTGGAATAATTATTTTTCCATTTTATCATTTCCATGAAAGGTAATCCTCAGAATAAAAAGCTGTAGCCTCTTCATACTGATCTTAAATATTTTGCTTAGGGGGAATTAGTGAGGAAATAACAGTCTCTCAGGAAGGTTTAAAAATGTGATTTTATTCAACAACCAGAGCTCTTTTAATGTCTCCGACCATGCCAGAAACTATGAAGATTTTTTTCTTTTGCATACTCACCGTAAGACTGGGTATTTTAAAAAGCCTTAAACATAAAGAAGCTTTATGTTAAAAATTTAAACACACGCACGCACTCACACACAGAGCAGAGGAAATTATGTTCTTGTCATGATCTCCTGTTTGCTTCCAACCATGTGAGGTCTCCAGGGGCTAACCACAAGTTTCCTAGGTCTGGAGTACCTAACGGGTAGGGTCAAGTGGCTAGTTAGTAGTTATAGTAGAAAGAGGTCTTCTGCTGAGGAACAAAGATAGACCTCTTTCCTCTAGGACCCACTAGATTTATAAGTCTAGGATACAAAAATGGTTTAGGTCTTCATTAGCCAGTAACCCATGCCACCATAACCCAGAACAAAAGTTACCGAAAAGTGTTTCAGTTAGTGTCTGCTACCAAAAGGGGGGGGCAAAATAATCACTGATGTACCTTTCAATTTATTGTACAGTCTATTTAGACTTTGTTAATATCTAGTCTTTTTTTAAAAAGTAACTTTAAGTAGATTTACTTGGTACAGGATCATCAGAACATCGTAAACTCTTCTCACTTGGGCCACATCCCTGTCAAATGGCAGCTCCCCAGTTGGTCATCCAGACTATAGTTCATTGTCTCCTGATCTCCAGCATCACATTTCGCACATACAGAATTCATCCATTCATGTGATAGGTGTTTATTGAGCCCTTCACACAGAGATACAGCAAAGAACAGCCTCATTTCAAGGAGTTGGCAACTTAAAAGTTGATAAAAACATGAGAATCATTGATGGAATGAAAGAACCTATGGTAGAAGTCCTGTTGAGAGTTTTAGGGCAAGGGGTGTACAGAGAAGAATCAGAAAACAGTTAAAAAACTTTTTGAACATCTTGAGGGACAAGCAGACCCTGGGCAAGTGGATGACTTGAGCAGATACACTGGAAAGATAAAGAGCATTATAGAAGATGGAAGTGTAGAGAGCAGAGCCTACTCAGGAAGAGCAACTGGTGGGTCATGCTGCCCAAGTAAATGAGAGGAGGACCATGAACATAATTAAGGAACATGACATTGAAAACTGAGTGGAGGAAGATGCCAGAAAAGGAGTGAGGAGAGGAGGAGGGAAATGGGACTACAGGTGTACAGGGAGTAAATAATTCAAGGAAGGAGAAGTCAGCAGTATCAACAGCTTCACAGAGATGAAGGAATTTTAGTCTTGAACGGGAGGGGTATATCTTCCTGTAAAAAAGAAATGATAGATGGACATAGAACAGATTTGAGCTGGGACACAGTAATGTACTTTATGACAGAATGTACCATATGAAAGAGGGAATGAGGTAGGTCACACCTGAGAGGGATGAAAAGAGGGTAGAGGAGGAGGTTGGAGAAGCTGCTGTGAGCATAGAAAAGAAAGGTGTGTGGAAGCTATACTGTGCTTCACTGAGAGTCAGCTGAGAGTAGAGGCCATACATTTGGAGAGCCATGTATCTACTTGTTGGTGTCACTTTTTTCCAGCCTTAAATTCAGTGTCCAGGGGTACCTGGGTGGCTCAGATGGTTAAGCATCTGCCTTCTGCTCAGGTCATGATCTCAGGGTCCTGGGATCAAGCCCCAAATCAGGCTCCCTGCTCAGCGTATTTCTCCCTACCTCACTGCCTCTGCCCCTGCGTGTGCTCTCGCTCTCTGTCAAATAAATAAAATCTAAAAAAAAAAAGAAAATTCAAAGTCCAAATATAGGTACAATGGAGGGAGGGTCTCATGTACTGGAAATCCACCTGAGAAGGAAATGTGCCATGGGTTTGGTGTGGAGTGCACTATCGCTGTAAAGGGAGCACGATGTGTGCAACTTTTGGCTATTTTGGTAAATTATATGTTGGACCTACGTGGAAGCAGCTGTTTTTCCCCTGTCCTCCTGTCAGCACCCCAAGTCTCTGGTTGTGTCACGACCTCCAAGTGCTGAAAGCCCACAGATCTGGCTTGGTTTGATATAGTTTGGAGTGGAATGCTTCATTTCTATGACTTCTCATGCTTATTTCCCTCTTTTCTCGAGCATTACAAATCAGCCTGTATACTTCAGTGCTTCACTGTGTGCAGTAGTACCTGATTTATTGACCCCATTCAGGGATGAGCTGATCCTCATAATTGAATTTTCTAGATAAGTGAATTATATCCCATTTAAAACTAAAACAACTAAACAAAAAAAAGACAATTTCTGAGATGTATTTCTATCGGTCTATACACAGATTTTAGCCCATGGTTATAAATATCAATTAATGGACCTATGTGTGCCTGTGGAGTGTATTCAGGCCTTGGGGTTTTTTTGTTGTTGTTGTTTTCAGTTTTGGTTTTGTGTGTTTAGGAGTTTTGAGGGGCCATTTCCTTGATAGTCTGTCATATCACATATCTTACATTGTTTTCTGACTGCTAATTTTCTGACTAGAATGTCAGAAGCAAGGATTTCATGCCTGATATGTCTGTATCCCACATGGCACCTAGAACAATGCAAGTAGAAGCTCCATAAATACTTGGTTGATTTCTAAAGATAGCACAGTTCTCTTAATGTTGGCTAAAATCCAATTAGCTCTTTAGGGGCAGTCATCAGTATTATTCAAGTTGGGCTTAATGTCAGTTAACTCATTCCTTTTTCACATGAATTGCTCTTTTGCCCCAGTTGGTACTTGTTTGGCTCATTACCTGAATTTAAAGTAGGTATTTACATTAATCCATAAGACATCCCAAGAGCTGCAGTTACATCACCTTCATTCTGTAAGAAATTTCTTAGAAATGCCCCTAATTGTTAGAATCAGCCCATCACACTAATCTGTCAAAGGCCTTTTGGATCCTGACTTAGTTACCCAACAGAATTTTATGTAGAAAGCCAGTTAAGCTAGAGAAGCTTAACTGAAGATAGTTGATAAAGATTTAAATCATTGCACAGGAAATGTCCAGGCAAGAACAGCACCATAACCCTGGCTCTCAGTGCTCTCCTCCAGGTTGATCTCTATCCGATCCTCAGTTCCTCTGGGGCACAGTTGTTCCGCAGTTGTGAACCTTCCTGGTTATATTAGGATCCAGACTACATTTCTCCACAAGGACATGAGAGACTTGGTCAAATACACTTTGCCCAACATATTTTCTCTGTATGCCTGTTCAGTAAGCCTATCGAAAGGGGAGGAAATAAAAATCAACAGTCACATTGTACTAATAACACATGCCCATCTTCTCTCCCAGGTCCTTCTCAGAAAAGGTAAAAGATCATCATTGATCTGAGACAGAAGACTTCAGACATTGGTTCATTCATTTAGTAATTATTTATTAAGGAGCTATTCTAAACTGGACCATGTGCTAAGAGTTTAGGATACAGCTGTAAACAAGTCAGACATGGTCCCTGCCCTCCCCAGAAATGTCCATTATTGCCTGGCTGCTCTCAAAGAGGGCTGGAGTGTAAAGCAGCTGTTCTAAGTAGGAGACAGACCAAAGCTGGGATATAGCATGTGCCGAAGCAGAAGCATTTCAAGTTACTGAAATTATAACAAAATATGGTGTCAAGGTCTAGAGATATTGGGAAACTGGCTGAACTATGTAACAAACAAACCCTAAGAAGCTGACATTTAGAGCAGCTTATTTTCTAAAACATTTGGTGTTACTAGACTTCGCTCCAGTAATTCAAGTGCATACTAGTGATAACTTGCACACACACTGGTTAACATGCTATTAAAATGGCACTGTCATCTGAAGACAGTGTCTTTGAACTTAGAACTGCCATGTGAGAATTTCAATTCTTTTGCCACAGGGGGAAAAAAGACCTAGCAGAACAATGAATCAATTTTTTACTACATTGCCTAAGTCTAGTATTCTTCGGAGAGTTTTCAGAGAATTGCTTACGCAACATCCATCTCTCCCACTGTTTCTCCAAAGGGCTGTATTAACCATTTTCTGAAAGTCCTTCTTTGTTTAGGTGTGGGTTACACCTGGACTGACTCTTATACAGAGTTCAAAGTTAATCATACCCCATGCACAGATCTCAAAAGGACCATAGGTGTAGATGGAGAAGTATAAGACAATCGGCTTAAGACTCCTTGGTTTACCCTAGCTTGGTTCCTTTTCCCATTTGCCAGTGCAGCTTAATCCTGAGTCTAAAGTTTAGTAGCCCCACTGGGAAAAAACTGCATAAAGGTAATATTCATTCTTCTTTTGGTGCCTTTCAAGAACCTACTTGTCTAGCTTTCTCACCCCTTTAGAGATCCTGTAGGCCAGTGTGTTTATGCTCAAACCAAGAAGCTACATATGAGACAGAGGGGAAAGCAATGTTTTCTTTTCTCTCTATTGCTGTTTTCTTCCCCTCTTCTTTTATACATGTTTCTGCCATTCTGTACTTCCCAGGCCTTCCAAATCCCTATTTCTCTATATAGTAGCTTCCAGTAATGTGTGTAATACTCCGTTGTTACAGACGAAATTCAACAGACAAGTGATGCCAGACATACACACAACCTGCTCCCTTGCTTTATTTAGTCTTGCTTCATTTAGTTTCAGTAAGAAAGGCCTTACCTGACCCCCACCTTCATTTAAATAGCACTCTCTCCCAACTGATCACTTAACCAGCTGTACTTTTCCTTGAAGTGTTTATCATACCTGTCAGATTGTATGTTAATTTCTTAATTGATTTTGTCTCTTAATGGATATCATGAGATGAGGGACTCAGTGCTAGTTACATCCCTAGAGTCTAGAACAGTCCTTAGTACATAATAAACCTTCAAATTTTTTTAAAGGCAGAAGTCCCTATTAAATTTTGACAATTAAGAACCTTGCGGTTCATCTTAATGAGGAAGTTGCTGTTATCATCATGTGTTTTAAAGCTTATAATATTGAAGTTAAGAGCTTGCCCAAGATCACACAAGTGGTAAGTGGAACCAACATCCAAACTCAGACCTGCTGACTCTTTATGTATTCATATGACCCTATGAAATGTCTCAAGTAGAGATAAATTAATTTTATAAATATTTATTGGTATGTCTTTATAGAAAAATCATAGGGAACATAAAGGGCAGTGCATTAAACTTTATCACAAGTAACTGTTTATCATATGACAACTTCTTATCAGAATGAATAAGGCCAGAATATTGATTGTAATTAATCTGAAGGTTGTACATCAAGTACTCGAGTTTTTCTCCAGAAACTCTTAACATTGAATATTTGTGGAAAAAAAAAAAGGTCAATTCAATTTTATTTTTCATTCCTTTTGTCCAATTCTAAGGTAACTTTTCATTCCTCAACATTTAAGTTGTGTTGCTTTATTTTCTTCCCCTTTGGAGAGAGGGGTGACATAGTGGGGAAATACATCTTTCATGTTTATAAATTATTCTCCTTCCAAAACCACAGATGTCTCTTGCTTCCCTAGAGACACTTGGGCACTGATGGTTAAGCAACTAGATTTGAAGGCAGCCAGATTTCTTTTTTTTTTTTTTTAAAGCATCTGAACTTTTTCTTGCTTCCCTTGCAAACTCCCCAGCTTTTAGATGGGTTGGAAAGGTTATGTATAGCTCTCAGATGAATTTTCAGATATTAGAGTTTCTTTCTTTCTTTCTTTCTTTTTTTTTCAAAGATTTTCTTGGTGGGGAGGAGACAGAGTGGACTGGGCCAAAAGCTTTGATTTTGCAAAGGTAACAGGATTACATATTCCTTTATCATAAGACTTTTTTTTACTGAATTACAACCGACCTACAATATTATGTTAGTTTCAGGGTCACAAGATGGTGATAGGACATTTTTATGCATTATGAAATTATCACCATGATAGGTCTAGTTACCATCTGTCACCATACAAAGTTATTATAATATTATTGCCTATGTTCCCTATATTGTCTATTATACTCCATGATTTTCATAAGATTTTTATCATCATATATGTTTTTCATCTGAAACATACTTTTAATATAATGGAAAATATGGATATCTGTGATTAATCTGTCTGTATAAACACAATTAGAAAGACATAGAGATTAAGTACTACTGTAACGAAGTCCTGAAATATTTTACTACAGTTGCTTTTAAAAAATTCAGCACATTTTCTTCTTTGCTTGAGTCTGCTGGGTTCTGTTTTGTATCACAAGAAAACATTCTGTCATGTCAATATACAATAGCAAAAAACTGCACAAGAATACCACCCTCAGTGCTGCTGAAAAGAAATCATTTTCAAAAGTTTTCTTAAAATATATGGAGTCACCTGCTATTCAAGTTTCACTAAATATAATCAGCCACCTGAGACCTTTTTTATATTTTTGCCACTATTTTAAAAGCACAGTCAATTGCTGTGTGGTGAGCAAACATCTCTTATTTGAACAACCTAAAAAGAACATTACATCATTTGTCTAAATTTCATCATTTTGAGGCTATGTGTTCTCATGTCTTTGTTTTCTTAAAAATTGTTGAAACATTGAGAAAATAGTAACCAAAAGTTCCCCCCCCAAAAATGATTCATTTCATACTCTTATTATTTGCAACCAAATAGTTTAGTTTTTGCCTATTAATGTACAGTGTCTCCCATTTTAAAAAAATTTTATTTAAATACAATTTAGTTAATGCATAGCGTATTATTAGTTTCAGGGGCAGAATTTAGTGATTCATCAGTTGCATAAAACACCCAGTGCTCATTATATCAAATTGCCTCCTTAATGCCCATCACCCAGTTACCCCATTCCCCCCAGTTCCCCTCCAGCAACCCTCAGTTTGTTTCCTAAATAGTTAAGCATCTCCTAAGGTTTGCTACCCTCTTTGTTTTTATCTTATCTTATTTTTCTTCCCATTCCCCTATGTTCATCTGTTTTGTCTCTTAAATTCCACATATGAGTGAAATCTTGTGGTATTTGTCTTTCTCTGACTGACTTATTCCATTAGCATAATACCCTTTCTTTTTGATAGCTAAGTAATATTCCTGTGTCTGTGTGTGTGTGTGTGTGTGTACCACATTTTCTTTATCCACTGACCTGTTGATGGACATCTGGGCTCTTTCCATCTTTTGGCTATTGTGGAGTGTCTCCTATTTTTGTTTACAGATGCAGACACATGGTACATTAAAAATAGTGTCATGCCTTTTAAAAATATTATACTTAAATATATTAATCACTTACATGATTATATCATGATATACCACATTTTACCAAATTACTGTACTGTTAAAATTGTTTTCATTTTGATGACAAATATTTCCATCTATTTTTTTATTCTATCCCTTTATTTTTTATGCACTAAAAATAAAATTTTTATTAAATTTTTTTAAAATTAAAATTAAAATTGGTAAAATTAAGCAATATTACCAAGTCAAAAGCAGATTTTTTAGCTACACATAAATATAACAGATTTGCTGCAGCCATGCCTGTGTGGTGTGTATGTTTAAATATTGCTAATTTAGCAGTTGCAACATGCTGATACCAAAAATTCGTTTACTTGAATTTTTTAATTACAAAAAAGCAGTGCTCTTTGTATGTTATTATTTGTATTTATTCTTTTGGGAGTTACATATTCATATCTGTGGAAGCAAGCATTTTTTGACTTCATTATTGTATATTGAAACATTGATAGTCAAGGAAAAATAATGATACTGCACAATCCCCAGAGAATTAACTTGAAATTTTATATAGTATCCCATGAAGTTATAAGAGCCTATAAAGTATCCAGATAAATCTGATCCTCTTGTACTTTTCTAGTAGCAATAGATAGTAATATGAAGCTTTTAGAACAAGAATATATTTCCATTCTTTCATACTTTCTCTGTTAAGGGTGTGCATATTTACACAGATGCTGAGAGAAGTAAACCTGAGTTTAGATCTTAACTCCTGCATGATTTTGAGCAAGTTTACCTCAATTCCCTCATCTATGTGGGTTTATTTACAACATTACAGTAATTAGCATTTGGCATGGGGCTTGGAACATGAAAAGCACTCAAAAATGTTAGCAATTATTATTAAAATCTGATCAGTCTTAATAACCCAGAACTGTTACGTGCTTTATTCAGGTAATTCAGTGGAATTAATTTTATTCAATGCATTTTCCTTTTCTGATTAGGGAATTTATAATATTCAATGTTAACAGTTATTGATGGCATTAGTTTCAAACATACTGTACCAGATGTGTTTCCTGAAGCAAAGTGAAAGCATGCTCTCTTCATCATGAGGTGTGTCTTGCCTCTGCCTGTTCACATGAACGAATTGCTCAGCAGTTAGTATAATGTGTAAACATGAGGGTTGCCTATTTTGACTTCATAACCTAAAAGGCAACACCATGACAGGAATAGAGACAGTTTCTTTGTCTTTCATAAGTTGACAATGAATAAATCATAACAGACTTCATTTAATAAGAAACAAACTGTTATAATGGGAAATAAGCTAAAGAGATTAAAGTTTAAGCAAAAGGAAATAGAGGAGCCATAGTTGGACCACAGGTTGAGCAGTAATAAAAAAAATTCAGGCATCCTGCTATAGTAGGAGTATAAGCTTTAATATCAGGCAGACCCAAATCTGAACTTCTCCATCATTTACCAGCTCTGTGACCCTGGATATCCTCACTGAATCTCAGAAGAAGGAAAAAAAAGCTTTCTCACTTAAGAACACTATTTGTGGCCCAGTAGGCATATAGTAAATACTTCTTTTCTTCTTATCTTCCTCTATTATTCACAAAGGTAATGTGAAATACTCCCAGCCAAAAAATTTTTGAAAACTGGCAGTGACTCCTTCAACATCTTCATCTTGCAGAATATAAGAGAACTGGAGTTATTAAATTTAGAAGCCCATTAATAGAAATGAATTTTCTTCTTTTCTCACATAGGCATTTCTAATATTAGCATATACATTTCCTTCTAAGCATGTCTTAACTGCATCCCACAAATTTTGGTGTTGTGTTTTCATTTTCATTCAGTTCAAAATACTTTCTTACTCCCCTTGTAATTTATTTTACAACTCATGGGTTCTTTACACATATGTTATATAATGTCCAAATATTTGGGGATTATATAGATACCTTTTTATTATTTTAACTTATTTGCCAAGAAAATCTTCTGTATAAATCCAGTCCTTTTAACTGTATTGAGATTTGTCTTATGGTTGAACACATAATTTATTTTGATTAATGTTCTGTGTGTACTTGAGCAGAATATGTGTTCTGCTGTTGTTTGGTGGAGTGCTCTAAAAATATCAATGCAACCAATCTGTTTCATAGTTTTGTATAGCTCTGTAATTACTGATTTTCTGTCTATTTGTTCTCTTCATTACTGAAAGAAGCATATTTAAGTCATCAACTTAACTATAATAGTAATTGCTTATTTCTCCTTTGAAGTCTGATAGTTTTTTTGCTTCACGTATTTTTTAGCTCTATCATTGGATACATATATACTGAAAATTGTTATAAATCCCTGCTATATTGACTCTTTTGTCAATATGAAATGCTTTTGACTCTCATAATACTTCTTTAAGTCTATTTTACCTATTCCTGATATAGCCACTGAAGTTTACTTATGCATACTGTATATCTTCCCAAACTTTTACTTTTCAACTTATTATTATTATTGTTATTTTTAATTTAAAGTGTTCCCTTACAGATAGCATATAGTTGAGTCTGGCTTTTTTATACAGCTTGTCCCAAGAATGTATACCTTTGATTGGAATATTTAGTCCATTTACATTTAATGTAACTAGTGATATAGTTGAATTTAGGTATGCCCCTTTGCTATTTGTTTTCCATTTGTGTCATGTATTTCTTGTTCCTTTCCTACCTTCTTTCATGTTAAACAAACATTTTCTAGTGTATCTTTTTAATTCTGTTGACTTTTTATAGCCATAGTTCTTTGCATTATTCTTCTAATGGTTACTATAGTGATTACAGTATGCTTCTTTATCATGACCAACTTAAAATTATTACTGAATTCATTTTGGGTACATATATGTGTATATATACACACATATATATATCTCCTACAACTGTATAGTTTCATTTACCTCCCCTCCATCTTTTGTGCTATTATTGCCATATATATTACAGCTATGTATTTTAAAACCCAAAATATAGTGTTATACCTTTTGCTTTAAGCAGTCTTATATCTTTAAGAAATGAAGGGCTGAAAAGAATAAAAGTGATGTTAAAATATCTGGGTAGTTATTAAAATGAATTATGTCTCTAAAATCCTATAACTCATAATTTTATCACTTATGAGAATTTCCAACTGTTATTTTTTTTTGTTACTTTAAGATGCATACCAAATATCCAGTAAAGAATAAGAACAGTCAACTAGATTCACTTGTTCTCTGATAAAATCTTCGTCAAATGATACATCATTATTATCATGGTCTTCAGGTTTGCCTCCCCAAAGGCAAAACTGAAAATACAAAATCCTTGACCTCCAAAGATCTACTTACTGATTTTAAATCATTTAGCATTCATTGTCATTAATTATAAGTTTTTTTTTTAATGAAGGCTTGTGGTGATCCATTTATTCAGAATTTAGTAACTGTAGTTTAGTAACTATGATAATATAAATAATTTAGTAACTGTAGTTTAGTAACTATGATAATATAAATAAACGACATGGAAAGCCTTGTAAGATAGTATTTGCTTGTAATGTACATTTCTTCCCAGCTGAATGGAGGAACGACCAACATTGCTTTAGGTTACAGTGACACCTGGTGGTATTGTTTTTTTAGAATATTTTCTGATTTGATCTGTTTTGTCTGGAACTTTTTTAAAGTAATGATTTTTATCAGCTAGGATGTGCCTTAAGAGGCTCTCCCTTCCCAGCCCTACATTGTTTTCTGTGGCAGGGATAGTTGAGCCAGAAGCCCCACTGACAAGAGCAGCTAGTATCCCTTACATTCCCACATTGGGCTGAAGAAAGAGATCCATGCCCTTATACAGGAGAAAACTAATTAAGGCAGAAAGAATAGACATTGTTGCATGCTAAACATGAAATATTGAGACTACTATTAAGACTAATAACATGTCATGAAGTGTTATTTTATCATTCTATACATGGAACAGCTGAGGCTCAGAGAGAGTTCTAGAGAGTACCCAAAGCTACAATTAATTAATTTGATTAAATCTTTAAAGAGGCCAGAACTCCAGTTGAACCCTATGTAATTTTTTTAGAGAATTTTAATTTTAATTTAAAATTAAATCTGTATATACATAGATTTTACAGATATATACAGACATAATTTCATATATATGTATAATATATATTATTTAGATAGAACTATGAGTACATTGTCTTTTTTAAAAAAAAAAATTTATTGCCAATAAAGTTGAAATTTTCTTTGATACCTAGCCCTAGTTCCCTCCTCCTTTCCCCAGATATCACTACTGCTGTCGTTTTAAGTGTAGCTTTCCTAAAACACCCCCCCCACACATACATACAGGCAGTTTGTTTTAAAAATAGGGATGGATTATGTATTTTGTACATAAAAAAATAGCATCTGGCCAGAGTAACTGTATGTTGGCAAACCTCTTCAGTGGAGAGAGAAACCTCATCAAAATATGAACTCATGCCACTAAGTAATATAATATTTTGATACTTTACAGCACTGTTACTTCTAAAGTTAATCAGATGTCTGTAGTAAATACTTAGGATTTAACTAAAATCTTGGCAGGCCCACCATTTGAGTTTTATAATGAATGTTAGTGTGGCAACACTGCCAAAACACCTTCTCTTTTGTCAGTGTGACACTCCCATCATTATGGCTGGAGCCAAAATTAGCAGACTTTTAAACACAGGAATGATAATTATTTATCATGGCTGAAGTTGTCAGAATAATATGTAATTTATAACATTGCTCACAGAATATACGGGGAGAGGACTCCAAAAATTGCTCTTTAAAAAGTGCTTTGAACCCAGTTTTTCTACCACTTTCATTGAAAATCCATATATTTTTTCCTAACCTTTAGCCCCCATAACATTAAAAAAACACACAACTTTGAAACTGCATACTTCATAGGAAGCTAATTGTATTGGTAGGCAGTAAAAGATACTAATTCATCCATTTTCTTTTTTCTCTTCTGGGTACAAAAAACAAAAATGAAATAGTAAGTATAAAGGAAAAAATAACTAGAGAAATTAAGAGCCCCCGAAAATTTTAAGGCAAGTGTAATTGAACAGGTTACATCACACTGACTGTGAATCTGCTCACGGCATTCTACACAAAGATGACACAATTTTTTTTGCTATTCCTCACAGCTATAGACGTTTTTAGATTTTAGAATTAAGCTGCAGTGAAAACCTGAGACAGAATGACTTCCGGCACAGATTCAAAGGACAGCAGTTTGGGGATCGGGGAGAAGAGCTTTTTCTCCAGGATAAATGTGAAAGGTTAATTAAAGAAGGAGTAGATTTTCTCAAAGCAAATGATTGAAAAATAAAACTGTGGAATTTCTGAGTTGGATAAATCTCCATCTCATAAAATCTCAATTTTATGGAAATATTCTGCGCTTCTATTTTAAAGTCACTTTATCATTGATTATTCGTGTATTATAGTGGTAGTAACATGGTCTGTACTTGCAGTTTTCCTTTAGGATCTCAGATAAAAACAAAGTAGAGTAAGTTAAAGTAAAGTTACTATACATGAAGAAGGCTCAAAATAGAGTGCATGTCATCACATTTTAATTGTGATTTTCTCATAGTTGTTTCCTGGAAATTTCTATATAGTCCGTTATTCATTGAGGATATGTTTGTCACACTTGGATTTAGTTTCCAGCTGAGAGGGGTGATGGTTTCCTATTAAATTTTCATCTCACAAAATGGGCAAAATGAAAGTGGCATGGGAGGTGAAATGGCAAGTGTATGGCCTGGGTGAGAGAAGAGAGCAGGTGGTAAGTGGCTTGTGGAGATTGGCCCATGGAATAAGATACAAGCGAGCATCCTCAGCAGGGAATTTGCAACAGTTTAAAATGCAACAATGGTAGGAGACCTGGTGCCTGGCAAAGAATTAGTAACATTCTTTTTTTTTTTTTTTTTTAAATATTGTATTTATTTATTTGACAGACACAGCGAGAGAGGGAACACAAGCAGGGGGAGTGAGAGAGGGAGAAGCAGGCTTCCCACCAAGCCGGAGCCTGATGCGGGGCTCAATCCCAGAATCCTGGGATCATGACCTGAGCCGAAGGCAGACGCTTAAGGACTGAGCCACCCAGGTGACCCGGAATTAGTAACATTCTTGATCAGGCAAGGCATGCATAGCAGGAAAATCCTGAGTACACAAGATAAGTCAAGCTTCAAAAGTGGTCACAGTGGTTTTTCTCCAGTCATTCATGGTACTATGAAGCTGCTACATTTTAACTTAAAAACAGATATGGAGAAGGCCAGTGTGTATCCTGAAAGCTAATGGGTACTATTGCAGAATATTTCTAAATCAGATAACAGATAAAAAGATTTTTTTTAAGACAAAAGATCTCAAATGTAATGATACATAATATAAACTTGAAATAAATATCTCATTTAACACTCAAAGTGACCAAATTACTTGTTTATCAGAGGTTGGTTTTATGTAACTAAAATGTGTATGAAATCAGAAGCCCTGGGGTGCCTGGGCGGCTCAGTGGGTTAAAGCCTCTGCCTTTGGCTCAGGTCATGATCCCAGGGTACTGGGATCGAGCCCCACATCGGGCTCTCTGCTCAGCAGAGAGCCTGCTTCCCTCTCTCTCTCTCTTTCTCTGCCTGCCTCTCTGCCTACTTGTGATCTCTGTCTAATAAATAAATAAAATCTTTAAAAAAAAAAATCAGAAGCCCTGCTTGATGAGAGTAGATTTCTTGCTACAACAGGAACTTCTCTGATTTGTCTTTCAGTCGTTAAAATAATCATTTTATGTAACTAAAATTATTTTAATGACTGTATTTAGTTAGGGTGTGGTTCTTCTCAGTGAGAACATTTTAAACTCTTAAATGATTATTCAATAGTCAGAACCAACTATTAGGGTCATTTCCTTTCTTTCTTGTCCATTTATAAACTGTTTACATGCACTTCTCCTCTGCACTGTTTGTACCCTGATTTTTCTTCATTTGGAATCCATCACAAAAAAATTAAAACAAATCATACTGCCATCAAGCAAAGTTAACTTTCCAAAAGTTTGGAAACCTTTTGGTTTCCAAAGCTTTGCTGCCATTTAACGAAAGATTGCTTATGATGCAGTAGTTTCTCTTCTTAGCCACAAGTTCCTTGGAAAAGTAAAGCAGCCTAACGTTGAATTATTTGGGAGTTTAAAACCACACGTTCAAGAATTGGTTAAGTACTCCTTATAACCTGGTACCATACATTTACTCATCAATTCATTCATCAAACATTTACCGGGAACCTCCTGTAGTGCCAAACAAACTTGGCTACAGGTTGTAAAAATTTTTTAATTAAATGAAATGAAGAGAAATGAAACCTGGTGTTTTAGAGAGAGAGAGATAAGCAGCTAATTGCAATAAAGTGTAAGTGCTGTGATAGACGAATATGCAGAGTACCCTGATGGTCAAAGTGGGGGAATGAAGAGTTGCGCCCCAGGCTGGGGGTGGGGCACGGATATTAGGGATGGATGGAGATGGCCAGGGGAGGCTTCCAAAGACAAAATACTGGATTTGGGGTTTGAAGAATGTGTGGGTATTCGCCTCCTGTGGGGGGCAAGTGGAGGCACAGAAGCAGGAGAATAAAGAACAGACTTAGCTGAGTTAGTCCTTCAAAATGTCTTCATCCCTTCAGTTATGACAGAGTTAAATATGCCTTGAATGTGAATTCATAAACTTTCCAGCCCAGATCCACCACTAAAGGTACTATTGGTGTTCTTCCGAGCTCTTTACTTCACTACCTCTCTTTATAGTCATTCCCTCCTGTGTGAAAGGCCTTGTTACCCGAGCCAGACTTCTCCACCCCCTCAAGCGGTCACTGAGGTCTGTTCTTTTTCTAATTTCTTATATTTATTTTCTTTGGGTCCTTACTACTACTTCCCTCATTAAGACTCTCATGATCTCCTCTATACCATTAATCTTTTTCGTATTTTCCTTACCTCACGTGTGGAGTAAACTCCACAGGCATGGTCATGCCATTTGCCTGCTTATAACCTTTCACTGGCCTCTGTCATTTGGAGATAATACCCAAATTTCTTAGCCTGGCATATAAGGACCCTCATCGTCTCCCACTCTGTTCTACCCCTAACCTCACCTCCTTTTGCCCACACGCTTCTTTGGCTCTAACTCTACAGAATTTTTCAAGGTCTCAGCATACATTATCTTTGTCTTTCTTTCTTCAGCTTAGTGACTGTTCTTTCTGGTACATCTAAAACTACACTATCCCCTTTCCTGCCCACCCATTCCAAAACCCATATTAGCACCATCTCGGCTTAGCCAACCTTATTCAACCTTCAAGACTCAGCCTAGGTTATCAGCCAATTCAGAAGTGTCATTTTGACCCACCGCAACACTTGTCACTCTTACAACAATGGCTTATGTATCTGTCTGGAAGATTAGGCCCTGTTTTTCTTCAGGGAAAGGATGATACCATTCATTTCTCATCACTCAGAATTGAACACATGGTTGATATATGGCAGACACTAACAGATGTTTGATGAATGAATGAACAATGTCCAGTAATAGTTTGAAATTGGGTTTACAGTGTGGTGTGGATGGTTGTTTTGTGATATATTATTGATGTTTTTCTTTTTCACCCAAGTGTTTAGTACATCATAGATCAATAATAACAAATGAAGTCCAGGAACCACTTGAATAAATCATTTTTGTATAAGAACTTGAGGTATTGACTAACTCCATTCATATATATGCCTCTAATTACAGATTTACTTCCTTCCAAATATATTCGATCTTTTAAAAATTTCAGCATTTTCTTAGCAATTTACAATGTACCATTTTATGCATATAACCTGTGTCCTAGCATATTTACATTTTCTCATTTGATTGAGCTTATGACTCTGTAACCTGTAATCAAAATAACTTTCAGTAATTACACTGATGGATGGTTTTCTTGTCTGGAAGCACAGTTCAGCCATTGTTCTCAGTTACATGCAGGAGTGAGCTGGAACAAAGTTGTAGAGCTCAGAGAGTGAGAGATGCTGGATTTCACGTCTTCCCACATACAGAAAGGAAAGGGGTGCCATTTAAGGGGTGGGTGAATCTTTTGAGACCATTTTGGGAAATCGTAAAATATTGAATATCTGACATTAACAGAATCCGTGAGTGGGCAAGGCCAAAGCTGTAGACCCCAGGAAAGTCCTATGTTGTGCAGAGCAGGAAGACAAAAACTCAGCAGGCGGCAAGAAAATAGTGTCATGTGGCCTCCTCACCCACCCTTCTAGCCCCAGTCCTAAAAGAGCCATAATTTACTTCCAAGTATACTTTTCGGATCTTTTCCTGTAACACATTATGGTATCTTGAAATGATGCTGGGTTTCCTGAGGCTTGTGCTGCTGACCGCCAACCCCACCCTGAGCGACAGATACTGTAAACATCCTACACTCTCAGCTGTGGAAAGTAAGAAAGCTGGGAGAAGGCTGTTTACTCTCTCTGCCTTGGAAATCAACTACAGAGAAACGGATTTGGAGTATTTTTATATGTGTCTTGTAATTAATCCTATCCAGTATTTATTTATGAGGTCAACTCTCGAAGGGAAAAAAAAAAAGTGCATTGACTGAGTCATACTAACAAATATAAAATAATTTGTCCAATCAATTATCCTTAATCTGACCAACACCGTTTAGGTGAAAAAAAAAATGCCAACTACCCAAGAGATGAAAGTTCTGGTGACCCATATGAGGCAGAGGCTACATTTCGTGAGTTGCTCTAACCCGGTCTGTAAAAGTAACAATCCATTAAGTGCCTTCATATTAGGCTGAAGAATTCTCCATCAACCTGCATAGCATTCTATCCTGAGTTTAGTTGTTTTTGAAGCAGAAGTTCTGGTGTCCTGGGACTTGCTATTTTGTCAAGGGTCAGATGCAGTCTAGCAACCCAGGCTTAGAGTAGTAATGATGAGCAATATGAATAAAGCCTGTTTAAAGCTAGAATTTGGTTAGTAACACATCTTGAGGAAAAATAGGATGGCAGGGGAGATGCAAGACAATATTAAGAAAAATCTACACAAACTAATTCTTAGGTTAAGCCTTAACCAGAAAAACCACGACTCTTCATTTTTTTTCTTCTATGTAAATATTTTAAATCAAAGATTTATTGAACTTGGCTTAATTATTGTCAAGATTATTGAACTTGACAAAATCTGGGTTTTTTTCCTAATCTATATGAAATGAGTCTTCTCATAGAACGTATTTATATAATAAGGTATATTCTAATATAGGAAGCACTTAAAAAGGTAAAAAAACTAACTTAGTGTTTGTTTTGAGTATTAAATCTGGACACAATTATTTGAAGATACTGTCTTGGTATATCAACATATGCCAGTCATTTAAACCAAGAGATACTCTACTGCTTTAAAAGTATTAGAGGAACTTTTCATTTCTTCTCCTTGCCAAGTGCAGGATCTAAGACAATAGGGGCAATTGTTTCATGAGAGTATCAAAAAAAAAAAGTGTATAAATACAATTACCTTAGCATGTGATTCCAAGGAAGTATTTGAACAAGCTGGCCCTGCAGCAGTGGCAGACAGTGAGGAACTCCTTGTTGAGCAGCTCCAGCTTGGTTGAGTCATTAACCCTTTTAGATTTTGCCTGCAGGCTTGAGGAGGACCACGTTGAGACAATGCTCCACAGTCTTCTCAAAGAAGTCATTATCATGGATGTTTCAAATTTTACTTTGGCTAGGAGAAACAGATTATATGGGTAAATGCAAAGGCAGCTCAGAGTAGGAGAGGAATGACCCATGTAGTGTTTCGTAGCATTTTGGTTATTTTGCCTAAATGAAAAGTGGAAACCTTCAGATATTCAGATGTAAGTTGATGTTGTCTTTTAGTCATGAATGTAGCTGTTTCACATTTACTGAAATTTGTGCTGATAGTTATTCCATCAGCCAACATATATTCATTGATCACTTTTTGTGTGCCAGTTTTAGCCATTGGGGATACAGCAGTGAACAGAGAGAAACTCCTTACTCTCATGAACCTACAAATAAATATATAACGTGTCAGGATATAAGCATCTTCTTTATTCTGTGTATCTAAAATATCCACTTTTATTCAGTGGTATCATCTTTTTCAGTCCTTCAAAGCTAAATATATTAAATATTCTAGAAAATTTATTTCATTGTCTATGAAAAACCTCTGGATATAAATCTATATAATATTGTTAGCCTTTACACTTAACATTATTCTTCCAGTATGTTCTCATTGTTACTATGCTGTTTTGTGACATAGGTAAGTAGTATTAATAAACATGCTTGAGAGGTCACTGTTATTTATATACATTTACTGAGAAGATATTGCTAAGCAGTTATATAATAGAAGGTAATATAAGGGTTAAATGTATATGTGTTCTTACATATATATTTGTGTGTATATATATCTATACAGAGTAAGATCCAAGTTAATAAAATTTGCTTGTCCTACATACAGTGATAATTTGAATATATAGATATGTGTATAAATATGTTCCAGTATAATGCAATATATTATATATTTTCAAATTATGATAAATTGTACAAGTGATTTTATCAACTTAGACCTTACTTTGGTCAAATATATAGTTCTCCAGATACTGATAAGTATGATTTATCTTTCCACTTTATTTGTATATTTGTTGTTCACTAAGCAAATGCTATAAATATTTTAAAGCACAACCTTACTCTAAATGTAAACTTCTATTTATATTTGAAAAAAACCTAAGCTTTAACTGACAATTCTTTGCAAGCCTAATTGTGTCAAAAAAACTCAACAGAAATAAGTCTAATATATATTGTATTATATTATGAATTCATAGTCTTCTTGTCCTTATTTGTTTAAATTAGTATATCTTTATAATATAAATTTTTTCTGCCTAGTGGTGATCTATTTCTATAAAATTCTCTTGCTTAGATTTCTCTGGATCTAAGTCTCTTTTTCCCTTTTAAAACTGTTGAGAGCAAGTTATCAATCACAACAGTGGTTCTTGGGTGTTACTTCTGTTAACTCTATCATTGAAAAGTTATGTGGATAATATGTAAAAATTTGTTTTATTTCTTAAATCAGCAACAGACAAAAGTGAAATTTAAAAAATACTGTTTGTAGTAGCAACAAAAGCTTAAATACCCCAAGGAAAAATCTAACAAAAGACATGTAAGACCTTTACACTGGGAAATTAGTATTAATGGAAGAAAATAAAGAAGACTTGAATAAAATGGAATGACATAACGTGGCCATGGAGAACAGGCCAAATTGTTAAGTGGCTAATTCTTTCCAGGTTGATCAAGTACATTCAGTAAGGTCCCAAATAAAATTTGAGCATGTGTGTGTGTGTGTGTGTGTGTGTGTGTGTGGTGTTTGGAAATTGAGAAATTCTAAAAACATACAATTTAATGGCAAAAGAGTAACTAATGCAGTCTTGAAGAAGATAGAGAAATTACCCAACTATATATCAAGATCCATTATAAAGTCATAGAAACTATTAATAGTGTACTATTTGTGTAGCAACAAACATACAGACAATGAATGGGAAAACAGAAGAGAGACACTATTACGAGAAAGATGATACTGAGTATATTAGGGAAAGGATGGCTTTTTCAATAAGCAGAACTGGGTTAATTTAATACCTTTATTAAAGACAATTAATTTTAACCTCTACCTCACACTATGCACACAAAAAATTCCACACAGATTGTCGATCTCAACATGAAAGGTAAAACAATTAAGCTTCTAGGAAAAAAAAAGAACATATTTGTGTTCTTTTGGGCAAAATTCTTTTTAAAAAATCACAAGACAATACTAGTGGAAAGAAAAAAATACAATTTGGAAAATAATAACAAGAATTTCTCTTCATCAGGACACCTGGGTGGCTCAGTTGGTTAAGTGTCTGCCTTCAGCTCAGGTTGTGATCCCAGAGTCCTGGGATAGAGTTCCGCCTTGAGCTCCTTGCTCACTGGGATTCTGTTTCTCCCTCTGCCTGCTGCTCCCCCTGCTTGCGTTCTCTCTCTCTCTCTCTCTATCTGACAAACAAAATCTTTTAAAAAATTTTTCATCAAAAATCATTAAGGAAATGAAAAGATAATATATTTACAACAAATATACCAAACAACTTGCACCCAGAATAAATAAAGAATTCCTGCAAATTAGTAACACACACAACCCACTCAAAAAATGGGCTAAGACTTGAACAAAAAGAGAATATGCAAATGACCAATTAACATAAAAAGTTGCTCAGCCTCATTAGTTATCAAGTAAATGCAAATTGGAATCACAGCTCAGTGCCAAAATGCAACTACTAAAATGAGTAAATTAAAAAGAAAAAAAAAATGTTGGCAAGATAATGGAGCAACACTGCAGATGGAAGCATTTGTTGGGACAACCACTTCAGAAAACTGTTTAGTGGTATCTGCTACAGCTGAATATATCCATATTCTATGTCCCAGCTCTTGTTTTCTACCCCACAGAAATTTGTAGAATGTTCTCAAAAGAAATAACTAAGAATGTTCATAGCAGTATTATTTGCAACAGCCCCAACTTGGGAACTACACAAATGCCCATCAATGGTAGGATTTATAAATTGTGGTATATTCATACAACTGAATACCAGAGCACTGAGCATGAACAATTTACAAGTCACATGAAATTATCAGTGAATTTCACAAACATAAAGTTGAATGAAATAAGCGGGACACAAAAGAGGACATAGTTTATATTTCTATTTATAAAAATCTCAAACACAGGCAAATCTAATCTGTATGTATGGGGCGCCTGGGTGGCTCAGCGGGTTAAAGCCTCTGCCTTCAGCTCAGGTCATGATCCCAGGGTCCTGGGATCAAGCCCCGCATCAGGCTCTCTGCTCAGCAGGTAGCCTGCTTCCTCCTCTTTCTCTGCCTGCCTCTCTGCCTACTTGTGATCTCTGTCTGCCAAATAAATAAATAAAATCTTTAAAATAAAATTTAAAAAAAATCTAATCTGTATGTATGGTGATAAAAGTCAGAATATCGTTACACCTTGCAGAGTGGGAAACCAGTGATTGTCCATGGGCATGAGGGACAGAATGTCTGGGATGCTGGCAATATGTTGGTCTAAGTCCTCAAGTGTGTCACTACATGAAATGTCTTCAAGCTGGAATTTATTTTTTGCCCTTTTCTGATTGTATATTTTTCTTTAATAGAAAGTATTTTAGGGGCGCCTGGGTGGCTTAGTGGGTTAAGCCTCTGCCTTCAGCTCAGGTCACGATCTCAGGGTCCTGGGATCGAGTCCCACATCAGGCTCTCTGCTCAGTGGGGAGCCTGCTTCCCCCTCTTTCTCTGCCTGCCTCTCTGCCTACTTGTGATCTCTCTCAGTCAAATAAATAAAATCTTGGGGGGAAAAAGAAAGTATTTTAAATTCAAAAAATTAAATCATCTGATCTTGAATTAAACACGTAGAACTTTTAATTCAAGCATTAACTAAGAGAAATTCTTTCTCCCAGAGTATCTTTCTCTCAAAACATAGTAACAGCGCACATCTTGAAAAACATTGTCTGAAACTGGCACAAACTGCTCAACATCCATAAGTTCACGTAGCAAATTGACTTTTAAGCAAACATCCTCTTTCCTTCAAGATGCTGTCCTATTTCACAGAACACCATTCTTCTCAAAATCTCACTGTACCAATTCCATCAAGTCACAGTTACTGAAAGATCAGAGGGAAATGGCAGATGATGGGTGGCACTCAGCTACTGCCATGCATTCCATTGTTCAGTTCCACGTTTCGGGTAAGTTCAAGGCATCGAAGGGTTAACTGACTAACACAGGATTCCGTAGGTGTCAGTAGCCACTGAGATCTGCTTGACTCTGTGAGGCCTCAAAGTATTTCCAAAACCAGGTGATCCAGGATCAGTTTAGAAAAACATAAGCCCTCTCCCAGTCAGGGTCAAATACACAGGTAGATTGTAAATTTAGCATTCTTATTTTTTAGCTTTAGAATGGTTATTGTGATTGAATTTTTGTCTTCCCTGTGAACAAAAGATTGTTTTGTGGTGGTTAAAATTGTCTTTTAAAATTTATTTTTTAAGAAAAGACCTCAACTTCAAACACTAGTTTGAGGATGTTTTTATATTCCGCCAAAACTAAGAAATCTTGACTCCTTCACACATCAAATCACATGTGCTAACGAGCTCCACTTAATGATTCTCATCTGGGAACAGGGCAGCCCCATGAGGGTGTTTGGAAATGGGTGTCGGCATTTTTGGTTGTCACAATAACTGGGAAATGATAGTCTTATGAGGCTTGGAACAGTCCCAAACAAGAAAAACTAATGTTGACTAAAGTAATAGTATGCCTATCCATCCAAAATAAATTTACACATTCTTAAAGATAATTTACTTTTGAATGTTACGTTTGAATGATGCACACCTTAGAGTCTCGGGTTTAACACACCTCTGTAGTGTACTACCTGGGAGCCTGTAGGTCTGAAAGAGAGAAATATAATGATCTGGATCATCTTAAAAATAATCATAATTAAAGCATAAAAGATTGCCTCCAGACTGGCCAGAATAATACCCTATGATCTTAGAGTGACTGCCAAACATTCTGTAATGTTGAGTTCATCAAAAGCTTTGTCACCAAAAAGCCAATTATGGCCTTAAAGTGCTGCTTTTTTGACTCAAAGAGAAAAATGCATCCTATTTTAACCTCCAAGTCTCATAGGGTAAAACAGTTATTTCTGCAGTTTGGTAATGCCCATTACTTGGGAATCTGCCAACTTCCAAGACTTTACTGTACAATTCAGGCACTTGGAAGGTTTGGCATTTCTGGATGGACTAAAATGCTTTAAACACCTGGACTTAGACATTCCAAAAAAAAAAAAAAAAAAGGCAACATGTCTTTAAAACCACCTCTGAATTTTAAAATAGTCTGGTTTTAGTGTTGCTGCTAGCCCAGTCATGTGAGTGTGCTGCAGAGGCCAGCTCTCCACCTTCCTTCCTGTGCCTCTGATTAGACATTGTTCGTACAGAGCCGTCACTGCAGTTCGGCTGTGCCATTTCCATCTCGTCCCACTCCACAAATATTCACTCATCTCCAGAATAAGACAGTGCAGCGATGGCCCTGCACAAAAGTGGCAAACAACTAAGATGTCTCCATTAGTTTTGTGGGGACCACCCTGCTGCCCTTGCTCCAAATCCTTCTCCAAAGCTTCAGTGAAACTTTCTAAGTTCTACATAATCCATTCCAGCTCAGTGGAATCTGATTCAATTTTTACTGACTTTTTTTTTTTTTTTTTTAATTTCACAAGTATCAGTAAGACGGTGCTGGGCAACAGCAAGCGTGGCTTCAATTCAGGTAATAGTAATTGTCATGATAACTACTAATCATCACTAAAGATTCTCTGTGTTCTGGAAGCCGCACTAGGGGCCAAAATTAAATACATAGTGTCTTTATTATGCACCAGGCACTATTTTAAACACTTTGCTTGTTATTAGCTGATTTACCTCACAAATAATAGGCAGGCATATTGTTTTTCAAATGAGGACTCTGAAGTGACAGAAATTAAGAAAAGTACCCAAAGTTGCACTAACAAGCCTTAGAGCTGAGATCCCAACCTGGGGCTTAGGTGCCGGAGATCTGCTTCTACATATTACATGATAGGCACAAGTACCTTCTAGGTTAGATATTGTCTCAGTTTTTCCAGGGGAGGAAACTGAAGTTGATTGTTGAGAAGATGTGGGGTTGTTTATAAATTTCCAGTTCTCTCCTTCTGACACATGAGAAGTGTGCACTTTTCCATATCTTCTGAGTTTAGGGGTGACTTTCTTTGGTCAGTGAAATGGGAACAGAAGCACTGGGGAAGCATCAAGGGCCTCTATACAATTTGCCATGTTTCTTTCTCCTGTGTTGGTGAAATGCTTGTCAAAATGGAGTCTTTGTTATGTGGATCCTTGAGTGACTATGCTAGACAGTGGCCCTCTGCTGGACCAGCATTGGACATAAAAAGGAAATTTTTATTTCTTCTGGTAAGCTCCTGAGATTCAGGTTGAGGATTGAGGAGGAGATTATTTGTAACCATAACCTGATCTAGCCGAAACTTAATAATTTGCCTAAATAACTTGCTCAAACTCCTATAGTTTGTTTGTGCTAGATATATGTCTTGAATCCAGGACTCTCTGACACAATAGGTCATTTTTTTTTCATTTATTATCTCTCTTGATATTGCATGACCTGCAGGAAACTAAACTTAGTTTCTTTTTTGCCTTTTAGTTTTATGATAGTAATGAAAGTGCTTAAAAAGTATAATCTGATATTTACGGTTAATCTAAGATTGATAGTATGTAGAAGAAAAGTTCCTCTCATTCTTTGGTCCATGTATTTGGTCTGGAATTTAATATCATGATCTGATGGCCTCTTTTCTGCGTTCCTTAATTCTGAGATTCACACTGTGGCAACAGACTGTTAACAATAATGTTAGGTAAAGAAAGCTAATTTGTCCTGAGTCTTACTCAAATTCCTGACAGTGCTTACAGTTTTTATAGTGCAAGGTGGTACATGCCTTCACCTTTTTTTAGGTTAACTGTCCCTAAGATACTATGACTCTATAAAGTCACCCCAACATCCAGGTATACATTGCTTTATCTGTTTATGGAATCACTAAACTGTCCAGGTTCTCATGATTAAATTCAGAGTTGTGGAGATTTCCAAATCCACCTGCTGAGTACACTAAACAACTTAGCTGTGTAGCACTGACTACCATGGCAATGAACATGAGAGGTTCTGAAGCTCTTTCCTGAGGATTATGCTCCTGTAACCTAAGTAAACAGAAGATCCTAAGGACCCTACCTTTTGCATTTTTTGGATTATTAGAATGACTAAAGCCATGCCAGTAGTAGGTGTTCGTGCAGGATGAAAAAGACAAAGAGGAAGCTTTCTTCCCTAAACTAGGAATTACCTTTATAGAGACTTGTGGTTTTCTCTATTACTTGCTGCAAATTACCATTAGGCCACTTTAACTCTGTAAAGTTACTTTATTCATTTAATCACAAAATTCCTATCCCTTCATTCAATAGCTTTTTTGAACTATTTTAAGTTTGTTTCTAATCCTGCCTCAATACAGAAATGATTAGAGGTAATTGCTGTGCCTGTGTTTCACTCAGTGAATAGCTGTTGAATGATACTGAGCTAACTCATAGAATGATCTATGTGATGGATAGATTGTATAGCTGTTTTCTAACTCTTTATTTTGAAATAACTATAAATTTTTAGGAAGCTGCAAAAATAATATGAGGGAGTGAGCCTATATACTTTTCACCCAATTTCCCTTAATAGTTACATCTTACAAAGTTATGGTACCCTATCAAGGCTAGAAAACAATGTATATGTTCTGTACCATTTTATTACACATAGAGATTCATGTCACCACCAGGACAATTAACACACAGACTATTCCATCACTACAAAGATCTCACTCTTTCCTCCTCCTCCCCTAATTCCTGACAACCACTAATCTGTTCATCCTTATAATTTTGTCATTTCCAAAACATTCTATAAAGTATTATTTTTTAAAGACATGGATATTTTTAAAGTTATTTCTCATGTGTTAATTAAAGCATTCAAAACCTGGAAGATCTCAAACATATCAAGATTTTCATTCATAGGAAACAATGATGGTTATCATACAAATTTATTTTGGGATACCATTTTCAATCATTTTTTGTGTAATCTACATATATATTAATTTTTAATTATTTTAGAGGGTAAAGACTTTCTTGATAACTTGAATAGCATTTTCTGTTGATAATAGCAACTGGCAAATAAAGGCTGGATGAAATGACATGGCTGTGCAAAGTGTGGCTCTTCCAGTCTGCTCTGGGTTTGGTCTAAGACCTCTTTAATTATGGTAAGCCTTTGGGTTGCTTCATTCTGGAAGTGGGAATTTGATATAAATCCAAATGTGACAAACTTTCATTAAAAAAAACTTTGACCTTCCATTTAGAACAAGATGGTCATTCACTGTATTAAGCTTACATGGATATATATTATGTAGGAGAATTTTTTACAGGAGATGAATTCCTGTAAGATATATTCATTGCTGAATAGACATTTTTCCAAAGAGACATAAAACGGCCAACAGACACATGAAAAGATGCTCATCACTCTCCATCAAGGAAATGCAAATTAAAGCCACACTGAGATACCACTTTACACTGTCAGAATGGCTAAAATAAAAAAACACAAGAAATGACAAGTGTTGGCAAGGGTGTGGAAAAAAAGGAACCCTCATGCACTGTTGGTGGGAATGCAAACTGGTGCAACCACTGTGGAAAACAGTACGGAGGTTCCTCAAAGAAATAAAAATAGTATTACTGTATGATCCAGTAATTCCACTACTGAGTATTTATACCCAAAGACAATGAAAACACTGATTCAAAAATATAAATACACCATTGTATTTATTGCAGCATTATTTACAATAGCCAAATTATGGAAGCAACCCAAGTGTCCAACCACTTGGATGGATAAAAGAAATGTGGGATATATATATATATATATATATATATATACACACACACACACAATAGAATATTAGTCATAAATAAAGAATGAAATCTTGCCATTTTCAGCAACATGGATGGACCTAGAGGATATGTAATATTAAGTGAAATAAGGCCATCAGAAAAAGACAAATGCCATATTATTTCACTCATATGTGGAATTTAAGAAACAAAACAGATAAACAGACTTTTAAACACAGAGAACAAACTGGTAGTTGCCAGAGGGAAGGTAGGAGGAGGGGGGTGGGTGTAATAAATAAAGGGGATTAAGAGTACACTTACCTTGATGAGCACTGAGAAATGTATAGAATTATTGAATCGGGGCGCTTCAGTGGCTCAGTTGGTTAAGTGACTGCCTTTGGCTCAGGTCATGATCCTGGAGTCCCAGAATAAGTCCCACATCAGGCTCCCCACTCCATGGGGAGACCGCTTCTCCCTCTGACCTTCTCCCTTCTCATGCTCTCTTTCACTCTCTCTCTCAAATAAATAAATAAAATCTTAAAAAAAAGAATTATTGAATCATTACATTGTACACCTGAAACCAATATAAAACTATATGTTGATTACACTTTAATAAAATATATATTCATTGCTATCTTAATAAGAAATTATCTTTTTATGCTCACCTATATAATAATTCCTCCATGTTCAGTGAATAAACCTGTGATTAGGTCACAATCTACTGTAAGGAGCATAGAGGCAACAATTGGTCAATGGAATGTCATCCAGCCTACATAGGAGGAAAAAACCAGTAAGGTAAAATTAAAATGCTAATACATGCTGAAAAGAAGTTACTAGAGAGTGTGTGATGTTATCCACACTGGTGATACTAAAATGAAATAATGGTAACTTTTAAAAAGAACGTGTATAAATTTTATTCTTTGATAAGTACACTAAGTTAGGAAGTAGAAAGACAGCAAAAGAATAAAGACTTAGCCTATTGAAAGAAATTGTTTGACCCATTTGTCTGAAATCAAAATTAAAAATCCTGAGTTTTACAAGGTCTTCAAATGTTTAGCTACATTTTCAGGTAGACATGTGTTAATATTAAACAGCTAAAGAAGGGGCACCTGGCTGGCTCAGTCAGTAGAGCATGGGACTCTTGATGTCCAGGTTGTGAGTTCAAGCTCCATTTTGGGCATGGAGCCTACTTAAGAAATAATAATAAAATTTAAAAAAATAATAACAGCTAAAGAAGATGACTTATATTCTACCCATAACTTGTTATATATCTTAAAACATACCATTTTAAGGGTCATTAATTTAGAGGGAAGGTTTGAATGGCAACAGGACTCTGTTTCAGTCCTGTCCTACACCACATTTTTTAAGTTTACTAATGTAAAGACATTGTTGGATTTATGATTAATTTTTTTAAAGAAAGCAAGAAGACAGAGTGTTACACTAGATGAATCAAGACCCCAGTAAAATCTCAGCAAGCCAAAAGGAAGGATGGGCTAGGTTGGAAATAATGAAGTTGAATTGAAATTGAATTATGAATTCAAATTCAAATGAAATTGAAATGAAAATGAATTATAAATGTAGAAGTCCAGCCTTGGGGGTCAGACAGCTACCTATACAAGGACTACATGGGGACATATGCCTTGTCATCAGCAAATGTGGAAAAAGCCTTAGGGCTTTTCCTAACCACTACCTTTGCAGCTCATAGAGTGACATGATGGTAAAACAAAACAAAACAAAACTATATATATATATATAATGACATTTTATCAATATATGATATAATGTCCAGAGTCGAAGAACAAATTACCGCATTCTATTTTATATTGGGCAGACCTTCCAAGTAGTTTTGTGTTCATTTCTGTAGCAGTATAAGTAAAGTAAGACATGTCTAAAACAATGTGGACATTTGGTAAAGGAGACTCAAAATTGTATTGTTGAAGACAAGGATCCATTTCTGACTTCCAATAATAAAGCACTAAAACAAGGATAGAGGTTTAGATTTGAACTTTGTTGACCTCAACCACAAAGTTGGCATAACCTGAACTAAAGTCAAAGACACACAGAAGTAGAATTCAACACAACATAAGAAAAAGCTTTTTAGCCATTTTAGAGAATCCAAAAATTTAAAGGCAATGAGTTCCTTATCACTGGAGATATTAAGCAGAAATTTCGATAGCCACAGTGGGTGTGTGTTATAGCAGTGATCTAAGAAACAGAAATGTTACAGTCTCTTCAACTCTGAGAGTTTATTAAATGTGTATCAACAATTCCCAAGCGTCCCACTCACCAACTTCTTGGGTATCACTTCACTTCTCTGGGCCTCAGTTTCCTCCTATTCAAAGGACCAGAGATGATAGTACTCACAAAGCTGTTAGAGAGATTAAATGAGGTTGAAGAACAATAGCAGTAGCTTGATTCCAAATCTCCCCCATGACATTCCCAAAATAACCATACAATTAACAAGGAGAAAAAATAAAACTACACAAGACCTATGACTAAAACACTGTTAGGGAACAGAAAACACTGCAATTTTCAAGTCACTTATGAGGAAAAAAAAAGAAAAAAAAATTCTAACAAAGCTTCTAATACCTGCAAACCATCTCAGGAAACTTGTTGCATAGAAAGGTGGGGTTAGGGGCCAATAGGAAGAGGGGAGACAGACACAAAAATGTCAAACATACATTGGAATTCGGTGATTCACAGCCCTAGCTACAGGGAAAGGCCTTGAAAGTGTTCAGGGCTTGAAGTAGCAGCCTTAGAGGCAGTGCTTGTGGAGGAAGATTAAAGAGAGAAAAGAGACTGTACTCCTTGGATATGAGGTGGGGGGGGGGAGATAATTAAAGATCTTGCTGAATAAGATTGGTTGATTGTATCAATGTCAATATTATGATTGTGGTAATTGTGCTATAAGTTTACAAGATGCTACCAGTAGGAAAAATTGCGAAAAGAGTACATGGGATCTCTTTGTACTATCTTTTATAATTTCATGGTACTCTTCAATTATCTCAAAATTAAAAGTTTTTTATTTGAAAAACTTACTTTATTATATAAGGTGAAAAAATGGGCAAGATGAAACTATATTGTTTAGAGATTTATATTTAGGTGGTAAAACTAAAGAAAAGAAACATTGTCATAAATGTCAGTAGACTGGTTTCCTCTACAATGGGAAGAAGAGGTTGTCACTGGAAAAAAAGTGACATGGAGGTGTTTCCTAACTTCATAAATTTTACTCTCTGTATATACTTTCAAATAATTCATTAAGTTCTCCATTTATGTTTAAAAAAAAAAAAAGTTACAAGGTACAGATCTCCAGGCCATAGTTTGCAAACCAGTGTTCTAAAACACAAAGAGAACTTTGATATTTACTGTAAAATGCAGTACTAAAACTGATCTGACCACAATGACATAAAACTGGAAAATAAGAATAAAATTTTTTAAAAAAGGCATCTCACCTGGAAATTAAAGATCTTGCATGAACTAATTCTTAGGTGAAAAGGGAATAAAACAAAATTAATGTATTTATGAAAAAATAACAATAGTAAAAACATTCTGTACCAGAAATTTTGGAATACATTTAAAGCAATGTAAAGAATAATTTGTAAACCTATATTCCAAGATCAATAAAAATGAAAGAATAAAAATAAATGAATTAAATTTCCAACTCAAAACATTCCACAAAGAACAAAAAGAAGGAATTATTAAAGTTAAAATCAGGAAAGAATTCAGTAGAGAAGAGAAAAAGAGTAGGTCAAATTAATCACAATCCTGTTTCCTTAGAAAAATGAACAACAATAGACAAACCACTAGCTTATAAAGAGAAGGAGGGAAAATCACAAATACACAAAAGTAGAAATTACAATTTGGGAGTAATTATGATCCAAAAGAAAAAATTTTTAAGTCATTAATACTACTTTTGCATGCCCTTTTACAAATAAAGTTGAAAACTTAGAAGAAATGGATAATTTCTTAGGCAAATATACTATACCCAAATTGATCCCAGTAGAGATAGAAAACTTAGACCAATTTTTACAAAAACGGGAAAAGATTTCTACCTATTCCACATGATAGCACCAGGTCCAGATGATCATACAGGAGAATTCTACCAAACCTTTAGAGAGCAGACAATCCTAATGATACATAGATTGTCTCAGACAATAAGAAGTCAAGAAGTCCTTTTATGAAGCCAAGTATAACATTGATACCTAAACCTGATAAAGATAGTACAAAAATTTGTAGACCAATATCATCTATGAGCTGGTATAAAAATTTTTAATAAATACTACTGAACTGACTCTGACAACACATTAAAAAATTAACACACCATAATCAATACGGTTTATACTAAATGTAAAAATGCTTAATATTAGATTACAAATTAATATAATTCACTATTTTAATGTAAAAATCATATGAATTTCTTTATATGTGTTGAATATTGTCTTTGGCAAAATAAAAGACCCATTTCTCATAAAAACTTTGAGAAAAATAGTAATGAATGGCTATTTCCTTACTTAATAGGGAAACACTAGAGGGATTTTCACTAAGGTCAGTAACAAAGTTAGCAAGCCCACTATCCCTGCTGGTTTCCAGCATTGTCTAAAGAAATAATCAATACAATTAGACTAAACAACCAGAGGTATAGGAGTAAGAAGAAATAAATCTACCCCTATTGGCAGATGATCTGATAGAATCCATGGAATATCCTAGAGAATCAAAGATAAAATAAATTCAAACAATAAAATATTAGGTAAGGTCGCAGGATATAAAACCTGTAAAAATTGGTAGCATCCATATACACAAATATTAACCAACTAGAAAATCTAATGAACGCACAAAACCATTTACAATGGTAACAAAAAAGACAAAATATTTTGGAGCAAATTTCACAAGAAATGCTAAAAAACTACATGAAGAAACTGTAAAACACTTCTGTAAGACGCAAAAATAGGCTTGAAAAAATGGAAAGACATCTCTTACTCTTTATTAGCACATCTCAACATTATCAAGATGTCAGTTCTAAGTTAATTTATAAGTGTAATCTGATCCCAATAAAAATGCCAGTGGGTTTTTTTAATAGGGCTAGATAAGTTGGGTCTTAAGTGTCATATACAAAATAAAAACACAGAGTCAGAGAGATGTGGAGAGAAACAGAGAGGAACAAAGGAGAAATGAAGTAAAAGGGTGGTGTGAGAGATTCAAAACATGAAAATGGCTGACTGACTTGCCATCGCTGTCCTTGAATGACTTGCCACTGCTGTCCTTGAAGACAGAGAAAGGGGGTCACTGGCCAAGAAATGAAGGCAGATCTTAGAAGCTGAGAACAATCACCAGCCTACAGCCAGCAAGTAAATGAAAACATTATTTCCTACAACCACATGCAACTACATTCTATCAACAGAATAAATGATCTTGGAAGATGATTCATCTTCAGAACCTCCAAAAAAGAATGTAGCAGCCTTGATGACACCATGATTTCAACTTTATGAAATCAGAGCAGAGAACCAGCCAAACAGACCCAACATCTCACCTATAGAAACATACAAATGCTATACACAGATTGAAATGCAACAAACAACTAAGTCTGTCAGTGAACATGAAATGAATTTATGTGGTATGTTCTGGACAAAAAAAAAAAGAATTATTAAATTACATGAAACGTCATATATTTTTAAAATACAGGTGAGAATAGTCAAGAAAATTTTGAAAAAATATACTGAGAAAGACTTGCTTTGCCCAGATATTAAAATTGTTTCAAAGCTACAATAATTAAAATACATTAATAAAACAGAAAAGAGAGCCTGCAGACAAAATTTATGTCCATGATAGAGATCATTATACACAAATAGGTAAAGAATAAGTTATTCTTTAAATGGTACTAGGACAACTGGTTATCAGGAAAAAGAGTTAGATCTTCACCTCATACCATATAGCATAATAAATTGGAACTGGATTAAAAAGTTAAGCATTTTTTAGAGGCACCTGGATGGCTCAATAGGTTGATACCTGCCTTCAGCTCAGGTCATGATCCCAGGGTCATGAGACTGAGCCCCATGTCTGGCTTAGTACTCAGCAGGAAGTCTGCACAAGATTCTCTCTCTCCCTCTGTCCCTCCACCCCCGTGCTGCACTCTCTCTCTCAAATAAATAAATAAATCTTTAAAAAAAAGTTAAACACTTTTTAAAAGTGAAATAGGTGAATATTTATATAATCTGAAGATGGGAGAAAATCTTTCAAACATTACAGGAATTTTCAAAAATCCACAATACAAAAGACCAATATAAATAAAGATAATTAAAACATTATGTATCTAAATATGCCAAACCAAATATGAAAACAAATAACAATTTGGGAGAAATTACGACAGTGAGAGCATTTATAGACATAATATGCAAGAGACTCTTAAATAATTAAGACAGAGATTTTAATAGAAAAAAAGGGGAAAATACATCAAATAATAATTCACAAAAAAACATTAAGCTGTCTGATAAAAAGATAAAAATGCTTTAAAGTTTCAATAGTAAGAATAATCACAAAGTTTTCTGAAATGAAAGTTCTCTAACCTTGAAGGCAATCTCTTCTGATTGAAAAGTTAAGCCTTTGTGAAATGGTCCATTGCCTTATCATTGGCACCTAAAATTGAGCACCTAAGTTGGCATGACATATCTTTTGAGCTGCTTTTTCATTTTTTATTTTTATTTTTTGAGCTACATTTTTCAATTAATTGCAATTAGCCAACATATCAATTAGCCATCATTTGTTTTTGATGTATTGTTCAATGATTCATTAGTTGTGTATAACACCCAGCATTCATCGGATCACGTGCCCTCCTTAATGCCCATCAGTATTTACCCCATCCCCCTACCCACCTTCCTTCCGCAACAATCAATTTGTTTCCCAGACTCCAGAGTCTCTCATGGTTTTTCCTCCTCTCTGATTTTGAGCTGCATTTTTTAAAAACTTTGGACTATCTCAAAAGAGTATTATAGTCTATTGGTCAACTATAATATGTGGTTTGAACTTGAGATTACAAAGTTTTTCCAGAATTAATGGAGAGAATGGCTCTGTTTTTAATGAAACTTGATGAGGGCTATAATTTTTTAAATACTAATTTATGCCACAAACAAGAGAAAATGTACTATGACAATAAACATAAGTTCCATAGAATCTGAATTTTTTAAAAAATTTTATTTATTTGACAGACAGAGATCATAAGTAGGCAGGGTGGTGGGGGGAGCAGACTCCCCGCCAAGCAGAGAGCCCGATGTGGGGCTTGATCCCAGGACTTGGGATCATGACCTGAGCCGAAGGCAGAGGCTTTAACCCACTGAGCCACCCAGGCGCCCCAGAATCTGAATTTTTAAGACAGATCTGTGTGGACCACTGAGGTCAGCAGATAAGATTTCCTGAATCAAGATTTAAGGGGGTGAAATTGACTGTAGTTTTGTTTACTCTAATTTAAACTAGCATGCTTTACCATGATGGACTCAGGGCTGGTTTGATTTTCTCTGGCTTCTGTAGGGGCACATCAGTATAGACACAATCCCAAGGCAGAAGCAGTGGACTACAATCACCTTGAGTTAGTTTTAGTAACATAAATACATATAATGGAGGGTTCTATTCATTCAAAGAGTGGTAAGATTAAAGATGGTTTTCAACTGTAAATCCAGAAGAAGGAGCTACCAGAACATGGTGATGGCCTGGTTTTCTTTCCCGCTTGGTGGGATGGGTTATTGGTGAGATATGAAAAGTAAAAAGAATGAGAAGATATTAAAAATAAGGCAATAACATTATTTTTTTCAAGGCTGTATTGAACTGAAATAATTTTCTTCTATACTCAACTCGTAAAGAAATGAAATAAGTATTTCTCACAGTCAGGAATAAAATGGCTATCCTTCTTCTCTGTTTACAAAAGCAGTTCCCACAATCCTGGTTTAGTATGATTTATTAATAATGATATAGTAAAGCCTCCTGTGGGTTGATTAAAATTTTAGTTTTATTAAAAACTAAAAATGAAAAATAAAAAACAGAAGGATAGCTAGGAAATTACTGACTATGAAGATCTGTAAGGTGATGAGTAGGGGTTTGGGGACAAGAGAAAGAACTGCTACCAGGTATAAAAATGGGCTACATTCATTAAACAGTATGGTATTGGCACAAGAAGGAGTCATCAGACCAATGAAATGAGTAAAACCACCTGAAATAAATCCAGCTACATATATAAATCTAGTTTATGACAAAAGAGGTATCTCGACTCACGGGGGCGAAGATGCTCTGTTCAACATACAGCATAGGGATGACTGGATAGCCACCTGAAAAATGGTAAAACCAAAACTGTTCTTTTCTTCACACCCAGGAATAAACTTCAAATGGATCAGAGATCTAAATATAAAAAGTAAAACCATACAAGTACCAAAAGAAAACATAAGTGAATTCTTCTAAAACCCATGTATAAGGAGAGGCATTCTAACTATAATAAAAAATCCCAGATACAATTAAAAGAAAAGGTCAGTAAATATGACTATTTACTAATAAAACCAATAAAATGTTTTGCCTGGCAAAAACATTAATGAACTCAAAGACACCTGACAAACAAGGAAAACATATTCACAGCATGTGTTACAGATAAAAGGTTAATTGATTAAGAATTCTTTTGAGGGGCGCCTGCGTGGCTCAGTGGGTAAAGCGTCTGCCTGCGGCTCAGGTCGTGATCCCAGGGTCCTGGGATCGAGCCCCACATCGGGCTCTCTGCTCGGCGGGGAGCCTGCTTCCTCCTCTCTCTCCCTCTGCCTGCCTCTCTGCCTACTTGTGATCTCTATCTGTCAAATAAAATAAATAAAATCTTTAAAAAAAAAAGAATTCTTTTGAATTGAGGAAAAATTCCTATGGAAGTCTATTTTCACTAGTCAAAATGACAACACTCAAAAGCTTAACAATATACCCTTTTGATGAGATGGTGGAAAGATGGGCACTGATCGGCACTGATATTGCTGATTGATAGGAAAACAGTGTGATTCCTAAGAAGGGAAACTTGACAATATCGAACCAACTGCATATAACCAAACCAAACCACAACACAGAATTCCCTCTATGAATATATCCTGACCGCCTATCTCCAACAATATGAAAACATGAATGCACAAAGTTGTTTACAGAGTATCATTTGTCATTGTCAAGCATGAGAGATTGGTCCAATAAATGATGGTACATAACACACAATGGAGTACTACGCAGCTGTGAAACATGATTGCGAGGAGCTCTCTGTGCTGATATGGGATGATTTCCAGGAAATATTTTTACTGAAAAAAGCAAAATACAAAAACAAAGTGTTTAGTGTGTTAATTTTCGTGTAAAAATAAAGGGAAAACTTAAAACACGTGGTTTATCATTACAGAAAGGAACACGAGAAGCACGAACCAGAAAACAATGAAATCGTTTGTCTACAAGAGGTTGGGGAAATTGAGTAGAAGGAACACAGGAAGCAGTGATGCATTTCTGGTCATGACTTTTGTATTGTTTGACCTCTGATATGTAGTATTCTACATATTCAAAAATAAAATTGAAGCAGTAAGAATACAAAGAAAGTGCTACAACTGAAAGCAAGCTGAAACACGTGAAACTAATTTGATTTCAAATGAATACTACAGCCACACTTAAGGAAAGAAGGGAGACAGGGAGAGAGGGTTGGGAAGGACCAACCAATCTAAATAATTTATAAACACGCTCAGTCTTGGGGTAGATAGGGAGGGAGACTGCAAACAAATCCCAAACTCTTCTTCTTACATTGTTTATTATAATGTCACAGGCAAAGCAATTTTGAAACTCTTTTAGATGCACTAAAGTGTTTAGATGTACAAATGAATAAATGTGTGGACGTTGTTGGAAACTAGAGTTCTCTCTGTGGAAGAAGGAAATACAAATATAAAATGCTGGAAGGCAAGAAAGAACCCTCTGGGAGTGTATTGTGACTGGAGGAATTGGTGTAAACTCACGAATTTTAAAATATTTATATGAATGTTTATGTGTGCATATATACACCCATATATGTATATGTGTGTGTGTCTCTATACCGATATGCAGGCATGGGCATACATGGTCATGCATCATAGGTCTCTTCACTGAAAGGGTTAAAGAGCAAAGACCAGAGTAACAACAAGCAAACCTAGCTCCCAGACCTTGGTCCCACTGAAAGGAATCAAGGCTTCCAGGAGAAAGGGCTGATTCCAGGGCTGGGACAGGGTAGCTTAGTTCCCGAGAAGATAGGCTGCGTCTGGCATCCACCACTTGCTCTCCTCTTCAAATCCTATGAAGCTGTACCCGGGTTCTTCTGCCTACTATTGACATGGTTTTCAGCCAAGCTCTCTGGGTTGCCGTAAAGTTTGTAATGATCCTCGGGACTCTGAAGAACTCCCACCCATCCCAAATTGCGGCTTATGTTTCTCCTGCGTTCCTGCAAACATCCCTTGAAAGGCCATATAAAACTCAATTATACTTTCCATCCTGATAAGCTTCTCTTATTTGCAATTGGTTCCACATTTCCACTTCCATACATTTGTCTGACAGTATAGTTCCAAAGGTCTTCCAGAACACCAATGTTAGGAAAATTGCCACAACTAACTAAACAGTACGCATTGTAGAAGCGCACATTCAGGACAGCCTGGTAAAAACAAAAACGAAAACAGAAACGAGAACTTCATTGGCTGAGAGCATTTACGGCGTGCCTGGACTAAAGCTCATGGGCCACGTCTGTGCCCTACAGGTTCTCTGGTGGACAACACCACCGTTCTCCGAGCAAGGTGGGGGCGGTGGGGGGCATACATCTGAGACAAACTGTATCATCACAAACTGACCCTTTATCATCTTCCAAGTGTCCACCTAACATTTTTATTACCAGTAGCACTGAATTGGAGACTCCTGCTTATGTCGGCATGTCCACAATAAGGGACCCTGGCCCATGAGACAACCTCCCCGAGGAAGGGCCCCTAGGCAAGGAGGCCCTCTCACCCAGCGCTGCTACTGCAGAGACTGGCCTCCCGCCTACCGTGAGATGGTCCAAGCTCTGATCCAGACCTGCTGAGCTTTGGGAAGCAGGGGCAGAACAGTCACCAACCCCAGGCCATGCCTCTTCCCTTAGGGTAAGAGTCTGTGAGGGTGAGGGAGGGATACTGAAAGCTATTCTACCCAGGGCTTCAGAAAAGGTGGGAGTGCCTAACTGACGGGCCCAAGAAGGACCTGTGTGTTATGGCAAATGTCTAGTTCTGTAGTTTGTTAAGTGTGAGCTCACTGCTCTTTGGCAGGACCCGCTGGCTTCGGCTCCATGCTGCTAAGCCATTTTCCCTTTTTTGTATGTGCTTTTGCGGCTGCTTCCGCTGACTAATTCTGGCACCCAGGAGAGGCTCAAATAACTGTGTTATAAGTTTGAGGCTCATCCAATATGAATCTTAGTTTTATGCACCACATTGTCCCCAGTTTGAATGTTTGCTTCATTTACTTTTCTCTGGATGAAAAGAAAGGGAGATTCAAACATTGGAGAAAACCTTGATTTTCTTCTTTGCCCTCTCACCCCCTAAACCTGCTAGTGCAGGACTTTCAAGTGGATTATGGAAAGGATTAAAAGTGAAGGGTTAAAAGACAAATAGAAGTGGTTTCTATCATCAGCCTCTGAAATTCCATGAACAGACTGAAAGTTCAATTGAGGTCTATGAAAATATTAGCAGATGCCAAAAGGCCAGCAGCCGGGATTTGTGTCTTTGTGCAAGAACTGAATCGCTACCAACAGCTAGAAAACTTTTAAAATCGTGGCAGTGATGGAAAAGTCCTATGAAAAAGACAGAGAGAGAGAAATAATTGTGAAGTGATGAGATTTATGAACTCGTGAAAAGAACGTGCGCTGCAGGTCCTAAGCCTCTCAGCACGTAGGTAACTGGAATATTAAGACTTGGAGATAACATTTATTTATTCTTTAATGATTCTATTAGTAACAACAGTTAAAATGAATCTGACCTAATGAGGTCTTTTACTGAAGGGAACTCGTATGCATAATTATTAGTCAAAATTTAAGTTTGCAACAAGTTTAAGAAGCTGTTTTTAAGTTATTTTGAATATTAATCACATTAATCACATGACATCTTAAAAAGATGGAGATGTTTTTCTCGGTAGTAAATTTAGTTAATTACATTAATAAAATCAGGATTGGCCCTCCTTAGTTATTTTGTGCTTCTGAACATTTCATTTGGAAATATATCTATTGGACTTATCCTTTTAAAAAAGCTGTTAGTCAACATAAAAAAAATTCAGCTATCTAAAATAAATTAAAACCAATGCTAAAAGTTGAAAGTGTTCTTTATAAAGTAGAATTTGCATTTTTAAGGTCAAAACATAAGTGACAAAAGAATGATTAAGGCAAGTATTTGGAATTTTCTTTGCAGATCAAATAATAAAATGTGTAAGTGCTTCAGAAACACTTAGTCAGTTATAATTTCCTTTTTTATAATTAGAATCAATAGTTTTAATTTAGTTTTATCAGAATGAATTTATGGCTTTTGTTTCTCTAAGGGTAACTTTTCTAGTAAATCAAGTATTTTAACTGATATTTGACTGTAATGACAGAAAATAACCAGGAGAGGGCACTTTAGCTCTCTAACAAAGTAAAACCTCTTCTATACCCTTTTATAAATCAGTAAAGCAGACAATGAAAGGATTTGAAATACCTGGTAAAGGTTAAACAAAAATGTAAAGCAAGTTCCTCTGCTTCCCATAGCCTGATAAAAGATATCTCAGGTAAAGGGCAGTTTCTTTCTTTAATCATCCGTAAATCAACTGAGTAACTTGAAAAACAGAAGGATTCTCCGATCTGCAAATCCATGATTCTAACATTTCAAGAGTATTTCATTCTAAAAAACCTCACATTTACTTGGAAATTGCCTGGTATATTGAATGTACTTGAATTAAATAAATAAACTCTCATTAACCAGATTTTTAAGCGGTAGACTTTCTAAATATGTAAGAAGTAGCAATACGTAACACTATATATTTCTTACATCTTGGTTCTGTGCTTATTAACAATTAGCCTGTGCCCTTAGTCATGTTATTTAATCAGTTTCCTCCAAACTTATCTTTATCATCATCATCATCATCATATCATCATCATCATCATCATATCATCATCATCACCTCAAGACAAGGCTTCTGCCTTCAAGCAGCTTCTATTCTACTATAGTTGAAAAAGGTAACATAAATATATGAAACAGCAAACAATAGAGAAGATAATGCACCATTAAATCTAAATTCTATTATTCAGTGTGCAAATAATCCCAGGCAAGTTATTCTAATTCCCTGGGCTTCCATGTTTCTATATTATGAGGTTCTGTACTTGATGATCCGACTAAAACACTGTCATACTTCTTATTTTGTATATCATTCTATCATATTTGATCATTGAGTGCCCAGGCTCTCAAAAGATTTACCATGTTAACCATGAGATTGTAAAGACCCACTTAAAAATCTTACAGAAGATGTGGAGCTTATCCTCCTGAGAAAATGCTCTAATATATTTCTTACTCAAAATGAGTAAGATTCATTTCAGGAGATTTAGGGACTTTCAGAAATCAATCTATAGGCTCCCGAGTGGGTTGTTTAGCATAACAAACTCTTAACTGCATCAAGAATGCATGATAGAGGCACAAATTATACAGTTCCTGCATATGTTGGGTGTTATTCCTAGAACTTTCTTATGTTGTTGTTGTTGAATCAAGATGGCTGGTGAGGTTGGAGAGAAGTATGCCAAACCAAACTATTTTGGACTTTATTCCATAAGCAACAACAAGTACACTGGAATGTTTAAACATGAAGTGGAAGATATGCACTTAAAACAGCAAAATCAGAGAGTAGAATGTAAAATAAACAGAAGAAGGACAGCAAGCAAGGAGATAGTCGGTTTACAGAACAATGATCTGGGTGAGGCATACTGAGAGCCTGTTTAAAAATCTCTCCAAGGGGTGCCTGGGTGGCTCAGTGGGTTAAGCTTCTGCCTTCGACTCAGGTCATGATCCCAGGGTCCTGGGCTCGAGTCCCAAATAGGGCTCTCTGCTCGGCAGGGAGCCTGCTTACCCTCTCTCTCTGCCTGTCTCTCTACCTCCTTGTGATCTCTCTCTCTGTGTGTCAAATAAATAAATAAAAATCTTAAAAAAATAAATAAATAAAATAAAAATCTCTCCAAAATTAAGGATGTTCCCTTTTCTAAGATCAGCCTACTCTGATTCTGTATAATAAATAATAAACAGATTTTCAAACACCAAGGGACATTTTGAAATTAGATGAAGGATTGTTCTGCAGTTCAATTTATTTTCTACTCAGGGCAGTAATGGATACCAGCAGCCTTGTGTTGGCATTCTTCTACCTACTTGAAGTGGAGTACTATAAAATTCTGAGCAGCCTGGGACCCACCAAGGAGGAATGGCTTACTCCTTCTAAAAAAGCCAGATCTAAGGGGCTTTGCTCCCTATTCATATCAGGTTCAGGAACAAGTGTTCTATCCTTTCACTATATCCCTTAGGGCAGGAATGAGTGGCAGGAATCATGAGCCACTCATAATGTTTTTTGAGGCTAGACCAATGAGGAAACATTTCTCCATTCTGTAGTAGCCAAAAACAATAGGCAAGCAAAATTTCTAGAGAGGGACATTTCTCACAGAACTGTAGTGAAAATTTAATGAACAAAATATGTATGTGTGTTTGTGTGTGTGTATAGATTTTCTTCTAGGAAATTTGCACATAGATCCTGATATTGTCATATATTGCCAAATCCCATTTGTTTTCTATAAGAAAAGAAAAAGATAATCATATACTGAGGATTGGATAAGGAAGTGTTCTCATTCTTATAAAGGGGAACTTCGCTGAGAGCCCCCAAGAATAAGGGCAGATATAAGACAGAGTCAGTGACATTGAAGAAAGTAGATTAGATTTACACATCAGTCTATTGGTTCCACTCAGAATTTCATATTTAGTTACATGTGGGATGTGAAAGCAACAGTTCCAAAATATCTATAGGACAAAACCCGTACACCTCATTCAAGGCACTTCACAGTCCAGCCCAACTCACCATCTGCATTCCAGTGACATCAGACTGCTAAACATACCACACACCTTGAGGTCTCTGTGAGTTTGTGCACATTGTTACCTTGGCCCAGAATGCCCTTCCTCGTGACCCTCCATCCGGTGAAATCCTATCCTTCCCCACTTCTCAGCTGCAAAGCCACCTTCTCTGTTAACCCCTTTGGTAAGGCCCTCTGCCCACTTGCTGAAAAAAGAATCCTCCCCTCTCTCTGGGCCACCTACACACCATCCATGTGTGCGTGCTCATCAGAGTATGTGGAAGTGAGTATGAGTATCGTTCACATCCTTCTTTCCCGCTGCTTTGTGAGCTCCTCACAGAGGGAGCCTGCTCTCTGCGTTTGTTTCCCAAGCTTCCAGCACAACGTTTGCACAGTATAAGGACTAGATCAGTATTTCTTAAAGAAAGAGGGGAGAGAGAGAAAGGATTTCAGTTAAAAGGCTATTATAATAAGGCAGACAGAAAGTCTCATATGAGCCTAATGATGGGAAGTAGCATTGGGAATGGAAATTCACAATTATGAAAATAGAATAGATTCAAGTTGCGCAGTGATTAAATGTAGGGAATGAGAGAGAAAAAGGACTCAAAGTTGATCTGACCAAGTTTTCTGGCCCAAGAGACAGAGAGAACAAGAAGAGATGATCCTGAAAATATATGGAAATCAGGAAGGGGACAGAAAATGAATTACTGTTTCAGACTTTGAACTTGATGTGCACCCATTTTAAGGTGCTTACTAGGTAGTTGTATATTCAAATCTGGAGCTGAGGCTTTAAGAAAAGTTCAGGGCTTATAGCACAGCAGTGGAAACTATGGAGTGGATGCCATTGATGAGAAGGGCACCAATGATTGGATCTGGGGCTTCTGCCTCTATCTAAGAAATGAAGAAAAGAAGGATGACAGTGTGGGGCACGTGGGTGGTTCAGTGGGTAAAAGCCTCTGCCTTCGGCTCGGGTCATGATCTCAGGATCCTGGGATCGAGCCCCGCATCAGGCTCTCTGCTCAGTGGGGAGCCTGCTTCCTCCTCTCTCTCTGTCAGCCTCTCTGCCTACTTGTGATCTCTCTGTCAAATAAATAAATAAAATCTTTAAAAAAAAAAAAAAGAAAGAAAGAAAAGGAGGACAGCAATGAAGGAATCTGTGAGAAGCCAAATGAAGTGATCTAAGGAAACTGAGTGTCCCAGAAGCCAAGAAAAGAGCCATTCTAAGAGCAGGGGAGGTCAAAGTTCAGAACGTTGACAATGAGCCAGAGATGGAGTGATGGAGAGTCACTGTGTAAGAGAGCAGCCTCACCAAACAGCAGAGCAAAGATGGCGGGCGCCAGGATGGAGCTAGAAAAGGACGGAAGACAGGAGTATGACCTGCTCTTGAGAATGTTGGTCATAACCAGGACGAGGGATGTTTCTATATAATCTGTAAGTGATTTCTGGTTGTGACCTACATTGTCTTTTAATTGAATGTTGGCTTAATGGAGCTTCATTAAAGTCAACCGCCCACAGCTACTAAGATAATTTTTGTTTCTTTAGAAAATTAGAAATAGAATCTACGTATGGGCCTGGAGTTAGGTTGAGGAAACAGTTCGATGATTCATTCATACTGTCTTTTAAAGTGTATCATTTAATTCTAAATATGAATCCACTCAGTTTTGGTTTTTCCCTAAAGATGAACCCAGAAGATCTTAAATAGTCCCTTCCACAAAGAGAAAGAGAAAAAGAAAGGAAGAAAGAAAAGAAAAAAGAGGGGTTCCTGGGTGGCTCAGTGGATTAAGCCTCTGCCTTCCGCTCAGTTTATGATCTCAGGGTCCTGGGATTGAGCCCCACATGTGGCTCTCTGCTCAGCAGGGAGCCTGCTTCCCCCTCTCTCTCTGCCTGCTTCTCTGTCTACCTGTGATCTCTGTCTGTCAAATAAATAAAATCTTAAAAAAAAAAAAAAGAAAAAGAAAAGGAAGAAAGAAAGAAAGAAAAGCAAAGAAAGAGAAAAAAACAAAGCAGAAAGACTCCCCTTAAATCCAGCTGGAACTGTGTATGCTTCACTGATCTAGGACTGGGCCTGGAAATAGGGTCAGGGTTTAACTGTGAGTCCTACACACTCAAAGTCATTCTCACATGGCTCCCTCTGGTCTCTCTAGATTGCAGGTTGTGTTGTTTAATGTAGCCTTCCTCGCAGGTGAGTACTTTTTATTGTCCCGTTCTCTATTTATTGCTGAGGAGATCTGTGGATTTTAGATCATCATCAGTGAGACTTGTGGCTGCCTTCATCCAGTGCCAGGCCGGCCTTCGGTGCATTCATGCCATTGATTTTAGAACTGAAGACCTGCCAGTTTCAATTTGGTTTTAACCAATTATGTTTTCGATGTATTTTCTGAACTGGTTTTGGGAAATGTATTAAGATCGAGTTAAAAAGCAGACTTTGCAGAGATAAAAAATATTCACTAAACAATATAGGCAGGGACATTTTACTCTGTCAGTGACTTTCTGGAAGTTATATTTGATGGACTTCTGGAAAGGAAGTATTTCCTTCCCTGAGGAAGAAACAGGAAGCCAAGATGAAAGAACCTAAAAGGGGCAAAGAAAACAAAGGGAAGAGACTTCCGCTTCTGGTAATAGCAGATGAAGCAATTGTTGCTGAAAAGCAATTTTAAAAAAAGCTGTGCTTTATAGAAATATATTTATCTAGATATAATTGATTTATGTATTTTGTTCACATGCATATTAAAGTCTCCCTGCTAGAATGTAAGCTACCAAAAGGCAGGGATTTTTATTTTGTTCTCTTATATGTCCCAAGCACTTAGAACAGTGTCTGAAACAAAGTAACTATCCCATGACTATCTGTTTGGTGAGTGAATGAATTTTCAAAAATTCCCAAGTCCTGGGAGCATTTCACTTTCCTACCACAGAGGACCTCTCTTTAGCGTTTCCCCTTGTCTCTTTGCCCTCTTCTCCCTGCCAGCCCACTTCCAGTATAGCTCCCTCCCCTGGAGAACACAGTCCTCTGGGAGAGGAGCTCGGCTCTGCTCTACAGGTTAGGGAAGGGAAGACTCCAGGAGTCTTTTGTCGAAGTGAAACAAAAGGGCCGGCAGAGAGGCCACGGGGTTGGTTGGGGGAGGGAGGTAAAAAGAAAAAACTGGACATCAATCTTTGGACCGAATCCCACTGAGACCACAGAGACCCTGGATTTAGCATGGCTTCTGTCAAACTCTGTGAGTATCCTGGGCTCTACACTTCAACAGCAATTTTTAATTCTACAGTCCCTTCCTATTTAACAGGAATGTTGTTGCTGAATGCCCCGGGACTAAAGGTGAATGTCGTGGTAAAAAGGTGATGTATTTAACCTCTGCAGATTATGATCTTGCCCACCCCAGCCCCTTACTGAACAATTTCCACAGCTACGGTGTTATAGGGAGGCAAGAAACCAAGTCACAAGTTTACGATATCACATCACCTGTTCCTGTGTACACTTTGGCTGGCAGAGTCACCCTGGCCAAAGAGTAGCAGCTATCAAAACGTAGGAAGTGGGAGAAAGCACTTCTGTACTTACAAAGACCCTCTTATCTCCATGTGGTGCCCATGAAGACCACTGCCTAGACCCCCTTTTAAGAGTTCCTGCGTGGGGACCATGTTTGCCCCATGGCCTCCAGGCGCTGCGTCTCTGAGTCTGCGGCAGCACTCAAGGCCAGGCCCCGCTTCCCCCAGGCTTCTCCCAGGCAGGGCTGCGGCAGGCAGGGCTGCGAGAGACAGGCCAGCCAGCCCCGTGCTCAACTCTTCTAATGGGCAAACTGCTCCGGGACTCCTAGTTGGCCTGGATGAGACTTTTTAGAACAGCACTGGGATCTGAGATTCTTTCCAGGTGTCAGGTCAGTTTCCAGGTGGGGAGGGTCACCTACCAACCCCTGCTCCCTCCTCTTTTATCCTTCACTGGCATTTCCTCCCAGTGAATCTTTGGCACCTCTCATCCTGCCTTGACACTAGCTTCTTGGAGCACTTGAACTCATTCACCTCCAATAGTCAGTAGAGCATAACTCACAAAATTCTTGAGTATCAATATTATAAAAAGATACTATGGATAAAGATGTGATCTCTTTTTTAAGATTTATTTTTTTTATTTTTGCAAGAGAGAGAGATAGAGCACAGAAACCAGGGGAAAGGGCAGAGGAAGAGGCAAGGCTCCCTGATAAGCAAAGACCCCGATGTGGGACTTGATGCGAGACTCGATCCCAGGATCCTGGGATCATGATCTGAGCCAAAGGAAGGCACTTAAGCGGCTGAACCACCCAGGCACCCGTCTTTTGAAAGCCTTCTTGGGGATACTGTATCCCCAAATGTAGGTGGCAAATGCCATCTCTCACCAGTGGAACCAATGAAGGAGGTTCTTGACCTTGGGTTCATAAGCAGCTTTAGGAGTTCCTGAACTCTCTGAATTTGTCTGTATTATATTGAGTGTGTATGTAATTCACCCTGAAGAAGATCTACAGCTTTCATCACAATCATCTAGAAAATTCTCACCAGCGGCAACTCTCAGTAATGCAACACTTCAAAAGTCCATTAACATGAAATCTGTATTACAATGTAACTTATTTTATACAATAAACAATCATGCCTCTATTTGCTACCTGGAACTAAATGTCATCTTTAATAAAGCCCTGCAAACTAAGACACTGACACAAAGATCATCAGTACTGCATTCTTCTTCTAATCCTGAACTTCAAAAGAAGTCATGCTCTAATTTAAGTAGTTATTGGCATAAAAGAAGGAAGTAATTGAATAATCAATAGGTTAATCTATCATAGTAGAGGACTGAATATCAGTAGTAGAAGCTTCAACTCTTAGCCCAGACAATGCTTAAAGTCAATCTGGAAGATAACAAAAAAAGCCCCTCTAGCATCTGTTCTCAAGGAGAAGGTTTATGTCAGCACCATTAACATCAACTACGCACAGAACATTTGTGTCAGCAACATAAATGCTGACATGTCAGCATCTCTATTTTATACCCCCCCAAATGTGTATAGTTTAATTAGACCAAAGACAGGAAATGGTTTGTTGATAGCTCAACCTGGAAGTAATGGCTTCCTAAGGGAGATATTCCTGCCCCACCCTGGGGAACAATCAAGTATGTGTCACTAAAACACCAGAGAGTTCTCTGCAGGAAAGTAATCACTTTACCCCTGAATCTAGTGGAATGTTTGTGATAAATTGGGATAAATAATCTTCCTAGACACCCCAGACTTCTGTGTTCCGCTACTAGCAACTTTAGCCAGGCACTCTGAATTCTTCCCCATGTGGGCTTATGCTGTTTGCTGTTTCTATGCTCATTTTAAATGTGAAAAAGAGGGGCATCAGGGTGGCTCTGTCGGTTAAGCATCTGACTCTTGGTTTCTGCTCAGATCATGATCCCAGAGTCATGAGCTCAAGCCCCACGTCAGGCTCTGCATTCAGCTCGGAGTCGGCTTGAGATTCTCTGCCCCCTCCCCTCTCACTCCCTCTCTCTAATAAACAAACAGCCCTTTAAATGGGAAGAGGAAAGCGTCTGCAGAGAAAACTAGCAGATCCACAGAACAGCCCTACAGTCCACTGTTAGGCTGGAACAAGCAGGTCCTTGGAGGGGAGAACAAGTTTCCCTGAAGGAAGAGTAAATCCATGAGCAGCAAAGGCTTAAGACGGGGTGGATACAGGACTCTCTCCCTCTGCCCTTAAATGTTCTTTGAATATATTTTGCCCTTGCCTTGGCAGAAAATGTCTTGCTCAGTACCGTTGACTTCTCAGTACCGTTGACTTCTCAGTAGTATTGAATGATAATTTTAGGAAGCACCTTAGGTTCATTCTTGGAAAACTACGAGAGGAGATTTTGTCAGGGGTGGGGTGGGGAAGGGCAGCAAGTGTATACGTTGAAGTCTTTTTCAGTCACCAAGGGGAAGGGGAGAATTAAATCTAGGAAGTTTTTAGAAAATACCGAATCTCTGAAGCTCTCTCTGTGAGAGCCAGGTAGTGGGAATAAACGTCAGAGGAGTGTTAAAAACTGTGCTCAGACTTTTGAAGCGAAACCAGAGATTTCCCCACGTTGATGATAATCAGATACTAACTTCTCACAAAACAGATTTGTTACCTCCGGCTAAGTTCCTTCCTGACCACTAGCTGAGTTCCATATTTATATTTCTTTCTCTAGTGGATACTTTTCTTTTTGAAAAAAGTAGTCATCTACGTTCTGAATTAAAACATCTGTTCTGAAACACACACATACACACAAACACACATGCACAAACACATACACTTTTAAAGCATTACTTTATTTCTGGTTATTTTGGTTATTAACATATACTGTATTATTTGCTTTAGGGTTACTGGTCTGTGAATCATCAGTCTTAACACAATTCACAGCACTCACCATAGCACATACCCTCCCCAATGTCCACAACCCAGCCACCTTATCCCTACTGCCCCCGCCCCCCGCCCTGCCCCGGGCAACCCTCAGTTTGTTTCCTGAGATTAAGACTCTCTTATGGTTTGTCTTCCTCTCTGGTTTCATCTTGTTTCATTTTTCAGTGTAGAGATTTAATGAAATAGTCAGCAAGTATAAGATGGCCATCATAATGATTTAGACCAAGTGCGGACTCTTTTCTGAGTGTTATATATTTACTAAGAAATCTTTATACCAGGTTCCTAACAGAGACCTGGAAAGGGTTATAGAATTCTCAGCTTGGGGTACCAATGTCCTCAACCAATAGCCCTGAATGTTCCCCAGAATGCCCATCAACATAACAGTGCTGGCTTTAAATTTTTAAAAAAGAAAGAGAAAAGGAAAAAAAAATCTTTGCTTCCAGTTTGACCAATGTCTACTGCACATTTTAAAAATATACTTTCATAGACATAATTCTGAAAAAGCCAGAGTTAAGGACATGGAAGATCAGAGTAAAGTATATTAGGTGTCATACGTTACTTTGTTAACACAGAGTAATAATTTTTACTTGCCCGGCATCTTTTTGAAGGATTGCAAATTGCTTTACTGCTGTCACCATAGAACCACTGTTCAATCTTACTGAGAAATTATAAAGGACACACAAAACACGTCTAAAGATGAAAGAAGGGAAATGTTTTCCCTATCTAATAAAAAGGAAAAGGGAGTGTCACAGGAAATTATGGACTGCTAGACTTATATGAGTACCAGAGCAAATGATCAAAGAACCCATTATAACATTGCATAAAATACATAGCAGGGAACATAACTTTCTGAAGAGCATCATTCTAATGAAAATATGTAAGGTTTTGTTTTGTTTTGTTTTGTTTTTGCCTTTTTGAAGGAATGACATGAACAAAGCAGTTGTAATGACAATAAGGTTTCTAAGCCCACTGTGTTGAACAAGCAACACACCGTCATAAACTAGAAGTAAGAAGGCATGGATCTATGCTTGTCTTTTCCATGGAGTCTCCCTGGAACTCTGAGTAAATCATTCACCCTTTATTTCTTGGATCCTCCTCCAGTAAAATCAGATAATAATCCCTACTTGTCAACGTATCCTGGCCTAGATCCCTGAAGGAACTTAGAAGAAGGGTCCAAAATCCCAAGGGTATTGATATCTTAAATACATGCTAACGAGGGTGACTGCTTGACTCACAGAATCTCCACCTGCTGCAATTAGTTCCTTGATGCAGAAAGTTTGGGATAGAAAATGATAATATCTGGAGCAACAGGATCCTATTCTCTTATCAGCAATTTCCACAATAGCCAAACTGTGGAAAAAGCTGAGATGTCCATCGACAGATGAATGGATAAAGAAGATATCTGTCTGTCTATCGATCATCTATCTATCTATCCACACACACACATACACACACACAGTGAAATATCACTCATTCATCAGAAAGGATGAAATCTTACCATGTACATCAACGTGGTTGGAACTGGAGGGGATTATGTGGAGCGAAATAAGTCACTCAGAGAAAGACAATTATCATATGGTTTCATTCATATGTGGGATATAAGAAACAGTGTAGAGGATCATGGGGGAAGGGAGGGAAAATGGAATGGGAAGAAATCAGAAAAGGAGACAAACCATGAGGGACTCTTGACTCTGGGAAACCAACTGAGGGTTGGGGGAGGGGAGGAGGGTGGGAGGATGGGCTAACTGAGTGCCAGGCGTTAAGGACGGCATGTGATGTGGTGAGCACTGGGTGGTATATGGAACTGACAAATAACTGAACTCTACCTCTGAAAATAATGATGTACTATATGTTGGCTGACTGAATTTAAATAAAATAAATACGTTTTTTAAAAAGGATCTTATTCTCTTCGTCTGCAGCTGATAAGTGCAGGCATAGACACTTTATTTAAACTGAGCTGATCAAATTCTCTCCTCCAGGACATCATATGAAGAGAGAGAAAGGCAAAAAAGATTGTGGATTGTCAATCTAGAGAGTCACAAGACATTTTCCAAATTGTGAAATAATAGGTAAAATAGATCATAGGGCAGTGTTCTTGGCCCCTCCCCCCATGCACTGGAGTGGAATTACTCTTGCTCGCTGGCACAGCATTTCTTTTGCAGAATTGTATGAGATTGGACTAACAGGATGGTGCTGACACCCTGATTTGGGAACCCTACACACCACAGTGGTTCCTGAAAGTGGTCGAAAAGCATTACTAGTAGTAAGAATAAAGTTTGTTTTGTGAGACTTTTATTTCATATGTATATTTATATAATTTATATACATGTATTATATACATAAATAATACATGTGAATAATATTTATATAATATCTAGAGATGTTTCTATAAATATTATGTTTATATTATACATTTATATTTATATACATTGATATAAATTTCTTACTGTGAGTAAAAAATATTGCCCCTGGTGAACTTCACTTAAAAATAGATTAGTACATTGTAAAATTAGTGTTGATAAATGGCAGTAGCCACACATAATATAATGTAAAGTTTATCTCAAGTAAAACAACTTAGAAAAAGTAGAAACGAGATGTTTATAATTCCATTCACACCATTCCATTCCATTTCATTCCATTCATGACCCTTTCATGAGTTCAGTAAACAAAGAAGATACATTTTCTCTTTTTTTTCTTTCTTTTTTTAATTTAAATTCAATTAACCCTTTTATAAACTGGGCAGAACTAGAAACTCATAAACTCCAAACTGGACAAGTTGTAAATGGAGAAAGATCACATAAACTTTGGCTCACAACAGCATCTCTTAAACAAGGCCAAACAATCACCTCAGGGCCCATTCAGACATCTGAGTCTCCAAACAATCACCTCAGGGCCCATTCAGACATCTGAGTCTAATCATTAATGCAAAGATCTAAAAGTTTGACCTTCGCATTTCATTACCTCTATTCCGTCTACCATTTTGCACTGGCTTTTTAAATTCTGTCATGTTATTGATCAATAATTGAATTGTAATCCTATAATCTAATCATTTAAATTAGATCTTTTAATTCCATATGGAAAATAAACTCATCACAATAAGTTAAAAAAAAAAAAACCAAAATTTCGAACAGTTTTACATTTGCATGATTCCTAGAAATATCAAGCATATTTCTAAATTTCCCTTAATCCATTCAGTCAATCGTGTTGAGAGTCAACATGTTACCCCTGTCAGTGCGTGGCCAGCCCTGAAAGAATCAAACTATGGCTCAGGGCTAAAAGGATAGCTTCTGATGCTTGAAAAGCTGTCAACTACCTCATGATTTCTTCCAGTTTATGGGTGTTCATTATAGTAGCGTTCACCACTCTTAAAAATCCATCATGACTTACTGCCAAATATACTTCCTTCAATTAAGGAGTATCCTCCCTGATCATGTCTCTAAAAGTATACTCCTTTTTTTTCTTTAGAAAGTGTGGAGTTATTAACAACTATGAGAAAATAGACTTGATCATCACATTCTTTGACAGATAGCATCTCTCTGCCTATTCTTTTCTTTGAGAGGCCACAACCTTTTTATGTTCATGCTGTCTGTGCATGACATCTATCACCATGAGCCATACCTGCTAGGGTAAAGATACGGCGCCATAGGGAGAGACAAAGCTGGCCAAATCCCTTGTAGATTATGTCAGAGTGAAAGATGATGCTAGAAGCTTGCAGAAGAACAGCAGAAACTGTGAGAGTCTAGGATACTTTATCTAGATCAGAATTTGTGCAAAGCTCCTACGTTGAGTATTTTCTTGAACATTTTTCATATTCAACCTAAGCCAAAATTTTATCTTTAAGGCCAAATCATTCCATATCCCAAGTTACTCAACTAAGGGTATTTTTCAGTATTTGTTATCCAGTCTGATGAGTACACAATAATTCAATGCTTTTAGGAGAGCATTACAGTCTTATAAGAAAATGATATAAAAAAATGGGAAAATACAATATTGGCTTGTGACAGTCAATAGCTTTTCTTAGAGAGGAGAACTATTGTGTTCTCTGTTACGTTTATTCCTAACTTTTTAGCACAGCTTCAAGGGCTTTAATTATTTCTCTCTCATCTTTCATTATTGCTTGGTTAATGTGGTTCTTTAAAAGATACCCTAAATCACATCCATGCCCAGCAACTTTCAATTTGAAATCACTTTCATATACCACGCTTCAGGTGCATATGAGCCAGAAGACACGCATGGAAGAAAGCCATTTGGCTATGGTGAAACATAAATAGCCACTTCAAAGTTAAGCTTTTGCATTATCTCCAGATGATACTACACATAGAGTCATATATATACACTGACAAGATATTCATCATTCAAGGGTTTGTCAAACGATTTTTTTAAAAAAAGATTTTATTTATGTATTTGACAGACTGAGATCACAAGTAGGGAGAAAGGCAGGCAGAGAGAGAGGAGGAAGCAGGTTCCACTGAGCAGAGAGCCCGATGCAGGGCTCAATCCCAGAACCCTGAGATCATGACCTGAGCCAAAGGCAGAGGCTTAACCCACTGAGCCACCCAGGCGCCCCTCATCATACGATTTTTAATATGCCCCATCTAGGTCCATACTACCTGGATTTTTTTTTTAAATAAATCCTGTGATTTCTTTTGAATACGCCTTTTTGTGTGTGTTAATGATTTTAATGTATGAAAGGTAAACATTTAAAATCACCACAAATTTCATAAATTTGTTTTGGCATATCTCCAGTTCGAATAATCCGAGGTCCCCGTAGTTAGACATGGTCACCTGCTCTGCATTGTTCTTTCACATCTCACTGCCTTGGCACTTAGCATGTCCTTTCTCCCCTTTGGTGTTCTTAAAGAAGCAGCTCCAACGGACCTACGATCCCGCAGAAATAGTGACTCCCTCCTCTTGGCTCTCACAGTACATTTCTTTATTAGACCCATTGCATGCTATATTACATGTTTTTCTGTGTGTGTGTCTGTTCCTCTATACTCTGTGAGGACTCAAAGGCTGAGAGGTTACCTTCGGTAAACCCAAATCACCCTGGCAAGAGCTGTTCTTCCTTCCCCTCCTCACAAGACCAGCTGGCAGAGGGCACACGAAACAGTGGCAAGGTGGTCTCTCTGCGAATGTCTGCGTACTTCAGTTGCCCCTTTGGAGTTGTATACTAGTCGAGAGTCACTTGAGTTTATTCCCACATGTATATGCCTGTTTTGATAGTTATTAAAAGTATGTAATTTCATTAGATATTGAACAAACAATGAATGAGTGCAGCAGAAATGAAAGTTCTATTTTTGTCCAATGTATCCCAAAAGTTTGGGGGAAAATAGAGACGAATTAAACACACACACACACACACACACACACACACACACACACACACACCCATCAAACAAATCATGGGGGAAAGCACTATACACAATGAGGGGGGAATCTTAAACATTTAGAAGGATTCTACATTCAGACTGATTGCACATATCTTTAAGTCTTTTCTTCATTTTAAAGAAATCACAGTTGAAAAGCTGCATGAAGATCTGTGAGTGTGTATGTGTGTGTGTGTGTTTTCAAGAGCAAGGTAGAGCTCCAAACAATAGTCCCAGAGTTGTTTTGTTTTTGTTTTTGTTTTTGTTTTTTTTTAAAAAAAGGTCCTGGCTTTACATCAAAAGACTGGCAAATTAATTCACTAAAATAAGATGTTCAAGAAATATCCTTTTAAAAAGCTTTCCCTTCTTTAATCTGCTTTTCAACAGGAACTAACAAATCCGTGATAAAAGACCTTCTATTGAACCCTGCCCGGCCCCTAACCTTTGCAACAAACACTGGGTAAAAACTGGGTAAAAAACACTGGAGCCTGACAAGCTAAGGAAGAAGGTGGCTCCCTTCTGAAGGGAAAACTGAAATGTGAACCCAGGCGCTACCTGTGGCCATGAGTCACCTTGTAGAAGAAGACGGAACGAATGAAGGATGCAAGACGGAGAAACAGAAAGTCTTTGATTTGGGTCCCTGCGAACTACACCTGAGGACAGGCACCCACCTTCCATTCTAGGAGTGCTAACACAACAGCATCTTTTCTTTATGCTTACCTTCAGGCAAGCTGGGTTTCTGTCCCAAGCAGGCAAAAAGAGTCTAGTAATACAAAAAACCAAAGACACCACTACTTCATATATCCTCATTATTGCGGAAGTTGTTAGTTGACTCAACAAATGTCGTTAGACGTCTCCTCTGTGCCAGACCTCGGACAGACCGGACCGAAGGCCAGGCTCTCATGGAACTGACAGGCTTGTGCCCTGATGGCTGGAATTAATTGCAAATTTAAAAATTTTATGCTTCTACCACACTAACACTTAATACCATAATATACTTGTTCCATTATGCATGAATGGTTAATGGGTCCAACATGCACATTAAAGGAAGTTAGAATGTTTTCAAGGGAGTAGCCATAACCCTGTCCAATGCCAGTGAGCGTAACAGCGCCTAAATCACAGCTCTGTGCCATTGTCAAATTTAGAATTCGGTGTTGGAAGAACTCTGACTGAGTAAGTGAGGCAATGTCTTCTGTTAGCACAATATAAAGATACAAAGAGTCCTCATTTGGCTTGGTTATTGCTCTCTGAGAGTGCTTGTAAAATTTCAGAACTGAAAGGGGCCCACTTGTAGGGAAAATAAAGCACAGAGAAATTAAGCCATTCACTCTCTGTCAGCTGAACTGGGAGTGCCGCAGAGCTCAGCCAGATGTCAAGAAACCTGGGAGGCCACAATCATTTGGAAGTGTATCACAATAGTTTGTTGCTACTAATAAAATAGTGACATTTGGATAGTGGGAGGGAAGTGTGTCGGTCTATTCCCGGGGAAGTGAGTCAGGAATTGCACACTCTCAGGAAACCCCATGGGGAAATCAATATTATGCAAATCAATAATATGAGTGTTTCCTGTCCCTGCGACAAAAAAGCTGACAATCATGTCAGCTGGTAGAAAATTCAGGACTAGAACCTAGCATCCTGAGTCTTTTCAGAGGGTTGTGTTTTTTAAATTAACTTACAATGGGACGCCTAAGTAGCTCAGTGGATTAAGCCTCTGCCTTGGGCTCAGGTCCTGGAATGGAGTCCCTCATGGACTCTCTGCTCAGCGGGGAGCCTGCTTCCCCCTCTCTCTCTGCCTGCCTCTCTGTCTACTTGTGTTCTTTGTCAAATAAATAAATAAAATCTTTAAAAAAATTAACTTACCATGAAGGATAGGCTCGACATCAAGGAGGGAGAAAATTTAACATGTGGTTATTAATGGCCCAAGGGAAATAAATAAGCCTTTATCAAACGAGGCACAGTTTGTGATATCCGCAGATCCCTTTCTTTCTCTGTTCCTCACAGAGTAATTGCACTGATCTGGAGGGAATTTTATTTTTATCCCTCCTAAAGGATAAAACTTCTGCTTGCTGTAGAGGAGGTTAATGTCTTGCCTAAACTTGAGCTTCACAAAGTGGTATTAGCACCCGCCAACTAATGTCTTACTCAAACACCTCAGATGAAACAAAACATCATTGACTTGGGCCTACTCCTGTAAACCTCAATTTTCAAAAGCTTTCAGTGTCAATTACCTCTCACAACAAAGCAGTCCACAAGCCTCTTGATAATGCTCAGAATGTCATCTCATCGATCCCGATCTGTGTACGCTGCACAGTAAAATCCAATTCCTTGTAGCTACCACTGAGAGGTAGGCTGCCATAATCGTGGAGTTCCTGAAGAAAATGAGCATCTCAGAAGGAAACCTGAACCTATTAAAACCAGCTTCCAATCAAAATTTCCAGTGGTGATGGAGCTTCCTAACTCATTTCATTCAAAACATGCTACTCAGCAGTTTCAAGGATATATTTTCTAGACTATGGTAAGATCTCCCCGCCATTAGAGGGAAAAAAAATGGAATAGAATGCAATTCATACAATATTAATAACTTGTTCTACTTTACAGCTTTGTAATAAAGTTATTTATGCTGCCAGAGGCATCTTGTGACATTAGCAGTGGAAAGATAGCAGGAGACAGGAGGGTCAGACCTGTGCCTTTAAAAAAGGACAGAACAGCAGCACCTCCCTGCAAAGCTGCTCAGAGGGACTGTGGCCCGAGGGAATAACCCTGGGACGAAATCTCTGTATTATACACGGAAGGAGAGAGAGTCTAAATCAATCTCTGTCCTACCTTTTGGAACAAACGAATAGCAAAAATTATAATTTAGAGTAACATAGCCTGGGCAAAGCTCACCTAGTGACCACAGCACAAATCTCTTCCCTGGATCAAAAATATTTCCTCCCAGATTTAAATGACACATTGCACGTAGCTCCTTACGTCAGCACAAGTGAAGCTCTCAGCCAGGCTAGCCCCCCACATACATATTGTACTTTTAATCTTTGATTAGGCACTGCTTTATATTCTATTATTTTATATTATTTATTTCGTATTATGTTTCCTACATGCAATGCTAAGCATCTAGAAAGCAATCATCATATCTTACCCAGGGCCCCTCTAGCCCCCAGCACTTGGCACAGTAGTAAACTGAAGATCAATGCTGAAGAAGTATTTGCAAACAAAGAAATATGATGCCAAAGTATTGTGTGATACATGGTTATAATATGGTCATTTTCCATGATTAGATCTAGGATGTGCAAACAGAAGAAAGTAAAGGCATAAATAATTCAAAATAGATCATTGGAAAGTCATTTAGATATTACTTGGAAATGCATGAAGGCTAGCCACAGTTTTATGGACATTTATAAACTGGCCAACGGATGGTGAGTTGTGTGCTGTGGTAAGAGAAACAATGGGATGCACACGGAAGACATTTGTCCTATTTTGTTGACCCAACATTCATCCCCCGCTTTCTTCCAGCATCCTAATATCCTCCTAGGTAATTATCTCCCTTATTATGTGCAATCCTGTTGGTAAAGTGAATGGAGGCATCACTGGAGGCTCCTTCAGCTAATTTCCTTGTGAAAATTGCCCGGTGTAGCTAAGGGCTGGTACATCAATTACATTCAGCCAATCACACCCTCTTTTCAAGGGCCTTGAATTTCAGGCCATGTTATACAAAGGGAGAAAAGAAGAAGAACGTTTCAGGGCTGGCACATTCGTGGATGTTCTTCAGAATCTGCTTCTGAGAACTTCTGGGCATACTTAGGTCCCATAAGTCCCAAACAGGGGTCTTGTGATCTACCCATAGTGTCTAATGAATTCACTTTTAAAGGAACTTAATAGGGTTATTTTCCAACACACTCTAAAAACTATGTTAGGCCAATGCTTCCCTGAGAAATGTAGAAATAGCAAACCAGGACACAGACATTGTATGTCACAAGGATAGAGTCAGAGCTAGAATGCCACGAGTTAGCATAGAGGCCAGAGACGGAAGGTGAGCAGAAGCTGTTATTCATTAGTTAAAAATAAGAAGGAGGAAAGGTGGTTGACTCACAGAGTGAAAGAAAAAAAAAAAAGAATAGAAATCATAGGAAGAGGCAGATATGCCATGAAGGTACATGACTCTGAAACCTCTGGGTTGGCCTGGCTTCCAATGGTGGTCCCATTCCCAACTGTATTTCTCAGGAGAGTCCTCTGTATATTTCCCTGGAATTTCATCACTTTAATAAGACCCTCTGGACTAGTCCAGAGCTTTCAAAAGGAAAGTACAGTGGCTAAGGCATGAGCTTTAGGGTCTGACTTCCTACATGAAAACCTAGTTCCTTTCAGTTTTCTCTCCCTTCCCTTATAGTCCTCTGCACTATTCCTTATGTTCCATATATGAGTGAAACCATGTGATAATTGTCTTTCTCTGCTGAGGGAGAGAAATCATGAGAGACTCTGGACTCTGGGAAGCAAACTGAGGGTCACAGAAGGAAGGATGGGTGGGGAGGGAGATGGGGGTACCCGGCTGATGGGTATTAAGCAGGGCATGTGTTGTGATAAACACTGGGTGTTGTACACAACTAATGAATCATTGAACACTACATCAAAAACGAATGATGTACTATACGTAGGCTAACTGAACATAATAAATAAAAAAGAAAAGAAAAGAAAACCTAGTTCCAGTACTTATTATTTAAATTTCCCTATCTGTCAATTAATGCACATAACAGTTACCTTATAGGGGTTTGATGAGGTTTCAGTAAGATAATCCCAGTATAGTTCTCAGTCTACTGACATTCAGATATATCCCTGATAAAAAACTTACTCACATCTTCAAAGTCTCCCTGCCTCCCACTTTCCAGACTGCCCATGTTGCTGGGAGTGCATGGTCCTCCCTCACTACCCCTCACCCCTGGAAACTCCAGGCAGCTGCACCAAACTTCCTGAGTGTTCACTGAAGGTCCCTCATGATGCAACCTTCAAGTGAGAGGAAGTCAGACACCCAGGAACGAACTGATCAATGGGATGAGTGGGAGTTGGGCAGAACAACTCCTCCTTTCCGCATTCCTGGACTTTTCTAATGCAGTTTCTCCATAGGACCTGTCTGGAGAAGTCCCTAGAAGACAAGCTGTGTCTTGTCACAGCTCCCACGAAGGAGCAGCCAAGGTAGTAATGCATCATAGCCCATGATTCGTCTTTCTTTGCAGTTTCCCCTCTTCTGCACTCTGGCTTCCCTGGGTTTGCCTCTTCCAAACTGACTTCAGATTTTAACATTCGTGCTTGCTTCAATCTCTACTCTCTAGAAAAACCCTGTCTAAGATAACTATTTTTCACATTATTATTATTCTTGAATCAGCCTGATCAGGTCCCTATTACCTGAAACCACAGGATTCAGAATAAAACAATGAGGCAGAGTACATATTGTTATTCCAATCTGGATGCTAAGAAGTAGGTAAATGGCTCTACCCTCCGAACTAAGACCTAAAGATTTTTTTTTTAAGTTTGAAGGTAATTTTGAAGAATAAAACTAAATAATTCTTAAAACAGTTCACAAATAATGTGTAAAGAGTTTTTTTTGTTAAGTGTAGATTTTTCATATATATATAAATATTTTAATGAAAATCTTAGGAATATTAATATTTAGCATTAAAAATATTTAATGAGAGAAATGAAACATTTATTTGTTCTTTTTTCTCTCCTTGAGAAAACTTTCTTGGGCCTTTTACCTATTTCTTCCCTGAACCTTAATGTTCAAAGTCTTATTATTCTCTTGAAAAGGAACATTTGAAGGATGATGGTTTACATGGAAGATGTTATGAACAGTGTTTAGAAATACTTTAATATAATAGTTGATGGGAAATATCATTTATAAAATTACATGTTGCAGATCTGTTTTAACATACAAAAATTCATCTTAAGCCTGAAAGAAAAATAATTAAAAATGTTGTCAATGATGGTTGTTGGCTGGTAACTAAAAGATAATCTTAGAGTGGTGACTAGGGTGTGGACTTTGAATTCAGGCAGAATGGTCTCAAATTCCTGCTCACTTCTTTCTAATTGCATGTCCAAGGCCAAATTACCCTGCAGTCCTAAGATTTAACTTTCCTCTCTTTTATGATAGATATAGGAATAATACAGGATAGATACACATTAGATATAAAGAGATACAGGAGAGGATAAGTAAATATAGGGTTCACATAGGATAGGTGGGATAATAGAACTACCTCAAAGGGCCATGGTGAGGAATAACTGAGGTCTTTCTCATCTCAGTAAATATTACTGTTACTCACCTAGTTGCTCATCCTTGATTTCACTCTTTCATATCTTTCCTTTGTCTCCTCCATCCAGTGCATCACTATCAGCTCTTCCACCAAAATGTATCCGTCATCCACTCTCTTCACTACCACTACCTCCCCTGATAACCTCAAAGCCACCATCATCTCCTGTCTATAATACACAAAAAACTGCCTAAGTGTTCCATTCTTCTTCCCATATAATCCATTACCTACACCACAACCAAGTGATCCTTTATAGCACGATCAGCATCATGTCACTCCCTCCTTAAACTCTTCAAAGGCTTTCCGATTCACTTAGAGTAAGAATGATGCTACATCACCTGTAAGTTCTCATGACCTTGCTCTTGCCCACCTTCCTAACTCCTCTGCTGATTTCATCCCTGGTTCATGTCACTGAACTCTAGCACATACACAGACCATTCTTCTCTTCTTCAAATAACTTCAAATAACTTCAAAGTCCATTTCTGTCCCCAGGATCTTCATGCCTGCTCCTCCCTCTGCTGGAATGCTCTACTCCAGGTCTTTGATGGCTCACCTCTTCTTATCATTTGGGTTGTTTTTAAATGCTGCCTTCTCAGACTTAACGACCTTTTCTTTAGTAGACCCCACACCATCACGCTTTATTCCTCTTTGCTGTATTGTTTCCTCAGATGACTTAATTGCTACACACATGGTCAAGAAACCATGACTAAGAGAATCCCTGGCTAAGAGAATAAGGCTAGTGGAAAATCTACATTAGTTCTCTAAGTCACTGAAATGACTCTCCAACCCAAGCCTGAGTGATCTGAAAAAGTCCAGGAAAGTCCCTAAGGAAAGAGGAAAAAGCTAGTCATCTGTCAGGAAACACTAAGCCTCCCCGCCAGACACCATCCGTGCCATCCACAGCCACCACCTGCTGTAGTGAACGCTGGTTCCACACTGGTGCAGACTCCAACATGGTCCAGATCCTGCCAAAGTAATTAACTGACACTGAAGAAATGGACTCAAAATTAAAACAAAGGGATTTTAAAAGTTAAACTACAAGTTAAAAGGTGCATAGCTGCTGACACTAAGTGGGTAAATTGCTTTGAAATTGGTGTTGAACTAGCATTGGGTTCATAATGGGACTTGATTATTTCCACATGGTATTAAACAGGCACATAAAATCCCACTAATACGAAAGAAGTGTATTTTAAATGTTGGTTGACAGGGAGAAGAATACATTAAATTACTAAAAAATGCAAAAAGGAATTTTATGGCAACTGAAGTACATTATCTCGGAATATTGATTAAAAACTCCTTAAATAAGAAAGAATTACTTAAATGACTACTTGATATTAATATGCACCCAGTCAATTAGGATGGAGTCTTTTCTTGTTTGTATAGAAACTATTTTAGACTTTTAAATAAGCTCGAATTGTATTTGAAACATTCCAGCAAAATATTTACCAGAGATTTCCAAAACTCCTTGACTAGACATCATTTGCTGTCTGGTTTAATCTCTAACATCTGAACCCTTCTGCCTTTACGTTGTGGCTGACCCTTCCCTCTCTGTCCTGTTTGGAGTTGGGGACAGAAGCATGACCACGTACTAAGGACTCAGCATAGTTTGATTTCTAGCATCTTAGCCTCTGGAGTCAGACCTTCAGGATTCAGATCCTAGTTGGTTCCCTTAAGAGCTGTGTGACATTGAGCAAATTACTAAATCTTTCTGTGACTTTGTTTTCTCCTCTGTGAAATGCTACCTACTTCAAAGGTAGGGAACCACAACAACAACAAAGAAAGAAAGACCCCCATCTTTTTGGGGGGCCAGCCCCTCAAAAAAAGTTCATCTAAATTTTGCATTGCTATACAATCTCCATACACATCAAGCCTCCTTCCAGACCACTGGCTCAAATAATGTGTACCAGCTTCTCCCCTGTCTCCAGTCACTCTGCTTTGAACAGTCAGTGACTGGCACAAAGCAGACAATAAATGTCAAGTGACACCAGCTGCTCATCTAGAGTCCTTAAAAGCAAACTCATTTCCACAAGCTGCATGGGGACCCCAAGCCACACCAGGACTAGCATCCAGTCCAAGCCCTCAGGTACAGGTGAGCAACAGCGTTCAGGCTATAGGAGACCTACTGTCCTGATAAACATGTGCCTCTCTGCTTGGACCACATAGTTACAGCCATTAAAAATAAAGATAGCTCCACTTACTGATTCTACTGTACAAAGGCATTGTGCTTGTCATTTATAATATGATCTCATTTAATTTTTGCTTTCATGTTTGCATTACTGTGGGAGAAACAGAAATGTCAGACAACCTCTGATGTTGATTTTCTTTAAGAAAAGATAATTTCATTTCCCAAGTTTCTTGACTAATTATGTTTTTCAGTTCTTTGTGTCAGGATTTGATAGATACAAAATGATTCGTTATTCAATTCTGTGCCTACTCAACAGTTTTGTGAGAGAACTACAGTCTTATAAAAAAGCCAGGATATAAAGTGTGCCCAAATTTAAGTCCATTTTTTTTTTTTTTTGGTTTCGCTTTTCATTGAAGTTTGAGAAACATAGTTAAAAGTGCACACATACTAACTGTACTGTTTGTCACGTTTTCACAAACTGAACACACCTGTGTAAACAGTACGTAGCAAAAAAAGAAAACATTATCAACACCCCATAAGTGGCCTTTGTACCTCCTTCCTGTCACCAACACTTCCGTAATTGTAACCACCATCCTTGTAACCCACAGATATCGCTCCACCTGTATTTGCATTCTATATGTATAGAATCATAGAGTATGAACTCTACTGCATTTGACTTCTTTCACTCAACATACCGTTTGTGAGAATCACCCTTATTGCCATGCATAGTTAAAAATGATCTATACAGAATCCCATTCTTGAATATATTACAGTTTGTTTATACATTCTAATGTCAGTTTGATGGGCAGTTTTAGGCTATGATGAATAGCATACGACTTTTGGTGCACAAATATACGTATTTCCATTGGGCACCCTACTGGGAGTTTGTTGGTCATAGAGTATATATATATGTTCTTTATAGGTATTGTAACTGCTGCTTAATAGTTTTCTAAATGGTAATGTCAATTTACAAGCTACTATCAATCAAGGAACATTCCAGTTTTTCCACATCCTAACCAACACTCAGCATTTTCCATTTTTTTTTTAATTTTAGCCATTCTTCTAAGGGTATGTCAGTTCATCTTTGACTTATTCTTTATGCTCATCCTTGATCCTAAATTTCTGTCCATGGCTGCAAGGTACCGCCCTCTCCCTGGTCGATGATGCAGAATGACCATGTACCCAACTTTACTAGGTTACCTGGAAGACAATCTCAGCACATGACATGGCCTAAAAAATAATAAATCTCACCCCAAAAAAGCTTGGGAAAGCAATTAGAAGTTCACTTATTCTCTTGAGGAGAAAGTGGTGCAAGAATTACGACACAAAATACAATCTTAAGTTCTCTCTCTAACATCTCACTGTCATGCCAACCGCCCCACTTTTTCCTCAGGACTCCCCTTTCTGTTCTCCTCTCTCCTGGGGCTCCTCTCTGCCTTATATCCCCCTTCCTTTCTTTTTTAAAATTTTATTTATTTATTTATTTATTTACCTATTTACTTACTTATTTTTATTAACATATATTATTTGTTTCAGGGGTACAGGTCTATGAATCATCAGTCTTACACAATTCACAGCACTCACCATAGCACATACTCTCCCCAAAGTCCATGACCCAGCCACCCTATCTCTCCCCCCTTACCCTCCAGCACCCCTCAGCTTGTTTCCTGAGATTAAGAATCTCTTATGGTTTGTCTCCCTCCCCAGTCCCATCTTGTTTAATTTTTCCCTCCATTCCCCCCATGACCTTCTTCCTTTCTTTTACTCTTTGTGTTGACTTCCGGGCTCTCCCCACTCCATTCCTCATCTGGGATGGTACTTCTCAAGTCCAAGACAGATTCTCCAGCCAAAGAACTGATCCTTTCTCCTTAGAGGGGGAGGAGCAGCAATTCATAAATATTGTAACTTAATATATCCTCTTAATCCTAGTGTGGTGGGTGATTTCAAGTATTAGGGCATGTACTGTACTCTTAATTTTCACCCATCTCCTGTTCAAGCTAGTAGCGAGGCCCTAGTGATTCCTCTCCATGGATATCTTGGCCAGGCAGAAAGCAGACCATCTGCAGCCACAGGCCTTTTCACTCTTGCAAAATCCTAAATCCTCAAAAGAGATGGTGCTGGGAGTTGTGGAAGACAGCAGGAGAAGAATAGTGCCTTTGAGAACTGTCCATGCTTAGAGAAGATATTCCTTCTCATGTGGTTGGTGGGAAGAGGATGAACAGTGTGAGGCTCTGCGGGTGGCAAGGCCAGAAGGAGGGAAGTGCCACAGCTAGTCTGTATATGAAGCTTTTGTGCCGCCTGGAAAGTGCACCCAAAATGTAAGCCAAAAGGAATCCATCTTTCGAACAAATGGTGCCTTTGTCCAGAGTAAAATGAATCAGCCCCCTGCCAGGGCACAGGGCCAGGTGAGCAGGGTGCAGCCTGGCTCCAAGTCCCTTTACCTCCTCAATCTAGCCCTTTGTCCAGGACACAAAGTGCACCACTGTGCACACTGTCTCTGCAAAAATGGAGCAAGATCTCAACAAGATAGCTGCATGGTGTGCCTAGACTGGAGAAACCCAAGGGATTGGCGGCCTTGGCCTTACAACAGAACAGAGAGCCATGAAACTCCAAGGAAGCACACATTTTGAAATTTCACTTTGATATGTCAACTGGGACCATGAAGGCACAGCAAGTCGATGTCCTTTTCTTTGCCTCACACCATGTGAACCTCCCAGATGCTGTGATCCTAAGAGAATCAGAGACCCCAACACTGATTGAGATGGAGTTTCCTGGAAGTCTGGGGAGGCTGGAATCAGTCTGTTTAATTTCATTTAAAGGCAATAAGAAATGAGATGTTTCTTATACACTTGAGTTTATTTTCTATACCTGTCACACCTGAATTACAGTTTCTTTAAAAAGTAAACTGACTTTTGATTAGTAAAATTATAAAATCCAACTTGGAGAATGACAGTGAAATTACTCTTGTGTAGGTCTAAATAAGTAGATTTTTATTTAGTCCATGTGAATATTAGAATACAACCTTAAATATGAATTATAATCCTGTAGAATTTTATATGACATGGTACCTAACAAAAGGCTAGAATATTTATCATATAAAACATGGAGAGTTCAAGATTATAATGAGTAAAGATCTCACATTTCCAAGTATTCACATGGGTTTTTAAGCAATTACTTGTCAATATTTTCCCTTTGTTCTATTGCTTTTTAGATTGCTTTTTTTTAAACCTGAGAACCAGAAATATCTGAAATGTTACAGATGTCAAATTAACACATACTCTGAACTGTTTGGAAGAATCTTCCAAAGATTAAGATTGCATTTAATCTGCAATTAAAATGTTTATTTTTGAACACACAGTGCAGATTTGTTTTCATGTCACTGAGTAGTCGTACTTGAATAACATATAGTCTTATTTTGAGACAGCCAAATTAATAATGGTTGAAATTGACAATTAACTTTAAAAGTTATTGTGTGGTATTATAATCACAGTCAGAAACATTAAAAAACACGTAAGAAAAATTAAGCTAACATTTTTTTCATTTAACCTAAAATAAGTATGATTTTCTAAAAGCTCTTGCTTATGAATAAAATTCTAGATGACAAAATAAATATTAGTGAATAAAATCATAATAGATCGTAAGAGTGGCAAAAATCTGATACCTCAATTATGCTGTAGATTTTTAGGTGTCTTTCCTTTGAAGAGTTCAAAGTACTTGAAAGGGATTATCTTAACATATTCCATTTCCTAGAATGATAAAAAGGCAAATATGACTGTCTCCAATGCATAAACAAGACAACTGGAGCACAAAATTTTAATAGATTCTTCAGGACCACAGTCAGCCATTAAATTATTCATATACATGGATACTTTAATGCCTCCATGTTTTTCTTTTATCATGGGATTTGTTCCCTTATTCACTCTTCTTCAAAATTCTATTTGCAATCTAAGTCCTAAATGAAATAGTACCTCTTCCATCAAACCCTCCCTGATCCTCAGGTAGAAATAATTGACCACCCCAGCTATTATTCACCAATTCCATTTGCTTTAATTACTGAAACCTCTTTGGATTTTGAAGAGTTTTCTTAAATTATGCCTAAATACAAGCCAAGAAGGAATAAAAAATGCACCAGAATAGTTAGCCATGATTATGTGTGGGAGTTGTACTGTCTATAACTTTTAAACTTTATATTTTCCAAATTTTCTCTAAATGTCATGTTATTTATAATTGGAAAAAGCAAAACAAAACAAAATGAATGGGGGGTAAAAAGACATACGAAGTTTTTTGAACTGTTGCTTTAATTTATAGCTAGGAAAAAGCAATGTTCCAAGACTAGTTGTAGATACAGAAGAGACATCTCAGGAGAGGAGAGACCTCTGAGTAGAGGATGGACCAAAAAGCTCCCTGTGCTCCATACACACGAAATTTTACCTCCTTCATATTATATATATATATATATGAGACTCTGCTCCCTAGGCAGCTAAGCAGACCTCAGAAGACCCTGGGAATACCTGTGTTGGTTTCAAAAAAGTGTAAGACAATAGGCCAAATGGACAGATGTCTACTAGGAAAACCAATCTGTCTACCTTAATAAAATGGATAGAGAGGAAGGAATAACTTAAAGCTTTCTTGGGAGAAGGAGTAAGACATAGTGAGGAACCCATCTGAAATGGCCAGTGCCCAACTACAGTTTCCTGCTTTCAAATGGGAAATTGGGTCTGAGGAAGATCAACAATGCCTGTTCATGTGTCCTGGTTAGGAGGGAAAGCCAAAGTGTTGACCAAAGAGGCCCAAGAACACAGTAGCTTAAAAAAATGAAGTATATTTCTCCTTCATAACTAGTCCTGGGGTGATGAGCCTGGGCTGGCGAGTCATTAGGCATCTCTTCCCCTACATAGTTTCTTCACCATAGGGCAAGAGTTAGAAAACTGCAGGCCTGTGAGACAAATCAACCTGCTATCCATTTTTATAAACAACATTTTATTGGAAATGGCCATGCCCATAGTTTTTGTGTCATATTTGGATGCTTTTGCCATAGAGCAAAAACTGTATAGTCACAAAACTGAACATCGTACTATTCGGCCCTTCACAGAAAAAGTGTGTCTACCTGTGCTCTAGGCGTATTGGCCTTGCTGCATGGTGGAAGCTGGATCGCACTCCATGCCACAAGGCCCACAGCTGGGAGCAGCACGTCTCATTTCTCTCACATTCTACTTCAAGGACCCAGGCACAACTCCTCACAGAGTGGAAAGGAGGCTGGGAAGTGGGTCTCTGGCTGAACAACCATGTGTCCACCCACAATTTTGTCCCAATGAAATAAAGAGGATGAATTTTGGAGAACAGCCAAGAGTCTCCCCTATGTGGTGTGTCCGTTTTGCCCCAGTGTCTCAACTTTAATCACGTACATTGGTATATATCCACATGTGTGTCATGTCAAAGGCAAATGACCACATTTTTATCCATACGGAAATGTATTTTTGCTACAACCAAGCCAATATACATTCTAATATTGCTTGTCAGAGCATTAAGGCACAATTTGGTGCAAGGTATAAGAGCTATAGTGAAAGTCAACCCAAACCAAAGAAAATACGTTTTCTTTGGAACATACAATGATGTAAGCAAGCTGATCAAGATGGTATATGATTCTTCTCAAACGGCATCATGGCGCTGAAGGGTGGCCTACGGAGTGTGCCATGACAAAGGCAGGTGCAGGCTAGTGCCTTTAAAAAGTGGCATCTAAATACCATACGATTTCACTCATTAGTGAAATTTAAGAAACAAAACAAGTAAACAAACAAACAAACAAAAAACAGACTCTTAAATACAGAGAACAAACTAATGGTTGCTAGAGGCGAGGTGGGGAAGAGGATGGGTGAAATAAAGGGGGTTAAGAGTACACTTGTCCTGAAGAGCACTGAGAAATGTATACAGTTGGGATTTTTTTGAAGATTTTATTCATTTATTTGAGAGAGAGAGAGAGAGAAGGTGAGAGAGAGCACAAGGTGGGTGGCAGAGGGAGAAGAAGGCTCCCCACTGAGCAGGGAGCCAGACTCGGGCTTGATCCTGGGACCCAAGGATCATGACCTGAGCTGAAGGTGGATGCTTAACTGACTGAGCCACCCGGGTGCCCCATTGTATAGAACTGTTGAATCATTATATTGTATACCTGAAATTAACGTAACACTTTAAGTTAATTTTACTTCAGGAAAAAAATAATAAAGAAAAAAAGGTACCATCCAAAATTCTGTTTTGTGAAAGCACTCCTCAAACACAAAGAAGTTTGAGACCCATTCATAAAGTATTGACCACATACAAAATACGCTATAAGCCTCCAATCAGATTCCATTTAAAAAGTAAAAGAAAATGCATATGAAAAGATCTAATGAATAGTCACAATTTCCATAGGGGACTTTACAGTCCATTTGCTCTACTACTATATGAGATTAGAAATAGAAAAGGCATCTAAGCTAATATTTCTGCCAGGATGATTCCCTGCAGCAAATTTTACTGCCTTCTTGGATTCAATTTTAAATGTCTAGAGCAATGTGCTCTCCTCATCCTTCTCCTGGAGGCAATTCAAAGTCCTGTGGGAAATTTTCCCACCACTAGTGGTATAAAAAAAGTAATAGAGTGAAGAATAGGGAGATAGAAGTTCTGGTTCTCACTCTTCTGCTTTTCAACTATAGGAACTTGCATGATACGATTCATTCTTTAGATTCATTCAATTAATGTATTTACCCTCGTTACTAGATTCAAAGCCACTGCTATGGGAGAGACAGAGATGTCAGAGACTGAGCTCCAGACTTCTATGAGCTTATGATCTAATACAGGAGCAAGTGCAAGAAAAAGAAAAAACGCTCAAGTAGGTAGAATCACATCAGTTGTGAGTGATGGTAAAGAGGGGTCATGTAAACTAGTTTTGAGGACTGATGAGATCTAGAAAGGCAAAGTTGGAGAGGGAGGCATCCCAAGTGGAAAGAAGGCATAAGCTAAGGGTAAAGGTAAGAGAGGAGATACTCAAGGAATGACTGGTAGTCAGTGTTCTCTGAACATCTGCCACTCACAGGGGAGTAGTGGGAGATTAATTAGGGAAGGTAGTAGGGATCCACACTGGGAAAACTAGCGAGTCTGATGCTATTAAGTAAGCAAAATGAAGGGTTGTCAGAAGGCAGGTGATTTAATCAAGGAAAGACGTTCGAAGTCACATGAGGATTTGTAGAATGGATTGGGGATAGGGAGACTAGTTAGAAACTACTTAGAAAGTAGGACAGCAAGACAAACATGGAAGAGATTTCCAATAAGAAATGAATTAAAGGAATTTTTTTCCCTGATTTGAACACGATCCAGATGCTTATATTAGAGATGCCACAATCAAAATATGATGAAGCAGGAGATCTCACACTTGAGTTGACAGGCAGAACAAAGAATACCTGAAATTGAAATGACAGAAAAATAACTGAGTAGAAATGCATTTGAATTTCAACTGCTTAATTCGATGTTTATGAAGACTTTGAACTATATTGTAAGCTAAGAAAGGCAGCAAACCTGAAACTCTGGGAAGGATGTAGGAATTGGTTCCTCTTATGAAGAATATAAAAACATAGAGAATCACTATCCTCCTAGGTTCTTCGCACTTACTCCAAGTGAGATGGACTTTGTAGGCTCTACTTTTCCTGATTTGGGCCATTTTATTTATTATTTATTTATTTGTTCATGCATTTAACTTTATCAAATTATATTTTGTATATGATAAAATGCACCTATTTTAAGTGTACAGCGTGATGGGCTTCAATAATGTATACAACTGTATACGTCATCATAATTAAGATACAGAATAATTCTCTCACCACCCTACCCCCAGGTTCCCCCATAACTCTGCCATTAAAACCAACCCCTTCTCAGGCAACTGCTGATTTGACTTTTTTCACTGGGTTAGTTTCGCCATTCTAGAACTTCATATATACACGATCATGCAGCGTATACATTCATGCACATTCTTTTGTGTCTGCCTTTTTTGTTCAGAATGTTTCTTTAGGTTCATCAGTGTTGTTGCATGTAAGTAGCTTGTTCCTTTTTTATTGAAGGATAAGGTACACGAATAGTTCACAAATTGTTTATCCATTCATCGGTAAATAGATTTGGGGCTGTTTCCAGGTTGGGGCTATTATGAAGAAAGCTTTTACGAACATTAGTGTGCCAGTCTTTTTGTGGACAGAGGTTTTCATTTCCCTTGCACTAAATGTCTAAGCCTGAATCATAAGAAAGTATATGTTTAATTTTATAAGAAACTGGCAAACTGTTTTCCAGCATAATTACAGTATTTTGCACTCCTAACAACAGTGTATGAAAGTTCTGGTTACTCCACATTCTTTCCAACATTTGATATTGTCAATCTTTTTGAATTATAACATTCTAGTGGGTTTGTAATAGTATCTTATTTTGGCTTTAATTTACCCTTCCCTAATGATTAATAATATTTTCATGTCCTTATTTTCATATCCTCACTGACCTCATTGTATGTATATGTATACATATAAAATATATACACATTTCTTTTTTAGTAAAGATTCTGTTCAAGTTTTTTGCCCACGTTTTATTCGTCATTGTCTTATTATTGAGTTGTCAGAGTCCCTTATGTATTCTGGATGTAAGCTCTTTTTAAGGTATATGTATTACAGATATTTTCTTCTGATCTGTGGTTTGCCTTTTCAGTTTTTTAGTGGTATCTTTGGAAGAGCAGAATTTGTAACTTTAATAAAGTCCAATTTATCTTTTTACAGATAGGGTTATGTTCTAGCTACAAAATCTTCGTCTCCCTCAAATTTTGAAAAATGTCTATGTTTTCTTCTAGACATTTGATATGTTTAGATTTTATTCTAGTTCTGTGACGCTTTGTGTGTATTTTTAAAAAAAGATTTTATTTATTTGTTTATTTGAGAGAGCATGAGAGAGAGAGAGTGCATGAGATGGGGGAAGGTCAGAGGGAGTAGCAGACTCTCTACTGCACAAGGAGCCCGATATAGGACTTGATCCCAGGACTCTGGGATCATGACCCGAGCCAAAGGCAGACACTTAATGGACTAAGCCACCCAGGCACCCTGCTTTGGGTGTATTTTTGTGTAGTGTGAGTAAGAGTCAAGGCTCATTTTCTCTTTAAATACCCAGATGTCCTAGCACTATCCATTGACCCTTCCTCATCAAGTTACTTTGTCACCTTTGTCAAAAATCAGTTGACTTTCTATAAATGTTGGTCTATTTTTGAACTCTTTATTCCATTTCATTGATCTGTTTGTTCATCCTTTTTTTTTTAAGATTTTACTTATTTATTTGACAGAGAGGAAGAGCACACAAGCAGGGGGAGCAGCAGGCAGAGGGAGAGAAAGAAGCAGGCTCCCTGCTGAGCAGGGAACCCAATGTGGGGCTGGATCCCAGGACCCTGGGGTCATGACCTGAGCTGAAGGCAGATGTTTAACAGACTGAGCCACCCAGGCACCCCCTATTTGTTTATCCTTACACCAAGGCCACACTGTCTTGATTATGTAGCTCTCAGGTAAGTCTTGAACAAAAAAAAAAAAAAAAGGAAGTCTTTCAAATTTATTTTTCCTTTTAAGAATTATTTGGCAACTCTAGGTCCTTTACATTTCCATATAACTATTAAAATCAGTTTGGCATTACCCTGATCCCCAAACCAGGCAAAGACCCTACCAAAAAGGAGAATTTCAGACCAATATCACTGATGAATATGGATGCTAAGATTCTCAACAAGATACTAGCAAACAGGATCCAAAAGCACATTAAAAAGATTATCCACCCGGGCGCCTGGGTGACTCAGTGGGTTAAAGCCTCTGCCTTTGGCTCAGGTCATGATCCCGGGGGCCTGGGATCCAGCCCCGCATCGGACTCTCTGCTCAGAGGGGAGCCTGCTTCCCTCTCTCTCTGTCTATCTCTCTGCCTAGTTGTGATCTCTCTCTCTCTCTCTCTCTGTCAAATAAATAAATGAATAATAAAATCTTAAAAAAAAAAAAAAGATTATCCACTATGACCAGGTGGGATTCATCCCTGGGCTAAAAGGATGGTTCAACATTCGCAAATCAATCAATGTGATTGAACAAATTAATAAGAGAAGAGAGAAGAACCACATGGTCCTCTCAATTGATGCAGAAAAAGCATTTGACAAAATCCAGCATCCATTCCTGATTAAAACGCTTCAAAGTATAGGGATAGAGGGAACATTCCTGAACTTCATAAAATCTATCTATGAAAGACCCACAGCAAATATCATCCTCAATGGGAAAAAGCTTGCAGCCTTCCCATTGAGATCAGGAACACAATAAGGATGCCCACTCTCACCACTCTTGTTCAACATAGTATTAGAAGTCCTAGCAACAGCAATCAGACAACAAAGAGAAATAAAAGGTATCCAAATTGGCAATGAAGAAGTCAAACTCTCTCTCTTCGCAGATGACATGATACTTTATATGGAAAACCCAAAAGACTCCACCCCCAAACTACTAGAACTCATACAGCAATTCAGCAACGTGGCGGGATACAAAGTCAATGTACAGAAATCAGTGGTTTTCTTATACACTAACAATGAAAACACAGAAAGGGAAATTAGAGAATCGATTCCATTTACTATAGCACCAAGAACCATAAGATACCTGGGAATAAACCTAACCAAAGAGGTAAAGGAATTGTACTCGAGGAACTACAGAACACTCATGAAAGAACTTGAAGAAGACACAAAAAGATGGAAGACCATTCCATGCTCTTGGATTAGAAGAATAAACATTGTTAAAAATGTCTATACTGCCTAGAGCAATCTATACTTTTAATGCCATTCTGATCAAAATTCCACTGGTATTTTTCAAAGAGCTGGAGCAAATAATCCTAAAATTTGTATGGAATCAGAAGAGACCCTGAATCGCTAAGGAAATGTTGAAAAACAAAAATAAAACTGGAGGGCGCCTGGGTGGCTCAGTGGGTTAAGCCGCTGCCTTCGGCTCAGGTCATGATCTCGGAGTCCTGGGATCGAGTCCCGCATCGGGCTCTCTGCTCAGCAGGGAGCTTGCTTCCTCCTGTCTCTCTGCCTGCCTCTCTGCCTGCTTGTGATCTCTGTCAAATAAATAAATAAAATCTAAAAAAAAATAATAATAATAAAAAATAAAACTGGAGGCATCACATTACCTGATTTCAAGCTTTACTACAAAGCTGTGATCACCAAGACAGCATGGTACTAGCATAAAAACAGACACATAGACCAGTGGAACAGAGTAGAGAGCCCAGATATGGACCCTCAACTCTATGGGCAAATAATCTTCGACAAAACAGGAAAAAATATACAGTGGAAAAAAGACAGTCTCTTCAATAAATGGTGCTGGGAAAATTGGACAGCTATATGTAGAAGAATGAAACTCAGCCATTCTCTTACACCGTACACAAAGATAAACTCAAAATGGATAAAAGACCTCAACGTGGGACAGGAATCCAACAGAATCCTAGAGGAGAACATAAGCAGTAACCTCTTTGATATCAGCCACAGCAACTTCTTTCAAGATATGTCTCCAAAGGCAAAGGAAACAAAAGCGAAGATGAACTTTTGGGACTTCATCAAGATAAAAAGCTTCTGCACAGCAAAGGAAACAGTCAACAAAACGAAGAGGCAACCCACGGAATGGGAGAAGATATTTGCAAATGACAGTACAGACAAAAGGTTGATATCCAGGCTCTGTAAAAAACTACTCAAACTCAACACACACAAAACAGATAATCATATCAAAAAAATGGGCAGAAGGTATGAACAGACACTTCTCCAATGAAGACATACAAATGGCTAACAGACACATGAAAAAATGTTCATCATCACTAGCCATCAGGGAGATTCAAATGAAAACCACATTGAGATACCACCTTACACCAGTTAGAATGGCCAAAATTAGCAAGACAGGAAACAGCATGTGTTGGAGAGGATGTGGAGAAAGGGGAACCCTCTTACACTGTTGGTGGGAATGCAAGTTGGTGCAGCCAGTTTGGAGAACAGCGTGGAGATTCCTCAAGAAATTAAAAATAGAGCTTCCCTATGACCCTGCCATTGCACTACTAGGTATTTACCCCAAAGATACAGATGTAGTGAAAAGAAGGGTCAACTGTACCCCAATGTTTATAGCAGCAATGGCCACGGTCGCCAAACTGTAGAAAGAACCAAGATGCCCTTCAGCGGACGAATGGATAAGGAAGATGTGGTCCATATACACTATGGAGTATTATGCCTCCATCAGAAAGGATGAATACCCAACTTTTGTAGCAACATGGACGGGACTGGAAGAGATTAATGCTGAGTGAAATAAGTCAAGCAGAGAGAGTCAATTATCATATGGTTTCACTTATTTGTGGAGCATAAAAAATAGCATGGAGGACAAGGGGAGATGGAAAGGAGAAGGGAGTTGAGGGAAATTGGAAAGGGAGGTGAACCATGAGAGACTGTGGACTCTGAAAAACAATCTGAGGGTTTTGAAGGGGTGGGGGGTGGGAGGTTGGGGGAACCAGGTGGTGGGTATTAGAGAGGGCACAGATTGCATGGAGCACTGGGTGTGGTGCAAAAACAATGAATACTGTTACACTGAAAAGAAATAAAAAATTAAAAAAAAAATCAGTTTGGCAATTTTTACAAAGATGTCTTGGGACTTCTATTGCGCTTGCATTGAATCTAGAATAATTTGGGGAGAATTGACATCTTAACAATATAAGTTTTCTAGTTCAAGGACATGGTATCTTTCCTTTTTATTATCTCTCTCTTAACAATCTTCTGTAGTTTTCAATGTACAGATTTTGCATACGTTTTGTTACATTTATCCCTAAGTATTTCAGACAGCCTGTCTTAAAAGTTGACTACTGCAGAAAGTAATTTCATACATTATTTATTTATTTTATTAGTTTAATTCCCAGAATAACAATTTCTTCAAATTGATTGTAGTAAAGGAGGGGTAGTAATGGGGGAAGTGTAATTCTCAATCGGAAGCATTTCCAGTTATGAGAGAATTCCCTGCTATATTAGAAAAAATACCTCTTCATGAAAGCTCCCTCCGCCCCAACTGCAGGAATGTCAATAAATACAAATGCACGAGGGAATGTAGACATGGACAGGTCTCCCTGGTGTCAGTAATAAAGCTACTTACCAAGATAATTAGGTGTTTAAAGTTGTAAGCAGCTCTTTTGCAGATTTTCCCAGTCTACAGATCTATGTATAGTTACCACTCAAAAATTACCTGATTTATCACATTAATGGGCACTTTGAACATTTTTTCCTAGGGCTGGATATTTTCTTTAGCATAATTCCCATACTTTAGTTTGAATCAGCATTTGTGCAATTACAGAGCACTGGTATGAGGCCTAAAGATTAAGAGAGAAGAGAAATGTTTATCAGCAGACTTTTACCTAGATGAACAAAATTCTCTTGAAAACACTTACAGGAAAATCTAAGCTTCCCACTGATCTTTTTGCTTTCCACACAAAAATAGTGATGATAAAGAGAAAACTAACTTTGTGAACCATTAAATATTATATTATTTCTCTTGCCAAGTTTCCTGATGGGTATTTTATAGATTTTCCTTAATTTAAAAAGTAGATTATTCAAGATTCCTGAAATAATTACATTATAAGTATAATAACATTAGCTTATGCAGTGCTTCTTCCATTCGTAATGTCAATTTTTTCTCATAACCATCAAGTTAGATAAAGAAGGATTAGGTATTATTATGTAATCAGGAAACAAACTCTAAAGAAAAATCTAAGACTGATCTAAAATATTATCTAGAAAAAATAAAAAATAAAATATGATCTAGAGATCTGGCTCTTTGTCTTTTCATTCTTCCCATTCTTCCTCTCCTCTCTTAAATTTCCAGCTTTAAAAGAAACATTCAGAAACCACAAGTATTCAAGAAACATCACCATCAGTAACAGTATATTAACGACTATGTGTCAGGAAGAAACACTGCAGTTCTGTAACTTCAGAAATCTCCAAGGTAAGTGATATTGTTCTCACTTTACAGAGAGAGAAACTGGAGCTCAGAAGGTGTTTATAGCCTTCTCCACGGCCACATGGCCAAGCTGAGGAGATGGGGTTCAAATCACAGAGCCAAATCTCTATCATACAGATGCCTCCAAATTATTATTTAAGTAATTCAAATCAAAGCATGAATTGAAAGGTACATTTTAGCATATAGTTTTAACAGAAGATCTTTCAGCCTGTATCTATTTAGGAAATTACATAGAAATTTGCACTTACAGGAAAGGCAACCTTGGATCATGGAAAGAGCACAGAGCTGGGGGCTGGGAGACTTAGGCTAGAGCTAACTTAAACAGCAGATACATCACAGAATCCAAGGAAACCCTTTATACCTATTTCTTTATAATGCAGGTGTTGGACTTTGTATTTTCTAGTTTGTTCTGACTCTAGATTCTACTAAAAAAAGAAAGTACTCTGTGTTTATTATTATAGGGGTTATTTTGTTTTCTCTTCTGCTTTCTGAGTAAATAACCTACTCTTTAATTAATACATATCAGAGTCTGTAAAAACATCCATAGGTATATCAGGAAGCTGGAAAGCACCGGGCTTCCTGGTGTCACACACTCCCCGGTGACCTATGTTGACCTATGTGGATGGAAATTTCTGGGTAAACCTTTTCTGGCAGCCACTTCCACCCTGGCATGGAATTGGGGTGGAACAGTGGAATTGGGATGGTCACAGAAGACCCATTTGGCTGCTCTTTGTAGGACCTTCAAGACTGAAGGCTATCAGCTCCACCGTGAGCACCATCAGACTGAAGTTCAAATAGGCAGCTGAGACCAGCTGAACTTCAGCAGTTACCCATCCAGCAGCTGGCTGGCCCAGCCACTTTATGGTTATGCCCAGAGAGCATCCAGATGACACCCCAGTGATCTTTTCTGCCACAATATTTAGTATACCTCATCAATGCCTCCAGATGCCACATTGGGCAAGAAAAGAAAGGAGGGTTTAAAACCCGAATCACTAGTAATTTACCAAAAGAAACACGGCCATTCTGGCTCTCTCTTTTTTTTTTTTTTTTTTAGATTTTATTTATTTATTTGACAGAGAGAGAGATCACAAGTAAGCAGAGAGGCAGGCAGGTGGGGGGGGAAGCAGACTCCCCACTGAGCAGAGAGCCCAATGCAGGGCTTGATCCCAGGACCCTGAGATCATGACCCTAGCTGAAGGCAGTGGCTTAACCCACTGAGCCACCCAGGTGCCCCAAGGTTCTTATTCACATTCTGAAGAGTCCAGATGTTTAACCAAAAGGAGAAATAAAAAATGAAGTGACTGAAATAGTTCCATTGGCAAGTTTAAGATATCCCTACCAATCATCATGGTGGGACTCATGAGGTGGGATTCATGAGCTATTATAGAAGTAGGTGCTACATTTTCTTTATATGGCTAAGTCTGGTATGACTTTGTGACCTCATTATACTTTTATAATTTGAGTTCATTGCAATAAGCTAAAAAAGGACAAAATGAAGTATCACCCTTTTCACAAAGTCAAGTTTAGCTCAAGTTTTTCTGAGTATACAACACACTCAAGCCTTGCTTAGCATTGTTCAAAAGAGTGCTCACGAAGTTGAAAAGAATTTGGACGACCATTTACTTCCATCCACGAAAACTTCCACAGGCTTTCCCTTTAATGAAAGATAAGCTCACTAAGACAAGTGAGCTTTTCATTAAAATTTGGTTGTCAACGTGTAGGAAAAAGAAAAGTCCACATCAAAGAAGGAGTATAATCAGAAAATCAAACACTACAGGGAAAAGCCATTTCCTCAAGTGTGGCCTTTACTGTCAATCTGAATCTTGGTCTAAAGTGTAAAACTGGAGGGAAAAAAAGTCAGCTCTGCTGTGAACTGCCAAGGGAATTGCTTTTATTCTGTCAACGCTCCAGATGCTTTTCGTACAGAGAGACTTCATCTCATGCTCACACTTGTTTATTTCCGTGCATGTAACTCTCAGCCAGGCACGGAAACAGGGATTTGTTGATCCACTGCTATGATTTTTAAATTACTTCATTTTACCTAAAATTTCAAGCCGAGCAGGAAAAGCGGGACCCCGTCCTTTTCTTCCTTTTTTTAAACCTCAAATTTGAACTAATGGCATTTGTTACTAACTGACCCAAGAAACCAGGAAGAAACTGTGATCTGGGTTTGTCAAAGCATAAAATATTTATAAAATGTTTCAATGTAAATCTTTGTACTTGTACTTGTGCTTGTTGTAACAATAACTCACTTTGAAGGCTCTTTGTCCTGAGGAAAACATTTTATTTCAGAAGTGGATCCAGAAATAGCTGTCCCTACACTTACACATCTTGTTTCAAGTTATAACTGCTAAACATTTTTTTTTAATTCAGTCATTGTTTATTGAATGTTTACTATGTGCCAAGCCCCATGTAGGCACCCAAGATACAAAGGTATACCGTAGCAGCTTGTGAAGGCTGCATTCTCTCTGAAGGCAGAGGGAAAACTGGGAGTCGTTTGCAATAGATAAAGGCCTATGGGGACAGTGGAGATGCAAATAAGGGAGTGGAATGGAGACAAATTTGAGAAATAGAATTAACAGAATTTGTTGCCAAACAGGATGTGTTGACAAATGAAAATTCTGAGGTAGCTCTCCAGTTTCCAGTTTGGAGATGATGTGATGCCATTCAACGAGATCAGAAATGTCAGGGTGACAGCCGTACGGACACGTCCACGTTACCCAAGAGATGAGATCTAAAGGAGCTACTCTGCACCGAAAGTCACATGGTCAGGGATGACTGTCTTCAAAGTCCATTTTCAGAGCGCCAGTGGGTTTCTTTCCCACATGGAAATGTTTGAACCTGCCTCAGAGCTGGCTAAACTTGATCAACGGCCGGTGGCAAATATGCTCAGCGGTGAGAAAAACTCTTCCGTGGAGAGGACTCCGGTCCTCCGTTAATACTGCAGCACAGGTCAGCCCACTGTCTAGACTGATGCTTCTGAATCCATTCCAATTAGCAGAGGGTTCTCAGGAGTTAATGGGGCCACCCGTTGCAAACACGCTGAATAAGAGCCAGGAGGTCCTCCCTCCAGCTCTTGCATTTGCAGCATTTGAGGAAGGAAAGCCAAGTCACCTCATCATTATCTAGAAGATTAGGGTCCACACTCACTGCCAACTATGAGAGTCTGTAATTTCCCTTCCCACATATGGACATTGAACAGAAAAATGAGGGGAAACCAGTCACAATGAACGCTAGAGAAAACAGAACTGTTGAACTTCTACTTATGCCATGAGAATGTATTTCATATCTTATTTATAGTATATGTGTGGCATTCTGAAAGGATAAATGGTTGAATAAGACAATGACCCAAGACCTGTGGTGACCCCATTTTAATTTCACAGTATGAAGATACCTACAGTTTAGAATTTTGAAAGATGAATGTTTATTTAACACAAGATTATCCATTCTCCTAGTTCTGATTATAAGTAAACGATAACAACTGGGCCACAATGTTCATAGAATACACACATACACGTTTTTAAATAGTCTTAACTATCAAGTGGCCTTCCATTAAGTCGTGAGTAAATATATATTTGGAGGGTTTGAAATTAAAATTTTCTGCTTTTGATAAAAATCAGAACTGACAGTATTCTAAAATAAACTAGATCTTCTCCTGATCCTGATCAAAGGGCTTCAGCTCTGCCTCATACTCCAGCTCATTCTTGGCAAAAAAGGGAAACCAACTCAAAAAAATTAAGGAAGTAATAAAGGGCTCTTTTGTACATTCATTATATTCACAGTGAGGGAAATTTTCTATACTGTTCATATCAGTATATTAAACATAAAATCATCAATTCCATACCTTCCAGCTTTTTTAGTAAAAACTATACTAAAACTATAAGATATCTGTCTCTATCTGTAAGTCTGAGAAACATAAATTAGAGTAGATTGATTTCCATTTAGATACATTCTACATGATATATGTCATGACCAAACATGGCATTTTCCCCTAGAATACTAGGAGCCACAGTAAAGGAGTATCTTGAATAAGTCCCTCATGTTTAACTCACACTTAGTCCTTTCAAGAAACACAAAATAGTTGCCATTCCAATGAGAGATCAAAGACCCTGAGAATTTACAGGACTTGTCCAAAGCCACGCAGCCACCTGTAAGTGATGGTTCTGTCACATGGATCCAAGTCTCTGGCCTGAAAGTCAGCTTTGCTCCATTAAACAAAATACATCTTTCCCCTCACTTTTTACTCCTTCAGGGCTTTTTCTTGAACTTCTCTTTCTGACAAGAGCCAAATCATCCATTTGAAGATCTCAGACAAGCTCTGCATTCTAAGGTAAACTGTCAGATCTCATTTGGTTCACATCATCCACCCCTTGTTTATTCTTCTTCCTCTAAAATCTTCCTTTTCCAAAATCAAGAGTTGAGAAAACAGGCTAATTTCACTCACAACAAAAATGTTATACGCCATTTGACAAGAAAATATTTATATATTCATTGGTAGTGTTAAATATACACCAAGGTTATAAAAATAGTAGAGTGGTATAGCAAAATTCCTTAGTAAATTCTGTCTTTCTGAGAAGTCAAGTCAAATCCATGCTGGCTCTCTAATCTCTGTTTTTAGGAACCTATTTTAAAATGCTTTTCCAATAATCCAACATTTTCTCAGGGATAATCCCAAGGACAGGATAATCCTTAATGTTCCCTCTGTCAGTTCAGCCCCTTAGTCACAGTCGCCAAAGCGTAAAATCACCTACAGGAAGCCAAACTGCCCACCACTACTTTTATCCAGGCTGGGATTTCCCTCCCTCCCGGGAACACCAGCTTGCCTGCTTTGCATCCACTTGAGGTTTAAAATAAGGAACATGTTACAAATCTTTTCTTCAAATTCTCTCCCATATTAAATTTTATGCTCTTAAAGAAATGCAGACTCAGTCTTGAATTTCTCACTATATTGAGACTCAGGATTTCACATTGCTTACAGACATTCAACATTTAGAGGAAAGAAAACTTCTCTATTTTCTATCACCAGAATGTGCCCATTCTTCCCTCACGACGGTAATTGCATCCATTCCTCTCTACTAAACAATTCATCCCAAAGGCTGCAGTTAAAATCATGCTCACTCACCACTGTGGCTGTTATTTTTTTCCCTAACCGTTTTTCAATTATGCACAATGTCATTTCATTCTGACTCTTACCCCAGTCTATTCTTAGTTCTTTTGTCCTCTCTTTTCCTGCCTGTCTAGATCAGTGCAGCCAAGCCCCTCTTTATCTTCATCCACATGGTCCCATGGTATCTAGAGCAACGTCTTCATTTCACCTCACAACTGCATTTTTCTTAGTCAAAATGTTGACTTATTACAATGCTGTTGTAATAGCATTATATGGGGACAGCTGGTAGCGACTCTTGTAATGATCTGGGCATGACATACAGAGAAACTGAATCACTCTGTTGTACACCTGAAACTAATGTAACCTTGTGGGTCAACTATCCTCTTACTAAAAAGACTTATTAAAAAGACCAGCCTATTTGGTGAAGAAATGTCATCTCCATTAATTATTCATTTTCATTTATCTGTGTTCAATATACTTTTTAAACAGAGAAAAGCAAAAAAAGAAACAATACACATCTAAGCATTTACACATGCGATCTACCCTCCAAAATCTTGCAACAAAAATCACTTCATATGTAAATAAGATTTCACCCTTCAAAATAAAATATTTATTTTACAACATGAAATACTGTGGATCTCATATGATCATCATAAAAATATGTCTAATCATAGAAAAACAGCAAGTCATTTGTTCCAGCTCCTCAAAAATATTTTAATCATGCAAAATCAATATAATGTACTCTAACATAATGCTAAAATGTTAACCAAGATGAAGTGGCTTTTATTCATTTTACAGGATGTATATTTGGCAATAGTTTTTAAAAATAATTACTCTAAAGGAACTCTAAATATATTATTTCAGAAACAATATTTTAAAATACAGCAGTCAGCAACAGAAACTATTGTTCTTTATACATTTTTGGCATAACACTGCCATACAATTACAGAATTATAAAACAAGTGTTTCATAGTACCATACAGATCCAGAAACTGGTTACAACTCCTACCACACACACATGGTATTGGTACTAACAGACATGCACAGCATTCTGTAATTCATACTTCAGTAGAATACAGAGCACAGAGAAGACCCAGTGGCTGCTGGACAGTGAGAGCTTACGTGGGAAGTAAACCACACATCTTTTTAGGAATCATACCCATTTTCCTGAAGTACCTAAAATACAAAGGACACGGTAGTTTCCAGAGTAAAATAGTGCCAGGACCCAGTTGGCCATCTATCTTCTTAGGTATACTAATGAAAGGCCAATAGCTTATTCAGGAAAAGGGAGTAAATTGTCTTTTTATAAAAATGAAAAAAAAATGTTTATCAAAGGATCAGCTAATGCTTTTCTCTCACTTCTTTCTCTTAATTTTAATGCTGCACAATTAATATGATGTCATCTCTTTTATGGGAGTTAGTTACTTCATTTCTAGACAATCTTGTTACCGAATCCTATCTCAGCCAGTCCCTCAGTTTAATTGGTTAGTAAAACCACCAACTATTGATACACACTGGCAAAGAAATTAAACTTGGTACCTGATCATTTGTCTACTTCTACCCCTCTACCGAAATGTTTCATTCTACCATGGAGTGGGTGGAAATCATGATTCAGATGAGAGTATTAATGGGATTCTGTTTGCACACCAATCCCTGATCTCCCAGGCAAAAATAACATTGAGCTAATTCTGAAATCACATCCCTACCATAAAGTTTTTATAGATCATTCCTCATCTGCTCCCAATAATTCTGTCACTTGTACAAACTCCTCATTGGTTATATCTTTATTTCTGTAGAAAGTTTCTTGTTACTGTTTCTAATCTTTTGTTCCATTTGTGTTTTCCTTTTCTTCACCTGAAACTAAATTAGCCCCGAAAAAAATCAATGCCCATTTGACCAATGAGTATAGAACTTGAACATTTCTTACGGCCAAGATTATTATATAACTAATCTCTCTGTAATGTAAATGTAAACTGTTCCATAAACTCTGCTATAATTTAAAAATGAAAATGTGATGAACTTCATAGCTTAAATATATTTTCACGAGGTTTCTGATTTTTTTTTTTAACAAGGTCTTCAAGCCTTACAAGTAGGCATCAATGTCTCTTCCCTTTCAGTTCATTTTTAAAATACACTGAGTCATTTTATAAAAACTTTTTAGTATTTAACCTATGAAAGAACAACCCAAAAGAATTTTTGATTCAAGAACTGGGAGGAGGGGTGGGCGGAAATGGTATTCCGATGTTTCCCAAGACGGTTATTAAAGATTCAGCTACGATTTACATAACAGGTGTCCAATCGTTCATAATTTCCTAAATGACTACAAAATGGTAATAAATTATAACATATTTTGTGAAAATCGATACCTATTAAAATTGTATTTGGAGTCCAAGTTAGTCCACTTTCTTCAGAAGTCAGGGATAGTGGAGCTCAACACCCTCGTGATTCCGAGGAAGCTCTGAGGACCCATCATGCCTTTGGAGAGACTGGAAGCCAGTGTCGGCTCCACTGTACCAAGACGCCCACCTGATTCTTAGTCCCCATTCTCGACTCTACTTCCAGGCACAGTTTGAGCCATAAAACAAACACTTAATTGTATATCCTCCACATGAAAACTTCAATTCAAGCAACAAACATATTAAGAAGCTATTTCCCACAAATAACTAAAACAATAACTCTGAACAGATCAAGAAAAAAGCAGATGACAAAGAAGATTCTAATCTAGGAAAAAAAGCAAAAACAGTGCTTTTTAAATGTTTCTAACAAGAAAATTAGTTTCAGATTCCTCTGACCAGCTACTGGAGTTAAACTTTTAAATAATTCTCTAATTGATTTCCATTTTCTGCATCCATCTGCAGCTAAGAAAAGAGTAAAATACCGATAAATATTACTTGTAGTAACTGAGTAATGTTTAAAATGAAAATCATAGCATGTAGCAAAATCAAGTAAGAACATAAATAAGTGTACCAATGTAGTTGATCTTTCTTACTGTAAACAATTTCTGTCAAATAAATGACATTGTTGAACACTGTGGCAAGTACACTTCCTATGCTATTGTCACAAAGGGAAATTTCTCCAAAATGAAAAAGCACCAACGTAAATTCAGTAAAATAGTGATATTCATGGTTTGGAAAGTTCCTCATGGCAAGATTTTACAATGGAGTAAAAATCTAAACTTCTGAATGAAAACCATTTACATCAGTTAAGGCACATCTGGACACCTCCAGGCATTCATATTTATAACTATATCATTATTAACTTCAGTAATAAGGGATTTTTTAAAACACAGCCTGTCCCTGAACACAATCTGCTGGGTAGGCTGGATAACTAGAACAGGGAAGGAGGCAGGGTAGTACTCACTGTCACTCTAGAGATTACCCCCACACAAATCTGTTCATGTCATAAACACTACAAAAAAAGTCAAAAGAAGCCAATATATGTAACTGCTAATGTTCTAGATCCTACACTGACCCTGTTTGACCCATACTCTGGAATTCTCTTAGTGGGAAACAAATTAGAAGTCTTCAAAACCATTCCTATAACAAAGGATTCCCACTCAGCCCAGACAGACATGAAAGACCCATAGACGAAGCTACTTTCAAGTAAAATCAAGAATGTCCTTTTCTCAGGTTAGAAAATACAGCTTCTAGAATAACCTCAATTATAGAAACACAAAAAACGTGGTTGATTTAGTTACTCAAGAGAGTATAAACTCAACCATAACTCTATTTTAAAACTTTGGGAAATTTAACTCTATACAATTAACCAAATAGTCTCTATCTATCAGTTCAACCAGTTTTTGACCACTTGATATGGAGTTTACCTACTAAAATGGTTTTTTAAAGAGTAACTCAGAACACTGGCACTGTTTTTCCTTTTTCACCAGATCATATTTTCACTCAGATTAAAGCATAAAAGCTAGAAGCAAAGTAGGTAATTCTATACAACAAAACATGAAACATAATGATAATGATAGGTGTTAAATGACATTTTCATATATTTATATTTTTAATACTTAGCAAAAAAATCTTAGAACTTCTCTAGTAACTCCTGAGTTGTATATTTTATTTTCTACTTGAAGCTGAAAAAAGTAGTCTCAAAACCTAAATTCAAAATAAAACTATACAAAATAATTTTTGAACTGAGAACTAGACCTGATTTAGAGAAAGCAGACACATTTTCACTTCTATCATGATTCTTCTGAGTTCCTTATGAGATTGAGCATGAAACTGTATAATGATACAATATTCTTAATGTTATAAACTTTACTGTACAGAAATATATCTTATAATTATATATCACTTTACAGTATTTCAAAATACTTTCACATATATTATCCCCTTAGAGATATGAAAGCACAAAATATTAGAAATGTACTAGACTAACCAAGCGATATAACATCTATTTGCCATGAAATGCAATTTAATATTTTATCAATAGCCAATGTTTATATCCTCGCAGTCCAAGGTACAATAATAAAGTCTATATATTTGCAAAGATTCAATAATGTTTCTAGCTATTTGGCCATGCTTCACTGCATTTTTAAAACAGCTTCTCAATAAATTTCTGCAAGCATATGGTAGTTTTTCAAAATACAAAACATCAGCGTCAAACCCAGAGGGCTGTTTCATATTTAAGACCCACATAAATACGTATCTACAGATCTTATTTAAAAAACTATTAATTGTACAAAGTATTCTTTGTAGAAAAAAAATTTTAGACACTCAGTTTTTATTTGCAAAAGGAATGACATCTCCTCACTTGTTCTCTACTGAAGAATTCTCTCATAAAATATTTGCAGATTAAATGGAGGAATTATACTGTTACATATGAATATGGATCTTAAAAATAATAGTGGGAAAAGGCCACTGTTTTAAATGGAAGCCAGGCAGTTTTTCCCTTGAGACTAAATCTTCTCTAATTAATTGGCATAATCTAATCAAACCCCTAATTAGGAATAATATTCTAAAAGTTAAATTGTTGAATGAAATGTTTTACCTGTAAGGGCTCTGATACACTACAGTTTCCAAGACATTCAGATTATATCCATTTATTTTTGTCTCTGTCCACTGTTTTTTAAATATTTTAATATCTGATCACAAATTTTTAGTAGTATACACATAGAAAGCAGTCTGAACGCTTTATCATGTATTCAGAATTGGTAAAATATTTTGAATTAATCATGTTCCTACAATTCAGTTCAATGTGACAACTACTCTCACCGTCTAACTCTGAAAACTGTTTATCCTCTCTATGGGGACATTGCTACAAGCACCACATTAGAGGGTCCATACAAAAACGAAACCGAAGTGCAAAAGCAGAATTGTTTCCCCAAATCTTTATGTTCACTTCACAAACAATAGAAAGCAAAAATTGGGATGTTATGGGAACCAAAAATGAGAAAATACTCTAGATTAATTGGAATATGATATACAACTTGTTTCTAATATTCATATTTAAAAAGTCAAGTTTGAGCAAATGTGATGTTTCATGTAAACTTCAAAGCAATAAAGTATTTCTAAAGGCATACTGTTGATATATTCTCTAGAAATCTTTGGCTGGAAATCCCCTGATCATAAAGGTAACAGAAGATGGTATGTTATGACTAACAAATAGAACATAGTAAAAATTCTCTGGTGGTTAAAGTGAATCTAAAAGCACAAGAGATACACAAAAGCCAATTCTGCTCTAAATGAAAGTGAATTTTTTTTCTATTAATTGCTTTAACTATATTTGTATGTATGCTTTGAAGTTCTCACCATAGCATTTCTGATTATTTTCTGATTTGTTATACTAATTAATAATAGTAGTAGAGGAAATAAAATTACTTCCTCTTAACCAGTATCAAAACATCAAGTGCTTGCTAAACCTGAGGATATGGAATTTCAAATCTATTCTCAATTTCGAGGTTTCACGACTTAGAGATACAACAAATTTTTTTTTTAAGATACTCTGGACTAAGTACTATTATTAATTTCATAGCCCACAGAACACTGAGATAGTCAAGGATTAGGGACCACTACCTTGTTGACAGCATAAGAAGCATGCCGTTTAAAAATGAGTAATTTCTTTTCTTATTTTTTAATTCTTTAGTCATTTGCATTTAGATACAAGCACCAAATTTATATGGAACAGCCATAAAAGCAAAATCCTTCTCTTGGACTTTTGCATCAAAATTTGTTTTTAAGCATTTAACATAGAAAGACATTTTTATTATTTTAAAAAAGCAAATTCTTGATGATCGTACAGTTGAAAAGTGCCTTTCTGTTCCATTTAAATTTCAGTACAGGGGATCACCTGAACGTACCCAAGAAACACACATGCTGGCTGACAAAGATGGCAAATGAGGGCAAGTGCAGAGAGAGGGAAACAGGAAAGGGCAGTGAGGACAAGAAATGGGCTGGGAGATTATAGCTCCCCAAGAATATAAATCTCACGTACCAGAATTTAAAAATAAACATATTTAGGTGTTGTAATGATGAGTCCAAATTACTCTATGGATATATCTGAAATGACCAAATTGTTTTTCCAGCTTAAGAAATAAATCCATAAATTGGCAAAAAGCATGGCAACAGGACGAAATTCATCCTCTTGCTTTTCTTCATGTAGACTGTAATCTCCCAAGGAATTTATTTGATACATCAAATACTACATGATTATTCCCAGATACACTGAAAATCACTTAAAAGCAATCATTAGGTACAGAATTTGAAAAGTCACATCCTAAAAGCATTACAGAATACATTCGTTTATTGGGTCTTGCTTAAAACTTCTTACTAAAGATTAAATTCATTGTCATCCAAAATGAAAAACCAGCAAAAAAAAGTTGACAACAGAAATCAAAAACAGATGGGGAAAATCTGCAATGTGCCCTCCGTTCTTCAGGAGACCCTGTACAGTTCCTCCTCCCTTACCTAAGCTGGGGTGTGGGTTCTCTGATAATTCACTGTGATTGTCCATCATCTGGAGCACCTGCAGCTCCAGGATCTTCACAGTCTTTGCTATGACTGTCACCGTCCTCCTCTTTTTCAGAAGAAGCTGTACTCTCCTTCTGCTCAGTGGGACTGGTGACTGTTTTTTCCGGTTCAGAATTTGAATTTTCGCCATTACTGTCCTCTGTGTTTCTCGGCTTGGTAGCTTCACCGCTGGGCTCTGCACTGGGCCTGTCTCTCTCCTCTCCAGGCCTTCCAGGCGCCGCTTTTTTTTCTTCAGCTGTTTTGCCATTTAAATGAACAGCTGAGGAGGAATTTTTGGAGTCCTTGGATTTTTTGTGCATAGAAGTTTGACTGATGTGACCGGAGGTGGGAGGGGCAGGCATCTTCTGGGCTTTGCCTCCCCCCTCTGACTGTTCTTTCCTCGGTGGCCCCCAGATAAAATTCTCTGAAGGCGTGTAATGTTTCTGGGCAAACCGCAGGAGCTTTCTCCTCTCTCTCCTGTCTCTAATTGTATAAACAAAATACTCCAGAGCACTCTGTTTAATATTGGGAATAGTATTTTCCACAAGGGCTTCATGAAGAATAAATTTTACAAGAGGAGATTTAAAACTTTCATATCCAAGCTCACCAAGGCTTTTAAGAATACGAGTGATTCGTAAATAGTTGTGCTGGGACCTGAAAGAGAGAATTGAATAAAATGTGAGTGTTGGGGGGGGTGGAAATCAGGTGAAGAAAAGCAGGGGAATGAAAAGTATTGGAAAAATATTTTTTAACTGAACAAAGACTTTACTGAAAGTCCTATCAGACACCATTGGAAGAATAAATTAGAAGTTATTAAAACATTATACTTCAATGTAATGGCAATCTATGCGACATTCAAATATACAATATAAATTCCCCTTGTTACTTTAATTCTTCGTGTTTGAGAAATATTTAGATCTAAAATTTATTCCCACTGATGTTGAGCTGTTGTTTCCTAAGCACACTGAGGATGTGGTCTACTAGGGCATTTATCTGCAACATTACCAACTGTACTGCACCCTCCACAGGTAACTGGCACCAAACATAAATGCAAAATGAGCTTTCAGCTGAAGCTATGACTTACAGTGTCAGCAAAATCCACCATACCACCCAACTCATAAGGACAGCACCAAAAGCCACTCTACCTTGCTAGAACAATTGTGACAAAGGATGCAAAACTGGTCTCTCACAGAACATAGTGAGGAGCATGGGCTTTGGGGACACACCTGGGCTCGCACCATGGCTCTACCCCCACAGCTACATGAGGTTACGGTATCTCTCTCTGACTCAGTATCCTTATCTGCAAAATAGGCGAAATGGCCCTTCCCTTACTGGACTGTTAGAAGAATCAAATGAGTTGAGACCTATGCAGAGCACATAGGACTCAAAAAATATTAGAAACTATTTAAAATTCATGTTGTGATTGTTATTATTTAAATGTGGTACTCAGAGCCACCTATGTGTACCTTTCCCAATTTAATCACCTAATCGTCTTCCGTCCATGGCCTCTGTCTCCTTTTTCCCAGAGAATTTTAAATTTTGCTTCTAATGGCAAGGACTCCAAAGATGCCTTTTTCCCCCACACTGCACAAACTTCTTCACCGCCCCCAAACTAAAGCTGTTAACAGATGAAGGCTTTCCAAGCCTATCTCTCTCACAATTCATAACATACTTACCCTACGTCACCGGGCAATAGTTGCCTTATTACAAATACCTGGCTGCCTCCTCAAGGCTTCTTCGGCTGCACAGATGATTCAAGCATCACCAACAGCCTAGGATTGATTTACCCTCTACTGACACACGACCATACTCACCACTCATTTCTAACTTCTGAAAACCTGTTTTTTTTGTTTGTTTGTTTGTTTAAAGATTTTATTTATTTATTTGACAGAGATCACAAGTAGGCAGAGAAGCAGGCAGAGAGAGAGGAGGAAGCAGGCTCCCCACCGAGCAGAGAGCCTGATGCGGGGCTTGATCCCAGGACACTGGGATCATGACCTGAGCCGAAGGCAGAGGCTTTAACCCACTGAGCCACCCAGGCACCCCCCGAAAACCTGTTTTATACACCAGACACTGAACTTTATACAAGCAATGCATACACCTGCTTTCGTTTCCAAAAGTATTTGCAATATTTCACTTAGGAAGAACTAGTAAATTATCTGGGAAAAGTGAAGAAGGATGTGGAATTACCTGAGGGACGGAAGGGGATGGTTCCACAGTCTCACATGTTAATAAGAAAGTTTGGACAAAACAAAAACCTTAATGATTCAGGCTAGCCAAACCTTGGAAAAGACAAGCACAGCAGTTTTATCATCCCTATTCTCCTGGATGTTGACCACAAAAGTATTATCCTAATATTCGACTCTTTGAGGCCAAAGGGTAAAACACAGCAGGTATGTTTCAGTCTTAAGAATCTGTATTTTTCAATAGTTAGGAAGTAAAAATCTTCTAAGGCAAGATGAATTTGAACGAGGTTAAGACAATGTGCCATTAACAGCAGAAATGACTTAGTGTTAGGTTAGTATGGAGTTTCTATTCCCCAAAAATTTAGAGATAAAATCCTTGAGCAGTATCTGCTTCTATAAACCTGAGAGAGAAATGCATGGAAAAGTGGGGGGAATATTTTTCTTCAAAAATCCCAAAGATGAGTTACATGATCCAACAAAATGTACTCTATTGCAACCAGCTCAATTACACATATCTAGTCCTAGACGAAGGGCCAAGATGGGATTTCTGTACACATTTATCCATATCTATACACTCTCTGATTTAAAATATTTATGTAACAGTAGAAAAGGACAAAAACTTGGGTTGAAGAGAATGAAAATGAAGATTATGGAACAGAAGTACACAAGAAAGAAACTGAGTGTTTCAGTTATGATTTGAAATAAATATGACAAATAAAGACAAAATGGAAGAGAAGAGAGCAGATAAAACCCTTCTAATGTTGTAAGCAGTCTTTGGGGTTGCACAGCAGATAAAAGAGAGAAGTTGGGCTTCCCAAAAGAAGTAAGGATGGTAAATAGGACTGCAGGTGTCAGGAAGGCCAGGTAGGTGAAGAGAGAACACACAGGAGGTAGAAAATAAAATAGAAGTGAGAAGCAATTCCAGGATCTAAAGTAGGCTCCATAATCTAAGGATTTGTATCCTTATCCTTTAATTAAATTTTTAAATTTAATTTACAAATTAAATTGGAAATACATCTGAGTGGTTGGTCTACATATCTGAACTCCCATGTTTGAAAATATTTCAGTTCTTTTAGTCATGGTCACTTGTTCCACTAAACGTTACTTCATTTCACTTTCATTCAATACTTTTTTTTCCGCTGGGCTACTATAAATATATTGAGTTTCCTGCCTACTCTAAGAAACTCAAGATGCACACAGATTAAAACACAAATAAAAGCTCTGTGCAATACCCAGGGAAAGGAAAATGAGAGACAGTGGGTGGTGGAAAGAAAAGGATCTGAATGGGGCAAGGGAATCTGATGGTTAATTCAGGATCCCTTCCCTGACCTAAGCCAGGAGATCATTTTAATTAAAACCTTCAGAAGGGATCTATTTCCAACTATCAGAGAATCAGAAAATAAAACCCCAAGGAGGATTTAAGCTGGCAAACGTCTTTTGTTCATTGTTCGTTCGACAAACATTTACTAAATGAGATTGCTGTTCCAAGCAGAAACAAGAAGCTGAGGATGGCGATTCTCTAAAATGATGCTCCTGCTGCTGTCCTTCATGTCAGTAGGCTACTTGCAGATAGCGTTCGTTGACAGTATGACAGAAGGCCTTAGAAACTCTGTCCAGAGACAACTATCCACATTGCTTAGGCAAAGGCATATATGCTTCTGCTCTAAGTGTCCTATATAAATCAAATTTAACTTGAGTTATGAGTTTCTGGATCTTATACTCAGGATCATAAAGCTTTATGCCTGTATCATCGCTGTTTTAGTAGAAGCTACCATTTTAAAAGTGTTGCCTATGATTAATAAAGTAAAAAGAAGGCTTAAACATTAATACTTATACTCATTTTAGCAAAGCAAGATGAAAGTTCTGGAAAACACCAAAAAATTCAGTTAACTGATGCCTAAAACTGTTGGGCAAAGAAAAATTTCCTAGGTTACTTTTTTTTCCCCCTTGGTATTTGCCCAGCTCAGCTAATTATAATGTGCTAAAAAAAAAAAAAAAAAAAAAAAAGCTTTAAAGTTGTTGGTTTTATGGTCCAATATTCGTAAGTCACCCTATAATTAAAAAGAAAAAAAATCATTTTGCATACAAAGAAAATAATAAGAAAAATAAACTTTGGGTATAAGTATTAATGAAAGTTATATATATCCAGGCAAAAGAATACAGTAAATCAATTCCAAATAAACCATATTAAAATTTCCTTCACGGGTTTTAGGATTTAGTAAGCAAAAGTGGGCTTCTGATTTTTACCCAAATAATGAAGATTCTAATTTTCCCTCTTTTTTAGTAATGTACAAACACATTTCAGTCTTTTTGTTATTGTTGTTATGTTAGTCACCATACAGTACATCACTAGTTTTTGATGTAGTGTTCCACGATTAATTGTTTGTGTACAACACCCAGTCAGTGTTCCATGCAACCCATGCCCTCCTTAATACCCATCACCAGGCTCAACCGGTCCCCCACCACCCTCCTCTCTAAAACTCTCAGTTTGCTTCCAAGAGTACACAGTCTCTCATGGTTCTTCTCCCTCTCTGATTCCCCCTCCTTCACTTTCCCCTTCCAGTCTACAAAATGATTTTTATATGTCATAGTCTTAATTTATGGATTTAATCTAAGAAGGTACCATGCCCAATGAACAGACCTAGCAGCAGGAAGCTCACAACCTAGCAGAGGAGATGTGGAAAGCTGTATACAAGAAATGGGTATGAGTGCCAGGAACCATGGTGTAAAGAGGGAGAGAGACCCCACTTGGCCTGGGCAGTAGAGAGGTTTCAGGAAAAAACAGCTCTGAAGAGGAATGGCCTTATTCCAACCTGCAATGTCATTCTTTCTTGTTGTTTTGTTGTGCTTTAGAACACAGAACAAGGAATAAAATGCATTTCAGACTAGCTTTTGAATTCAAATTTCTGGTCCATCTACTAGTTGTTCCTATGCTCCATACAGAGAACTCCAATCCAGAAAAAATAACATGCTGGCCCCCGATGCACTCCGGGGCATTACTTACTCATTCAGATGCTGAAACCTTTCCTGCCAGTTAACGGCCCGAGCAACATTTCCAGTTTTATCAACCAGTTTTATTCCAAAAAATTCTAACATCATCTTATAAGCCAGGAGGAATCTTTTAATTGCTTCTTTTGTTTTTTTGAATTCCTAAGGGGGTGAAAAAGTCAGCTGAAATGATTCAGTAGTTACCAGGACAATAAAAGAACAATATTATTTGAGCCATCTCCTATAAAATAAAATGAGCTTGCATTACCTCAATTTCATATGTAGTTAATTCTTTAGCATAAAAGTTCAAGCCTTGTTCTCTCAGGGGGAAAAGCCTATTTTTTAGAAAAATAATATTGTTATATTAATGTTATCTGGAAAACATACATGATTAAATAGGACATGGTTCAAGATACAGAAATGTAACTGACCATTGAATATAAGTGTGGTTGTGCTCCAGCTTTTCATAATCTCCTTTCCACTTATTTAGAACTTCTTCAATGTAAACACCTAGGCAGTAAATATTTAGAAGATGAGCCAGACATTTAAGACATTGTTGAAGGCATTTTAACTTTTAACCACTTAATCTTTATATTAAAACCTTTGAAATTTAATAATAGCACACAAAAATTATGCCAAGAAGAATATCCTATGCCATATACTCAGTTATGTAATAGGCCTAATTTTTCAAAATTCTATGGTACCTTGAATTACAGAAAGTTCTATCCAACAGTGTTACTCTAAAGGAGTTGACAAACTATGTCACTTGTTTTATAAATAAAGTTTTATTGGAACACAGCCATGCACATTCATTTATTATTTTACACAACCACAGTAGAGTTGCAGAGGTGCAACAGAGACTGCATGGCCCACACAGCTGGAAGTATTTCTTATCCGTCACTGGACAGAAAAAGTTCGCCAACCCTTGCCCTAGATGGTCCTAACTTCTTTAAACACAAGATGGGATCAAGATGAAATGTAGCCCAGGAAAAAAGAAAGGAATAAAAGAAAGGTGAGAGAAGAGAAAGAGAAGAAAAACATGAAAAAGGAGAAGGAAAGGGAGGAAGGAAAAATAGAAGAAAAAGGATCCATATTACAGAGTATATATCATCCAGCTTAATCTTCACATAACTCTCCCAAACAAGTGCTACCATCCCCATTTTACTAATGAGGACATTGTATGATTTGTTCAAAGTCACACACTGACAAAATCATAAATCTAAAGGTAGAATACAGGTCTTTCTCATTCCAAAAACTAAACCCTCTTCACCACATCCTACTGTTTCCCCATAAGAACCCATTACAGTTGACCCTTGAACAACTTAAGTTTGAACTATTTTTGTAAGAATACAGTACATAATGCCTATCACATACCAAATACGTGTTAATCAACTATGTATACCTCTGGCAAAGCTTCCTGTCAATAGGAGGGTATTAGCACTTAAGTTTTGGGGAAGTCAAAAGCTACACATGGATTTCTGACTTCTCTAATTCTATCTAGGTCCCCACCATTGACTATGTGGCCCATTTAATGAATTTTACAGAAAAAAATACAACGTATTTCTCTAAACGCAACTCATCTTATTCTTGCCTTCATACCACCAGTTTATGGTAGAAGTCTACTCATGGAAGGTTGAGTCAAAAGGTTTTTTTGAATCATACTCTTGGCCTTATCAGCATTTTTAAATCAATTATCCCTTCCAACTATCCCTCTTCCTGCTTAATAATTAAAATACATCATTGCAGGTTTATGCTTACTGGCAAGTGTATGTGTGTTGGGGGGGGAAGGATATGTGTACGTGTGCACATACTGGGGAAGAAATTGGGTGAGTTTATGTAACTTATATAATAAACTAGAATAACACTTCATGTGATCTCAGATAAAGCTTCTGACCCCTACCAACCCCATAAGATTTCAAAATAAGTTTTGTGGTAAAGACTACAAAAAATTAATGCAGTGCTTGAAGTTATTACTTTAAATTACTACCACAAAAAAAAATTCACTACTAGAAATACAAAAATAATTCAGTTAAATAATGTCATGTTCAATGTTTTTAATATTTGAAGGCATTCCTTTAGGTAAATTTTATTAAATTCAAGTAGGAGTCAAATTAACAATCTATCATTGCATTTCTTCAAACGGTTTTCTTGTCCCAGGTTCTAAAAAAACTAATAATTTAACAAACACTATTTCAATTAGTAAATAAAGCAGTGTGCTTCTATCCTTAGTAAACACAACAGAGCATTTTTACCCAGAGGTTTCCTCCTTAATTAGAGCAGATTTTTGGGACACCAGAAAATTAATTAAAGACAAGTGGATCTGGCCATTGTGACAATGTTCTCCTGTCCAGACTCCCAACTGTCACATCTCTCAGTACACAGTGCAGGAATTCCTCATCCCAGCACTCCTCCCAGTCTTTAGATAGCCTTCCTCCAGTTAGTTCACCAAAGAATGTAGTCCTGCTACTTGGAAAGCTTTGCAATCTCTGGCCCTCATTCCCTGACTCACATGGCTGTGGATCTGGCTCAGTTTCCACTAAGAACAAAGAGCAGAAGCCAGGGCCATCTGGTCACCTCGAAGAGATAAGGGCGAGAAGGAGAAAAGCCAACTTTGCTGGTTTAACCTGGATAAAATTAGGATGCTCATCATGAACCACAGCATGAAGCCTCAGTGAAATATGCATATTACTATAATGGATGCATCTTCTCCTTATAGGGGGAGAATCATAGAAAAGATTCTATGCGGACAGTTGTACACTTGCGAAGGAGGAAGCAGTTTACTTGGCAGAGATGAATGGAGATCTACCATCTTTGGAGTTCCCTTCCTAGAGTATCAGAACACTGCACTGGGACTGCTGGAGCTCCTTGAATTAGAATTAGATAATTCTAATAATTATCTATTAATTCTAATAAAAATATTACTTTTCAGCTATGTTCTAAATAATTTGGAGGTATGGTGTGGTGAAAAGAATACTGGCCCCTGGATCCTAGACCCAACTCTACAATCAAGTGACCAGACAAGTCAGTCATCCGAGCTTTAAGACCTACTGACCTCATCTTTAAAATGAGGAAGATTAATTTGATCTCCTCTAACACTTCTTAGTAACCTAATATTCTATGATTCTATGAATTTATGAACCTCATCTCTTTGCCTCTCACAGAAGTGGCCCCCACTAACACTATCATGACCCCCACCCTGAACAAGTGGTGGGAAGGTATTGCTAATTCACAGTTATTCCTCCAGAAATTGCCAAATGGATGTTCACAACTCTAGAGTCCAGGACTTTGGGGACACATTAGCCTATAGAGCAAAGTAAAGCCAGTCAATGAATAAATGCATTAAGAAGGTACGGACCACACAATAAACAAAGAACAACTAAGCATATGTTATTATTTAAAGTTTGCTTTTTACCAGGGTAGCAGATTACTTACCATCTGGCTTAAATGGAATTTTATTCTTATAAAAACGAAGATTACTCAAGTCATTTTGATATCGGATATCTTTGAAGTTCTGCTAAAGGAAAAAAAGAAATCAATCTCCAGCATATGGACACAGAAAAAAGGCACAAGGACCCTTGTTGCATATTTGCTTACTAGCAGCACAAAATAAGAAAAATAGAGAAGGGAAATATTTTATGTTTTAGAGAAAAACGTTCTATACTCTTACTGGGTACTGATGTCGATATTTGTACAGGTCCCTTGCAGCATAAAAGCTTCTCTTTGGTTTGGTAGTTGCTTCAGTGGAATCACCACCCTAAAATAAAAAGTGAAATTCCATTTACATGGTGAAGGAAAATAATCTGAGAAATTTCTAGAACACTTAAAATAATGAACACCCATAACGAAAGCCTGAAAAGTATCAAGCTGTTCAGTGTAATGACAGTATTAGAAATTTTCTTTTAATGATGCTTACTACAACATTTTTTGGCATTCTATTTGCCTGATTTGAACCCAATAACATTTGTCCTAAGGTGTTTTACTGAATAAAAAAACTATTATTCACCAAGAACCTATAGAGGCCAAATGTTCTAGATCAATATTCATCAGAAGCAGAACTCAAAATGAATTTAAGTCATTTACTTTACCAGAGGTCACACAAATGATTCTATGACAAAATTTTAGAATACATAATACTAGAAAATTGTTAAGATAATAAATCAATTCTACAAAAAAAATTGTCACTAACTGCAACATTTAGCTGTACTTAGAAGGAAAACACAACTTATGAAATGAAAAGGGGATTTTTAAAACAAATTAAATAGCTTTCTAAATTCCATCCTTCGTAGCACCATAACAAGTACACACAGGCATGTATAATCTGTGACTCCAGTGGTAACACAAGGTGACATAAATCAGCAAATTTAAAATATATAGACACAGAGTAGTAAAAGCTCTCAAATGAAATGAACTTCAGATCGTAGTAACTTATATATGGTAGTTTATTCATACTATGTAAATTCTAAAAATTTTCAACACCGTGAATAATTTTTAAAATGTAAGATATGGGTCAATGTAATCAGTTTCGTTTCTTTAACTATACGTACCAAGAGAATGTCTAAGGGAGTGCCTTATGTCCTGCAGTATGCAGAAGGACAATAAGACAGATGATAACGATGAAACAGAAGACAAAGTTTAGGTCTGAATATTCATTAAGAGCTTCGCCCCCTCCCAATCCCTTTCTCATCACCCTCCACCCCCATCTGTGTTGACAGATTAGCATCCTCCAAGCAATTTTCGCACCTTTTGAAGTGGTGTGATTCTCACTATTACTACAAGTATAGAGATACTTACTTTAACACCCAATTCTCCGATGTTTAACATTAGCTACTCTGTCATGTTACATAAGCAAGGAAAGCTTAAATTCTGGTCCTTGCCACACGTTTCAAAATAGCTCTGCCTAGCAAGTTTCTGAATCTATTTAGCCTGAGCTACAATCATATGAATCATCATCCTACATTTGTATAGAAAGCACTTTTCCATTTACAAAGCGCTTACATGTATATTATTTCATTTGATTCTTAGGACACACCTGGATGGCAGTTATTAGTGTTTCCAGCTTAGAAACAAGGTAGCCCGGGCTTAGAGAAGTTGAACAAGGCCCCAAAGCTCAGTGAGAGCACAGAACTGGAATCCCAGGCTTAGGGCTGCAAGTCCAGCTAATTAGGCATGAAGCCATTTCAGCTCCACTAAAAGTGAAGGAGCATGATAGGAACCTTGGTACAATGTCAACAGCCCAAGACTTGGATTGTCTTAACTCTACTACTTATTTGTGAGGCATTAAGCCAACCATTTAACTGAATCTTGGTTTCATCTTCTGTGAAACAAAGATAATGAGTCATGCCCTTACCTATTTCCCAGGATTATCGCGAGAATGACTGTATCCTCCAACCTCTAAATGTACCAACCTGCAAGTATCTGACCTGTTCCTCCAACTTCTGCTCCTTTTGGAATCTCTATCCTGTGCCTTTCACCTGCTCAGCCAAGGATTCTGTTCCTTAATATATTCATTGTTCCTATTTCCTGCATCATCAAAATTTCTCTCTCTTCTGGATCATTCCCCTCAGCATACAAACATGCTGTAGTATCTCTAATTATAAACGTACACAACATTCTTTGCCAAATCCCCCTCAAATGCAGCTACATAGCTCTGCTCCCTATTACAGTAAAATATCACTAAAGAACTGTACATACCCCCTATCTTCTCCTCCTCTTCTCCCATGACCCACCACAATCAGGCTTTCATCCTCAGCATTCCATCTAAACAGCTCTTTCAACGTCACTAACAAATCTCCATTTTTACCAAACCATATCTCAGTGCTCAACCTGGGCATCATCCCAGCAGCGCTGGCCAGTTCAATGCCTCCCTCCTTCCTGGAACACTGTCAGGTGCCACACCTCTTCTGGGTTCTTCCAATCTCATTGGTTCCCCTTGTCACATTTCTCTTTGGCTCCTCCTCCCCTTCATATGTTCTAAATAGAGGAGTGCCCAGGGCTTAGTTCTTATTTCTCACCACTCCTTAGTGACCACTTATCTGCCAGGACTTTGTACATCACCATTCATATAAGTTGATGATTGCAGTCCTGGACTAAGGCTCCATCCATGGATATGTTAAGAACTCCACTTGGACGTCTAATAGGATATAAAATTGAAGAGAATTCTTGACTTAACCTCTGATGATGCTTTTTCCCCAGACTTGCTGATCGTTAATGTCGCCATCATTTGTCAGATCTTCACTTGAACTAAGAATGAAGGCAATGAAGGAGGTGAGAAGTAGTCAGACTGGGATATATCCTAAAGGTAGGTCTAGTAGTACTTGCAAATGACTATCAGGAGGGGCAACAAATGGAGCTGACAGTCAAAAAGCAACATTAAAAAGCAGATTTTTTTTTTTAGGGAAGTTAAATGGTGACAGTAACAAGAAAAATAAATGATTAAAGGGGAAAAGGGAGGGCTGCTGTGGTCTACCATTTCTGTCAGAATTAACTGAAACATTAATTATCCAATTGTTTTCTATAGATGGACCTAGTTAGCTGGACTGAATCTAAGCTGGCGTTTTTTGATATCCCAAACTTCTCTGAGACGGTTACTTAATTGGGAGACAAGAGAAAGGGAAAGACTGGCGTACAGCCTCTAATACTTTGGGAGGGGGCTGCTGAATTCACAACGCAAAATGACCCATCAGCAAACCAGGACACAAGGGGTCCGAGAGCTAGTCACAATTCCAACAGGTTAAAGGTTCTACATTAGTTACAAACATACTTGGGTTTGTATCATTCATTCTCTCCCTGGATGTTCTTGGGCAAGCTCCTCATACTCTCTAAACCTCGGTTTTGTCTCAAATGGGGAAGAAAACAGCAACTTCCACCCAACCCCCTAAACTGCAGGTGACTGAAATAACATGTTTAGCGTACAGCCTGCACTGGGACTTTGCTTCCTCCTTACCTACACAGAGATGATCATCCAGATTTATAAAGCAGCCTTAGCTGTAATATTTGGGTTCTCCAGCCAAGCACCCTGTGGTCATATTTGACTTTGGGCTCCATTTTTTTTTTCCACTCTCATTCCTCCACAGCTGATAAAGAGAAGGGCCTAATGCAGAACCACAAACCTTTAATACCTCCAGGGCACGCACTTCTTTTAGAGGGCTGCTTATACAATTCCTCCTTTTTAGTTTTCCGAATTATTTTCAGTCTGTCAGAGGTTAAAAGGGATAGTTATCCCTTTACTAACCTCTCCTCCAAATGATATTAGGCAAATGATTTAAGCACAGTTGGAGCAACAAGTCTCTGGGTGGTACAAGAGTTTTGAAGAGTGCCCTGAACTCCTCAGTTGAAAGGCCTTACTTAGGGTAAGAATTGTGGTGTTTTAACTTCCGTTGGGGACCTTCCACAATACTTGAATGGCTATAGACCCTCCTACAGGGTAGAATGCTCGCTGCTCCTTAGTTGCAGTGCCTCCCTATTCTGGGTAATTTTTACCAATAACACGCACTAGACCAGTTTTCACAATCCTCTATTTTTAGACAGGTTCCTCCCACCCCACCTTCGCAGCACCCAGCTGCGCTGCAGAGGCAAAGAAAACACCCATTTAAGTTGGGTTCTGCCGTGAGAGACTTCCTTGTAGTGCCCGCGGTCAGGCCCCAGGCCAGCAGGGGACGGCTCCGGCGCTCCCGGCCACGGCAGGCCCCCCGGGTCCGCGGGGCGGCGAGACGGCCGCCGGCGCGGAGGGGTCTGGCCGCGGAGGATCGGCAGCCGCCGGCGCCCCGGACCCTGTGCTCGGGGGTCGCTCGGCGTTTGCCCCTGTCCCCGGCGACGTCCTTCCTCAAGGGGCAGGGGCGCCCTGGCCCAGCCCGAGGCCACCGCGGGGCCGCGTACCTGCTCGGCGCCCGCCGCCTCGGCGTCTTCGTCCGGCGCGGGGTCGGCGCGGGGCCGCCCTCCGACTCGCTCCGGGGGCTGCGCAGGCTGCTCGGGCTCCTGACCCGGGCCCTCGCCGCCGCCACCCGGCCCCGGCTCCTCGGGCTCGGGCTCCGAGTCCGTCTGCCAGGTGGAGTCGCAGTCCTCCACGGTGGTGGGTTCGCGGAAGCTGACCCCGCCGAGCAGGTTGCCCATTGAAGAGGCGGCGGCGGGCGCGGGAGTGCGGGGCTGCGGGGCGCGGGACGGGGCACTGGGCGCGGGCTGCGGCAGGCACGCTAGGGCCCGGGCATGGCCTCGGCGAGGGCGCTGGGCGGCAGCTTCGGCCCGCCCGCCGCCGCACTGCCTCAGCGCGGCGAGCGGCAGACAGGCACACTCGCGGGGAGGAGCCGGCGGCCCCGGGACCGCCGCCGCCAACGCTTGAACCCGCCCATCTGGTTCCTTCTCCTCCCCACCCGCGGGAGCCGGCGCCGGCCGGGAGCCCCGGGGAGCGAACTGCCGCCGCTGCCCGCGCCCGCGGCCTCAGCGCCGCCGGCCCCGACTCCGGGGCCACACCTCGCTGCCCGCTTTCCACCCCGGAAGGCCTGCCTTCGCCTGGCTTTTGACGTCTCCTGGGGAGGATCGGGGTCTGCTGCTCATCCGCCCCTCTCCATCTCTACTCGGGGCAGGACCACGGGCATGGGGCCCCTCCCAGCAGAGCCGGAAGAGTGGTCCCGCCCAGCCCTGGAAGCCGGGGGCTGGGGTGGACGCGCTGTCGAAGGCGGTGTCACAGTCCGCGGGGAGTCCCGTCCACACCCCCTCCTCCTCTCCCGGCTGGTCCGGGAGAAAGATGAATGAGCCACAACAGAAGAAGACAAAAGCGAATGGTGACCGGGCACCACAAGAACAGAAAATCCAAGCTACCAGGACTATGTATTTAGGCCAGCCACCAAGAGTCCCCATGGACTAGATGGAGTCAAAGCTCTGTCAGCTCATCTGATGACCAAATATCTCTTGAAACAAAAGGACCAATAACAGCTAGACTTCCCCATTGATCTGTGGAATGTCTTACTATCACCCATTCCACATCCATGCCCTGAGTAGAAGAAAACCTCAGAATTGTAGCCCTCTTGGTCTGTTCCAGAAATGAAAAGAGGAGAGAAAACGTGTTACAGAAATACTTAAAGGTAAAAATAGCATGATCAAATAAGGAGCCCAGAGCAAAGTGGCCATTGCAAACTTTGTGTTACAACCTTTTACCAGGAAGGAAAGCCTCTTGAAAGCAGTCATGTCTGTATGTATGCCAGAACTTGGTAGGGAGTCAGTAACATTTGTTGAATGGGAACTGAGAAAATAGGTTAGATAAATAAGATAATATCTTATAAATTGGTGTACTTGAAATATGTACTTTCTTCTAAAGTATTGCATGATAAAATAGGAGACTGAGTCAAGGCCAGTAGTCTATTTCTAGTGGAAAAATCAGGTGCACAGGGTGCCCAACCTACAGAGAAATCAAGATGGCCTCTCTTCAAGCTGCAGCTGGGATTCTCACCTTGGACAGGTGGCATAGCTACTTTAGACCTAAATTTCATCTATAAAATCTATAAATCTATAAAATATCTATAAAATACAACCAAATTTTATATCGGGGTCCTTCGCAGCTCTGACCTTCTGTGGTCCATGACTGGGAAAAGCTCTAAAACTAATAAATAATAGACACCAGATGCACAGAAAGACTTTTTTGATTATAATGGCTCAGTGAAGAAAAAATGGAGCAGCAGTAGAACACATGAATCCAACTGCTCATATCTGGGGATTTGGATTCATCTTCAGTTGGCAGAGAACCAGAGCACATTGCAGAAGTAAATGCTGTCCGTCCAGCCATAAGCATTCCAGACAGAGGGAGTCTAAGGATAGTTGCTATGCCCAGGTGCTCCATCAGTTGGTCTAATTGTATGTAGATTAGAGCTGCCTTATATTCTTTGCTTTCCTCCCATCAAGAGACTCTAATTCCTTAGCCCTTAAATTGGAGCTAACCTCAGTGACTTGCTTTGGAAACTAAGATAGAGAGGATTTTCAAAAAATAGAATATCTTGAATTTTCAAGGTTAAGCTACAATGAAACTTGCATCGTCTACTGAGTTGTCTTGGAACATACTCTCTGGTAGCCCTGAGCGGCCCCAAAAGAATTTTAACTCTAATGAGACTGTCATGCTGGAAAGGCCACTGTGTATGTTTTTAGGTCACCAGTCCCAGCTGAGCCCTGCCTTCCAGCATCCCCTGCTGAATCCTGCTGACTTTTATTGGCTCCTTCAGAATAGACCATCCACCAACTGAATACCTCTCAGTGACCTCCACTGATGCCATGCAGAACAAAGGAACCACTCAGCAGAACTCTGCTCAAATTCCTGACCTTCAAAATACTGACATATAATAAAATGACTGATTTTTAAGTTTTAAGTCATTAAATTTTGCAGGGGTTTGTTACACAGCTAATGGTACAGTGGAAAGTGTCTGCATAAGCCTATATGTGTTTGTATATATAACTGCTACAATTAAATCCTTACCTTCCTGGTACCTTTTGGTCAATATATCAAGTTTTTATAGGGCTATAGATTTTGTGCCAAGCTGTGCAATTTTTTTTCTAAAGAACATAATTTTATGTGAGGTATTATAAAACCGTAAGTAATAATTTTGAAAGTTTATGGCAATAATTGATCACATTGTATCCAATCTATGTATTTATAAAAATTCTGGAGATCTGTCATCTCTTGGTTCTATTCACAGGAATTACCCTACCCAAAAACCTAAATTTTTTCAACATCTTAACTCTTGAGAGTATTTAAGACTCCTACACTGAAACATGTCTTTGCTTCATGTAAAAAATTCAACACTTAGGGCACCTGGGTGGCTCGGTTTGTTAAGTGTCTGCCTTCAGCTCAGGTCATGATCCCATGGTCCTGGGATCAAGTCTGACATCAGGCTCCCTGCTCAATGGGGAGTCTGCACCTCTTTTTCCTCTCCCCCAGCTTGTGTTCTCTCTTGCTCACTCATTCTCTCAAATAAATAAAATCTTGAAAAAAATTTTAACATTTAGCAAGCAGATATTAACTTATTGATATCTGTTAGCTCTAATAACTATTTATCTAATATATCTACAAAGAGCATTGAATTTAATAGAAATAGTAATATTTAATAATATATATATGGTACAAAGAGAAACTACTATGACAATGTCTATTATAAAGTATAACTTCTAACTCCCTGTATGCAGAAACTACTCTAAGCTATACAGATACCATGGCCAGAATAAGACTGAAGACAGTTACACTGGAGTATAACTATATTCAAACTTGTCATGGTTTCAGCCATGTCCTTGAAGGGTGAGGCCATTGTAAGGAAGAGCTGGGGCTTTTGAAATGAAACTTTTAAAAATAGAACCCAAGACACATGTGATATATCTTAAAGTGTTCTTTATAGTGAATTGTATTTTAGGGATATTAAGAAAAAAGGTTTATTGCTATATAAGTTCCTTTGTGGGCCTTCCAAATAAAAGGAAAGAGTAGATCAAAGGCCATGTTATCCAACCTCAGGAATTAACTTCTCAGTAATTCCCAGGAATGTAAGACCTATGGAGGAAAAAAATTAGTGCTATTAAAAAAATTACCATCTTTTATCAAAAGCAACTCTATTTCCATTATTTATGGAAGTGTTCATTGTTTTTATTATTTTATAGTAAAGTAAACATGTAGGGAGTAAAAAACTGACATTCTCAACAGATTTGAGAAGTTGGAACCATCCTGGCTACATATGTTAGGTAGCTGTCTTCTGCAGCCTTTTCCAGACCACTGGAGTATTAGCCAATACCCTGAAGCAACAACGTACATCTTATCTCAGAGTTATTTAAGATTTTTTTTTTTTTTTTATTTGACAGACAGAGATCACAAGTAGGCAGTGAGGCAGGCAAAGAGAGAGGGAGAGGAGGAAGCAGGCTCCCTGCTGAGCAGAGAGCCCGATGCGGGACTCGATCCCAGGACTCTGGGATCATGACTTGAGCCAAAAGCAGAGGCTTTAACCCACTGAGCCACCCAGGCGCCCTCAGAGTTATTTAAATGTGAAAATTGTAGATTGTACAATCCATGCGATATGGTGGTTTGCTAAAAGAGAAGCTTAACATTTTTAAAGGACTAATTTATTCCCAAGAAATAGTTTACACTTCAAAGACCAGCTCTAGATTCATTTCCAATACTATTTTCATAGCTTAGAGTCCTTTGTACTAATCACACTAAACTTATTAATAAGAAAAGGAAAAGTTCATAGAATTTTTGAGTACTGAATTAGCATATAATAAGATATCAGTGGAGATAAGTTGAAATTAATATAAGAATTTGGTGATAAACCATCATTTGCATAACCAAGCAAATAAATTCAGCCTGTAGACTAAAAATAGAGCCATGTTTAAATTGAAAAAATAATAACGTTTGTTCAATGATAACATTTGTTTGGAGTCTTTATTTGGATAATACAGCAGCATTTAGATCCATATTTTGGAGTTCGTATTCAATTTAAAATGCTATACTAAAAAGAGAAACTGAAAATATCTTCTCTAACAACATTTAAGTAAAACAAGACTTTCAAATTTCAAAAGAAAATTAATATAAACACTGTGTAATGCAGGAATTTTCACCTCAATCAAAAAAGAAAAGTAAGAAGAAGTCTTACCTATTACCTCCAAACTTACTGCTTCTTTTCCATGAATATAAATAAGTATTTATCCCCAAATCCCCTTTTTCCAATTACTGTTAAATATTTGCTATTACTTTATATAATTTGTGTTCTTGGCCCTTTAAATTTATCTGATTGCTTCAAAGTATGACAGTAACTGAATACGAAATGGCTAGGTAAACGCATTATGGACTTTCAGTCAGCTTGGAAGCGTGCTTGTTACTAAATCTATACCCAAGGAATATGTGACTCCTGTGGGTTCCTCCAGGCTTCCTCAAAGTTCCAGTCCCTCTCTTCTACAGTTACTTTTAATCTTGTGAAAAGACTCCCAGGAACAGGTTGTAGGAATGGATCTCCTCCAGATTACTCAGGGCACAGGTGTCCCTAAGAGGACACCGGAGAACCAGCAGATGTGCTGTCACTGAGTCCTGGGATGCTGAGAGACCCAAAGGCAAGCATTTGGCACTTTATTCCAGGGCTTGATGACAGCCTCAATGTACCAGAGAAGCCAAGTCATGCTCCTGCCCAAAGACGAGGCTAGGCTGCTTAAGACCTAACCAACCCCAGACTCTGGTCTTGCCTTCCATGAGATAGGCAAGCTGTTTGGGGCGGGGAGGGTGGGGGAGGGTTAAAGAATAATTCTTCATAGACGTCAGCAACTCCATCAGGAAAAAACTGAGGCATGGCGTGTATGGCAAGAGGAGGTACAATCCATCCAGATGGCCGTCTCTTCAAAGGCAGACACTATCCTATTTGGCAACAACTGTTTCTTTCAGGCTTCATAGCTTACAAATATCTTTAGAAGAGTGCTTTGACAGAGGCTTTGTCTCACTTTGAAATTTTCATCTATTCTACCCGGTTTCTAAGATAGTCCAAATAATCCTCACTTCCTCATTTTTGTGGCCTTGAAATGTCTCCTCCCACACTGAATGAGGTCTGGCCGTGTGTGGGCAAACGTGCTAGCATGTGACGTCTGAGGCTAGGTCATGAAAGGCATCGCAGCTTTCACTTTAATCTCCCCAATTGCTTGTTCTGAGGGAAATCAGTTGCCATGACTTGCAGACACTCAAGGGAACCTAGGGAGAGGCCGACAAAGAGAAGAACAGAGGCTCCAGCCAAAAGGCAGCACAAACTTGCCAGACAAGTGAGTGAGGCAATTTGGAAGTGGATCCTCTGACCCCAGCCATGCCTTCAGCTTCCTACAGCTCCAGCTGACATCTGACTACAAGCGCCGGAAAGCACTCTCCCCTCCATCAATGAGAACCCTCCAGCCTAGCCCTTCCTAAATTCCAGGGCAAAACAGAAACCATGGGAGAAAATAAGTGATTATGGTTTTAAGCCACTACACCTTGGGGTGATTTATTACAAATTATTGGAGTAACTAAATTAACATTAGTCACCTACTTGATTTATTCCACAAGCTTTTACTAAGCGTCTATTATAGGCCAGGCCCTGTGCTAGGCTGCCATACAAAGGTGTACAAGACACAGTTGTTGTTCTCAATTCTGTGGGAACATAGTTGAGTAAATATAAATAATTATACAAGATCTTATGACAAAATGCTATGACAGCACCAAAAAAATGACTTTTGTTCTTTTGTTAGTAAGATGAGTTTTAGAGTTATTCATTTTTTCAATAAAAATGTATGTAGTGCTTCCTAGGAACCAGTCACTGTGATCTGTGATAGACACTGGTGAAAATATGGTGAACAAGACACATCCCTGCTCTCAAGTTTAATAGCAAAAGCTGAGGAGATAACATATTGGAGGAAAGCTAAATCTAGGTAATCAAGTTTGCCATATCGTGACCTTGGTGAGAGCAGTTGCCGTAAAATGGTGAAAATAAAGAATTAGAATAGAAAGCGGAAGTAGAGGCTGCTAGTGTAGAACATACACATTTTCCCCCAGAATATTAGTAACAGGGTACAAGTTCCCTTGAAAGTCTTAGAGCCACTCCTCTTTTTGGTAATCACTCATTCAATCTGAGTCCATTTAATGCTGAATCAAAATTTAGGTCTCAGAAGAGGAAAACTCTATTCCCAAGTCTTTGAAGATTGTTTATGGCTTAGAAAAGTAAATTAGCAAATGCGTTGATATTTTTCTTCCTCAGAGCCTTCTATAAGAGGTAATACATTATATGCACTTTTAAATGCTTTCTAATGAATACTTGGATGAATAAACAAGCCTAACCTAGTATTTGTTTGTTCATTTAAACTGATACCCATTTCTTTCATCAAAATTTGTTAACAAACACTGTTAATACAAAGATAATTCACCAGTTTACTTGTCATTGGTATCTGTTTGCTGTCCATAGACTTAACCACAATACATTTATTCCTTAATTTCAATGATATGATATCTGTAGTTATCTTTACAGTCATGAAAACAGAAACAGTGATTTTTGTTTTGAGTTTGAAAAGTGCAGCAAAAATAAGCATTTTCTTAAGTGTCAATGAGACAAACTTTTGTGTCTATGCTGTAGACAGAATCATCCAGAAATCATGGGAGGTTATAGACAGACCCCAGTCTGATCTGAGATACATGAGCCACAACTGCCAAGTATAGGAAAATAAACATATTTTTAACTGAAAAATAATTAGTAAATCATCTTGTCATTTTTCCTGCCAAAGTAATTGCATGAATCATTGGTGTTGACCAACCCTTCTATTCATATAATATTCTATTCATATAATATTGCATCTAGTAATGCATTTAAAAGGAAACTTTTCTCTTTAATTTCTTCTCTTGTATTTTGTAAAATAGAAGGAACAAAAAACTCAAGAGTGTAATAGATTACATTTTAGAATTGTGGAAATCTATATGGAATAATTCCCAAAAAGACATTTTCAAGGTCTACTTTAATAACTTAAAATGTCATTCCTAGGAACTCATAGTAACAGTCTGCAATGTGTATAATGCCCAAAACGGAGGGAGTTTCTCAGTGAATATTAATTGATGATGATTGAGATTATTATATGAAGTGTTTGAAGGTGAGAAGAGGCAAAACCAGATAAATTCAATAGAAGAAATTGACCCAGAGTGTTAATGCCACTTATAAGTCAGTTGTTCCCAGAGTATTTTAGTAGTTTTTCAGAAAAATAGAAATGTTCTAACAGTTGCGCAGGTTGGTTACAAACCCAGAGGATGAAGATAAAAGTGAAGATTGAGGTAGGAAATAGAATTTTTGCAATCGCCTTCCAGCCAAGTCCTAAGGGACCATGCTTTAATATCTACCACCCTTTTTCCAATATTGTTCATCTCTCCTTCTCCACAGGCTCTACCTTTACACACACACACACACACACACACACACACACACACACACACCCCTAGCTTAAAAAAAAAAAGTAAACTTGATCAGATGCTTCCATAGCTACTATTTGTATTTTTTTTAATTCTTCCATTCACTACCAAACTTCTACAAATGCAGAGAGATCTGTAGGTTTCCCCTATCTCATTATTCACCCCCTCCAAAACTGTATCAATTCCCCATCGCTCTACTGAAACTGCTAGAAGTTATTGCATAAGCCTCATGATCTTTGTGATGTTGTCATTCTGCTCACTACATTTACCACTTGGGTGACATAACCCATCTTTAAAAACTTCACTCCACCACTTTCAGGATTCCACACTGTCCTGGGTCCTCACATTACCTCCAAATCTTTCCTTAATATCTGTCTTTTTTCCCTCTGTACTGTCTCCCTTAGGAAATTCATCAGTTAGCACAATATCCACTCTAAAATATCTAACCTCCCTGATGATGGCCACCATTCTATATATTCAGCCTTGTCCTCTCATGGGAGTTTACTGGAATTAGAAACTTCTGGAATTGAAACTTCTTATTTTATTTTTACACAGGTTGAACTCTCATGATTGCTTCTTCTTGGATAAACTAAAGACTTATCAGTGAAAATCAGAGATACAAATTTTCTGAGGAAATGCATGACTTATATACGTGCAGGAATTGATGGAAATTCTCCGTTTTTACCCTATTCATTGCAATTTTGCATCAAATATGCATTGATCAAGAGGAATAATATATTGAACATATCACATGATATCATTTTATGTTGTATAACATACTATTCTAAACCATTTATTACACATGTTTGCTTATGTTTCCAGACTTTATGGCTGCCCTATACTTCTGTACCTTTGATTGAATACTGAGAAAAGGAATATAATTCCTTTTGGATATTTCCTGTCATCTCGAAGTCTCAAGGTCATTTATTTAAAGAATAAAATGTGTTGAGTATCAGGTGCTGTTCTAAGAGCTGGGATACATAAACCCTCTTTAAGATATCCTAATCTAAACTCATGATCTTTTTTCCTAAAACCAGTTTCCTTACCAACTTTCCTGCTATTACTCCAACTTTCCCTGTGATTATCCAAGTTAAAAGATCTTCAAATCACACTTGATTAATTCTTCCTCTTTATTTCTTGTATTGTTAAATCTTATATATTGAATTAATTTTTTCTTTAAAATGATTGTCCTATCCATCTGTTCCTTCACATTCCCGTGACATATTGTCACAATGCTAGCTTAAGTGCTTAACACTGCAAATCTAGATTACTTCAATAGTAATAATCTCCCACTTTTTTTTATGATTCTACCCACTCTCTTTCTTCCAATTCATGTAGTATATCTTTGCCAGACCAATCATCCATAAGATTCCATTGAAAATATCCCTTCATCCCCTGCTCAATACCTTCAGTGTGCCCCTATATTATTAAGATGGGAGGTTGGCAGGGGGTGGCGCCTGGGATGGCTCAGTAGGTTAAAGCCTCTGCCTTCAGCTCAGGTCATGATCTCAGGGTCCTGGGATCGAGCCCCCATCGGGCTCTCTGCTCCCCCTTACTCTCTGCCTGCCTCTCTGCCTACTTGTGATCTCTGTCTGTCAAATAAATAAAAATAAAATCTTTAAAAAAAAAAAAAAGATGGGAGGTTGGCTTTGCTGGTCTGTCTTTTTCTCTCAAGTTTATGAATGCCTGCTGTCAGTATGTCTGTCTTCTCATGGACACCTTAAGTTAAGCAAATAATTCTTAGATGTGAAACCAAAAGTACAATCCACAAAACTTTGAAAAAGTCTATAACTTAATTTTTATCAAAATTTAAAACTACTACTCTGCAAATAATACTACTAAGAAAATGAAAAGGTAATTTACAGATTGGGGAAAATATTAGCAAATTACATATCCCCCCCGCAAAAAGAACTTGTATCCAGAATAAAAAAAGAACTCTCAAAATCCAACTATAGGAAAACAAACAATACAATGTTTTAAATGGGCAAAATATTTGAACAGATATTTCACCAGAGAAAATATATAGCTAACCAAATGGCAGGTAAACAAATAAAAAGATGCTCCATGTCATTACCCATTTATGACTAATACAAATTAAATTTATGATAAGATACCACTATCTACCTGTGAAAATGGCAAAAATAAACAAACAAACAAACCACTGATAATACCACATGCTGATGAGGATGCAAATCAATTGGAACTCCCATATATTGCTCATAGGAATCCAAAATGGTACAGACAGTCTGAAGCAGGTTGGCAGTTTCTTATAAAGTTAAAAATACACTTACGATATGACTCAGAAATCCCTTTTAACCTAGAGAAATAAACACTATGCTTACAGAAAGAAAAAAAAAACCTGTACATGAATGATTATAGCAATTTCATTTATAGTCACCAAAACAAGGGAATAACCTAAATGTTTACAATAGGTAAATAGATAAGCAAGATGTGGTATATCCATACAATGGAAAACTACTCAGGAATAAAAAGGAATAAAATACTGATACCCAAATAACATGGAAGGATCTCACAGACCTTCTAATGGGTGAAAGAAATTGTTTTAAAACATTGCATACTGTATGACTCCATTTATTTTATTTTTAAGATTTTATTTATTTGACAGACAGAGATCACAAGTAGGCAGAGAGACAGGCAGAGAGAGAGGAGGAAGCAGGCTCCCTGCTGAGCAGAGAGCCCGATGCGGGGCTCAATCCCAGGACCCTGGGATCATGACCTGAGCTGAAGGCAGAGGCTTTAACCCACTGAGCCACCCAGGCGCCCCTGTATGACTCCATTTACATAACATTCCAAAACAGGCAAAACCACAGAAAATGTTAGAGAGGAGGAACAGATGAGTGGTTGTGGGGGTTAAGGGTGAGGGGAGTGATAGATAAAAATAGTACTAAGGAAATTTTAGTGGTGATGGAACCACTATATACTGATTGTGTTAGTGATTATGGGAATCTATACATACGTTAAAATGCATAGAATTATATAGCAAAAGAGTTATTTTTTATGGTTTGTTACTTTAACAAAGTTTTAATAGTGATAAAAATAATAAAAACTTGAATTAAGTGGCTGTACGTAATTCCAAAACCATCTCTTCTGTTATTTAGTTTTCTTGGAATGTTTTGCTATTAAAAACAACCATGAAACTAGTATTAATAAATGTATTTAATAAAAATTATAATAGTTACAAATGGTATAGTCCTCTTTTTAAATGACACTTTCTTTGTAAATATATTGAATGCCTTGGGTAAAGGATGAAGAATGCAAAGGAGTTGCAAATGTTCAATAAACATTTTTTAAGTAGCTATAAAATGCAACAAATTATATTTGTAACATTTATGGGTTAAAGATAATAATTATGAGAGAAACAATGTGCATAGTTCTAGGTAATAAAACAGTAATAATGATAGTGGTTATAATAGATTTAAATTGAAAGATCAATTGTAGGTATAAAATCCATCATATAAGTCAGTTTAAAATGTTATGTTAAACATTCAGGGAAAACAAAGATTATAAAGATAACCTGCACATATTTAAGGATATGCCATTGCGGCAAAATGCCAGGTGATAGAGCTAGCAGAAGGATTTCTATGAATCTGCTTATACAGGTCTTCCCAACACAGAGACTTGTATGACATTGAAAATCATGAATTATCAACTTACAAGATTACCTTGAGCTCCAAATGGATAAGCTACTAGGATTTTCCATAAAAACTCAACATACTCTTTACATCTCTAATATGCCTTACTCTGTAAACAGACATTCAATATGTATTTACTAAATACATTTGCATTAATCTACTACAGCAAAAATAAAGCTAAGTAAATGATTCAAATACAATTTGTGAAGAAAAGAGAAGGGCTGTTGTGCAGGGAGATAGAATGTCAATTTGGTGGCTGACATCCTAGATGCCAAAGAAACACCCATAACATTCCTGGATTGCATGCAAAAGAGATATGGAAATGACACATTTTCAGGATAGTTCACTGAACCTATAACCAAATCTGTCTGCTCTGAACTGGACATCCAACACAGGCCAATTAGAGTGTACTTGCCAACACAGGGCAGCTTCGAGCTGACTCTATAGAATGTGTGTGTGTGTGTGTGTGTGTGTGTGTGTGTGTGTGTGTGTTATGTATGCACAGTTGAAATTCTTTTTATTAGTACAAATGTAAAAATCAAAGATTTGGCCCAGGGACATAGAAAGCTTAAAAATATGTCACTCATGACATTGACAACCCTGTGCAATTGACTGCAAAGTTTCGTCACTTTTCTTGAACCCATCAGAGAGCTGAGGTAACAAGATAACCAATTAGCCCCAAATCTAAGAAGAGACAGATATTTGCAGGGAAAGATTAGACGTGACCAGTTGCTTACCTGGGACAGACACAATCAGACACTGGTTGTGAAAGAACTCAGTCAGAATAGTTCATGAACTGTTTGAGCCTGAATGAAGCTTATGCAAGAATGCGAAGCTCCTTAAATCTGAAGGTATAGGAGAGTTTGCACCTTCTTGCAGACCCTTTTCTGTGAACCCCACCTAGCACACACTGAGAGAGCCTCCCTGACCATGGAGGATTGAAAGGCCAAATAGCAGTATCTGCTAAAGGGATAAGAAACCCCAAGTAGGACCTGTCTCCTTTATCTCATTTGTGGAATGGAATAACAAACACTGTCATCCTAGGACACTGGTGAAAACCCATTGCAGCTGAAGAAAAGAATAGAAAATAATCTTTCATCTCTAGCTCCAGTTTGCTTAGGATGGACATGGGACTTTCAGTGCTAAACTGGGAAAGTCCCTACCACACTGGGAGGAGGTGATCATCATAAAACCCAGGTAAGGCTCTAGAATATCTCTCAGGAGCACAACTAAGGTGAAGGGAGGGACAGGTGTACAGAGAAGCCCATACTCTATAGACATAGTGCCTACCTAAAGACCAAAAAAGAGTCTTTTTTGTTGTTGTTGTTGAAGATTTTATTTATTTATTTGACAGAGATCACAAGTAAGCAGAGAGGCATGCAGAGAGAGGCGGGGAGGGGGGGGAGGCTCCCTGCTGAGCAGAGAGCCGGATGAAGAACTTGATCCCAAAACCCCCAAGACCATGACCTGAACGGAAGGCAGAGGCCCCACCCACTGAGCCACCCAGGCGCCCCATAAAGCCGAGTCTTAGTAATAACAGAGAACTCCTCTCCCACCACCAGACTCACAAGCTGAGTAAAAAGTGATAGTGGCTCTTGCTGGAAGAAGGCCAAGAGAAAGGAGACAAACCTCTCTGAGATACAACACAAAGGGAAGACCTAACTAAGGGTGGAGAAAAAATTGGGCAGTTTGGGGGAGGAGACTACCAGCAAACCACCCTCCAACTGTCATGCAAGAAGTCACTAAGGGAATTTGATTCCTGTGGTGAATTGAGGGTAAGCACTGCGGCTGAGGAAGGTAATGTCAAACTCAGCCCAACTCTTAACTCAAAGCCACATGCTAAAATTCTAGCAGAAGGACGGGTATATGCATTTCCAGGCATAACATCTATTTGCCATCTCTCCTGTTCTGGACAAGGTGTCTGGCTTTCAACAAAAAAATTATGAGGCATATGAAAAGGTGAGGAAAAAACAACACATTGTCAAAAAATAAAGGAACTGACAGAACCAGACTCAGATATGACAGATATGTCAGAACTACCTGACAAGGAATTTAAAATAACTATGAGTATTATGATAAAGCTCTAGCAGAGAAGGAGAACAACATGCAAGATCAGATAGGTAATTTCAGCAGAGAGGTGAAAAGTAATAAGGAAGTATCAATCAAGTTGAAATGCAAGAAATGAAAACCACACTCACAGAGGTGAAGAATGTTTTCAATGGGCATCAGTAGACTTAACAAAGAATCAGTGAACTTGAAGATTGGTCAGTAGACATGACCTAAACTGAAACACGGGAGGAAATAATTTAAAAATCTCCTAGGTATTTACTCTATAGAACTGAAACCTTGTGTTCACACAAAAACCTATACATGAATGTTTTTTATATCTCTAGTCCCAATCACTCCACTGGAAACAACCCAATATTTTAAAATCAGTGAACAGATGAACAAAGCATGGCACATTTACACAATGGTATACTATTCAGTGGTAAAAGGAACAAACAGTTGATACTTCCAACAGCATCATGGATCTCAAGTATATCTTACCAAGTGAAAGCAACCAGACCCAAGTGCCATTTTTATATGATTCTTCTTATATAACTTTCTGAAAATGGCCAAAATAGAAAGATAAAACATGAATGGTTGCCAGGATTTGGGTGGGGGGCTTGTATCTACAAAGGTGCAGCATATAGGAGCTTAGGTGATGATGAAAGTACTCTCTATCATGTCTAGATTCATGGTAGATTCATGGACTTAAGCATTTGTCAAAACCCAAAGAATTATACCCCCAAATGAGTGAATTTTACTCTATATAAAGTGAATAAAAATATAACATGATATGGGGGTATCCCAAAATGGAATATAAGCTCTAACAAAAGTTACTAAAACTATGAATAACATTACCACACTAACACAGGCGGAGAAGAAAACAACTAACCTAAGAAATTTTAGAAAACAATATTTTGATCAAATACTGTTAAGGCTAAAGACAAAAATTATTGTACAAATATATTCTAGTTAATAAAAGCAAATGTGTTTCTCATAGAGATATGACTTAGCAAGTCTGAACCTACCTGTATACAAAGATTAAACAGAAAAAAAAAATACACACACACATATCATATACACAGTACAAGCACAGAGAACTCCCATTAAATTCAACAAAAAGCTGACCATTGCTGACCTCACTCATATGTGGACTTTAAGAAAGAAAACAGATGAACATATAGGAAAGAGAGGGAGAAAAGGAGTGAGGGAAACAAACCATAAGAGACTCTTTTTTTAAAAAAAAGGATTTTATGTATTTGAAAGGGAGTGAGTGAGAAAGAGGGCATGAGCGGGGTTGAGGGGTAGGTGGGGAGAGAGAAAAGCAGCCTCCCTGCTTAACAAGGAGACTGATGTGGGACTCAATCCCAGGACCACGTGATCACAACCTGAGCTGAAGACATTTAACCCACTGAGCCACCCACATGCCCTAAGAGACTCTTAAGAATAGAGAACCAACTGAGGTTTGCTGGAGGGAGGTGGGTAAGGGATGGGCTAGATGGATGATGGGGATTAAAGAGGATCCTTGTTGTGATGAGCACTGGGTATTGTATGTAAGTGATGAATCACTGAATTCTACTCCAGAAACCAATATTGCACTGTATGTTAACTAAAATTTTAATTAAAAAAAGAAAAGAAACTTGATAAACTCTGAAAGCCAGGTTTCTATCAGAATAATCCCTATAGTATTGGATTTGAATTGGAATGGAGCTATGAAATTGTATTTTAGTGTACATGTGTGTGTGTGAATACACTATACAGTATATATACATATATATATATATAGGTATTAGAGTATTTATATATACACTATACATAGTTATTACTGTGTGTATATATTATATAATATATATACATACTATATATATGCCAATAAAGATGTGGAAATAAATATAAATGTGTGTGTATGCATGGGGTTAATATTATACATTATATATACATATATATGTATATCTACCCTTATATACTTTTTATTTTTTGTTATACTATAATTATATATGTAAATATATATTATACTATATTTTATTTTATTAATAGTATTAATTTTTTATTTTTGTTGACTCAAATTCATGCACCTCCTTTAAGACCAACTCAATGCCCCCTTCCCCGTGAAGATTTCCAGATTCTCATTTCAATTCACATTCTTTTATAGCACTTCCAGTACAAGTTTTACACCTGTGTAGCTATTCTAGATGTCCTTCCAGATAGCAAGCTCATAGGAGTCTCGCTTGGCTTTTAGCTTCTACAGCACCTCTGTCAGCTTCTAAATAGTATAGGTGCTCAATAATATTACTGAATGGAATTTAATATTAGTGATATTTAGAAACAAATCTGAATGTCTAAGAATCAACATGCACTTGAGGTAATTAGTTCTCTTCTACCTACTCACAGGGCCTTACAAAGACCCAAGATACTCTTTAGGGTCTAGTCCTGAGTCTTCCCTTTGCATTTTCTTCAATATTATCTAGTCCTTATGGCTATGGAAACTAAATATTGCTGATCCCTGAATGTGTACATCTAGCCTTATCTTCCTCTCAGAAAAACTTTAGCCTCCTCCTGTGTCTCCCTTCCCTGTATTCCCCCCTCCCCCTTTGCCTCCAGCTCCTCAGGGAGTCACGTGCCAAGTCTCTACCAATTCTCCCCCAATTAGCCCCCTCCTGTCCATCACAGCCGCATCTAAGCCATTATCATCTCTCCAGAAGCTTCCAAGCTGATCAGCATATTTTACACTCTTTATCTCATTTTAGCTGGTTCTTCATAAAACAGTTAGAATGATTGTTTTAAATATCTCAATCATACAATGTGTCTGTTTACATTATTTAAAATTCTTCAGTAGCTTCCCACCGCACTTGCAATAAAATCCAATTACTCTTTTTTTTTTTTCTTTTGGTCCGCAAACCCTACATACAACTACACTTTCAGTCATGGGCCTCCTGTCAAACTCAGCTGCTTCTTTCCTTCTTTAAAGACTTTGCAACTAAAGTTTACTTCTGCTAGAGCAGAGTTTGTTGAATTATCCGTGGTGAGGATCAGATCTTTTCTTCTTCAATCTATCATGGAATGAGTGACACTTTCTAAAATAGAGTAAAAATCAACTACTAGGGAAAAAAAATGAAAAGAAATATGTTTTATTTTCAGAGTTAATGCCATAAAGGTTGTCTATCAAATTACTATAAATATTTCAAATGCTTATTCTCAATTTCTGGACGCATCTCACTAGGGTGGGGGCTGTTTGCTGACAGGTATGATCCGTAGGCTAGGTAGTGGCCTGTGTTGGTGTACTCTCTGTTATGACTGATTCTAATCACTCTTTAAGGTCTCTGTTAAAATATCACTCCCCCAAAGAGTCTGACCCGGACATGCTATCCAATAAGGTCCATCTCCCTTTATAATATTTCCTATCACTGCACCCTATTTGTTTCATTCATAACCCTTACCTAAATTATACACACATGCACACACACACACACACACACAGATTTCTCTGCTTACTCTATTCCCTGGACTGTGACCAATTACAAAGTCAAAAATGTCAATTTTGATCAGGACTAATGAACTTCTCAGAGACTTTCAAGTATTAAGATGTAGTGTGCAATCCCAAGGTTGGATATAAAGTACAGAGATTTTCCCAAACTCATGGGACTGACAGATCTTTCTACAGAACATATTCTGTAGAACACATTGTAGGAAGAACTGATCTGAAGAAATAACTGGAAATTTTGTACACCCCAAACTTCTTTTACCCAGTTATAAAGTTAGTTATATTGATATTTAAATTTAAGCTGCAATTAGTTCATGGGTGAAAAGAGTAGAGAATTGGAATTATGCCAGAGATTTGGTGGAATAAGGGGTGTGTGACACTCATTTGCCCATTTTTCTCTTGGTTTCTTTTCTACCTTGTGAAATTCTAGGGCTAAAATACTGGAAATTAAATTTCCCTGATTTCTCAGCCAGATGACTTCTGGATAAGTTCTTCCAAAAAGAGGCACTAACAGAAGATTAGAGAGCTGAAGGAAGGGGGTAAATTTATTTTATTTTTAACAAAATGTGTTTTTGACAGTAGTGGAAGGTCTCAGGCTTCAGTGGCCTTTTGGCCTTGTGGCCTGGGGTTGATGGCTGCATCTCCAGGACCGTCCATAGTTAAAACAGCAAAAGAGCAGCCAGGAAGCCAGCTGGCTATGCCCCCCTCCCCACTGGCCTTCCGCTGCTGTAGCAGCAATGACAACGGATTTGTCAGCCGTGAGTTTTCTGGTCTCCAGGAATGTCCACGATGAGCATCACCTTGCATCTGGCAACACTGCCCTTTCTGGTGTTCCTCCAGCCGGGGCTGATGGTGACTTCTTGTAGTCACTAACTCTTCATTGCCCCATCTTCTGCCTTTTGCTCCATCAGGCTTTCTTATACTGTTGAAACCAATGCCTTTTATTAAATTCTCTCTGTTTGAAAAACCTAGAGTGGTTTCTGTTTTTCTGACTAGATGCTAATTAATATGGGCTCAAGATGGGAGGAGGTGATTCTATCTTCCATACAGGCTACATAATGGTAGAAAAATGTCATCTGCTCTGTCTGATGTCATTCTGAGATAGGAATTAGACATTAAGAGAAATACCCAAGCAAAACAGAATAACGAATCATGGGAAAAACCCATGAGTCAAAAACACAAGCCCATGATTTTTAATCCTGTCAATCACAGGGTGACTTCTGAAAGTCATTTCGCCATTCTTAGCCTGACTGTCCTCCTTTCCTTCCTCCCTGATTGCTTCCAACACCAAGGAGTTCACAGAGGTTTGTGACCCCCATGACCTCTATCGAGTCACCCTGAGCCACTCTCAAATAAGCAATCTAAGTAAATGTCATGTGTTTGCCCTACCGAGGCAGCTTTCGGACAGGTCTCTTCTTCCAGCTCTCTCTCCAGCTGGACTATCACCAAAAGCCCTGTCTAGGTAGAAAATCTGGAGTTGCCATTATTCAACATTTTTTAAAGTACTTCTCCTATGAGGCATTGGGTGGAGGGAAAACAAACTCACATAATGATGTGTGGGAGACAAAAATGTATACAAATAATAGTAAAGCTTTCAGTGAAACAAGGGCTTCTAGAGAGGCACAAATTAAGGCAACAAGTACTGGGAGAGGGAAGGACTAATTCTGTGGGGATCCTTCTAAAGTCTTCACAGAAATCCATTGTGTGTGGTGGAGCACGGCTCATGGGGCTGATTGAAAAGAACTGAGAACAGGGAGGTGGAGTGGGGTCAGACTGAGTGGGGCCATCATGGGCCACACCCATGTTACTGCTCCTCTGGCATTAGGAAGCATATGAGGCTTGTAAACTGAAAAAGGGAAATGAAAAAAATTTTTCTTTAAGATTTTACTTATTTATTTGACAGAGAGAGACACAGCGAAAGAGGGAACATAAGCAGGGGGTGTGGGAGAGGGAGAAGCAAGCTTCCTGCAAGCAGGGAGCCCAACATGGGGCTCGATTCCAGGAAACTGGGATCATGACCTGAGCTGTAGGCAAACGCTCAACAACTGAGCCATCCAGGTGCCCCAGGAAATGAAATGTTTTAAAATTGGAAATATATAAATATAGGAAATGGTTGTTGAGGAATGATGTTACTTGAAGAAGAAAATATTAAACATTTCAGACTATTTTTACAAATCTGTTACACTGAGGGTATTTGTATAGTACCCCATCAACAGGGGGATATGCTTAAGATATAATAAGCAAAAGGAACTGTCTTAATGCATTGTCATAGTAATGACACAGCCAGGTCAACTGGAACATTGGTTAGAAAGAAATAATTATGTTGAAAGACTAAAAATGCGGTTGCAAGAAAGAATTTATCTTTCTGAAAAATCTAGAATGAAAATAATGTATTTTAAGTTTCCAGATATTACTGATTTGGAGGGACAATGAGAAATAATAACAGTTTATGGATATTAAGAAGCTGGAACTGTGATTCAATATTGCATAATAAGAAGCAAATTATAGAAATATATTCTGAACTCACTTAATTCCTGCATATTCAATGATCAGTGAAGAAACAGTAACAGTACGGAGATTTCTGAGTGCCGTTACATGGGAAATTAGTTACGACTTTTCAAAGTAAAATGATAAAAAACACTGATAGAGTCAGCACTATTCTGAGCTGTATATATAAAGGAGGAACTAATCCAGGTGAGGAAATTTTAAACCCTCTCAAACAACCTTAGGATAAATTGAGCCCCAAATATCTCATTTAACTTTGATTAGCACTATATTAAAAAGATGGAAACAAATTGAATGGAGAACTAAGAAAAGCAGCTTAGTATTGAGGAAATTGATTTATGAAAAATATTATAGGAACAAAATATGTGCAGCTTTGCAAAGAGATGACTAAGGAATGATGACAGTCTATAAATATTTGAAAGGTATAAACATCCGTTCGGGGAGGAATTATTTAGCATGTTATAAAGAGCTATAATTACAGTTTATGGGACGAAATTAGACAACCAAGATTTAAAGCATTCAAAACCACCTTCCTTAGGATACTGGAGACCTGTATTTGAAAAGAGAAATAGTGTAACCTTTGGAATACCTGAATGCTTTTTTCTGTCTTTTTTTTTTTTTTAAGATTTTATTTATTTATTTGACAGAGATCACAAATAGGCAGAAAGGCAGACAGAGAGAGAGGGGGAAGCAGGCTCCCTGCCGAGCAGAGAGCCCGATGCGGGGCTCGATCCGAAGACCCTGGGATCATGACCTGAGCTGAAGGCAGAGGCTTTAACCCACTGAGCCACCCAGGCGCCCCACTGTCGTCTTTTTTTTTTTTTTAATTTTTTTAATATAATCAATGTAATGAAGAGAGATAGGCCTAAATCTCTTAAGTGTAAGTACAACAAACACTTGATTACTTTATTTTGCACACTTCTTTGTCCTAAAAGAATCTCAGAAGCCTCATTCAGTTGTCTGGGAATAGAATACAGAAGAAATAAACAAAATCCACAAGTATTTCTCTAATGGAATGTTAATCTTTTCCACTGGACCAACTTACTAGTAGTGAGCAAAACTCACTAATTGGAATTTTGCCTACACATCACTACAGGATTATACATCATTGGTCTAGGGTCATTGGAGTTATGTACCTAATGGAGGTAAAGACAAATACCAGATGCTTTATGTTAAAAAGACTCAAGATTGTATTTGGACTTGACACAAATTACTGCCTCCTTCTTGAATTGTTTCTCTCCCAGTGAAAGTCCTCAATATCCAGCCACAATCACTTTCCTGCGCCCGTGTGCTGTATCTCACACTGGATGCCCTGCTGCTGCTTCAGACTCAACAGACTCCAAATCAAATTCATTTGACCAACAAAATAAAATTTGCTGCACAATGTATATGCCAGGCCCTGTGCTGCCGAGCTAAAGACAAAACCATGATTATAAAAGAATCCCTATGGGGAGGAACTCCTAGATGTTACCTCCCCACTGTAAGCCATTTCCCACGTTTTAAGCTGCATAATTCTAGTATGAACACTGTCTAAGGCTGCTTTCCCAAGAAGTACCCAATTTCCTGAGATTCTGGTGTTCATGATTTACTGAGCAAGCACTCTCAGGATAAAAGGAGTAAAGCAGGGGCGCCTAGGTGGTTCAGTCAGTTAAGCGACCAACTCTTGATTTTGGCTCAGGTCAGGATCTCAGTGTTGTGGGATCGAGCCCCACATAGGGTTCCATGCTCAGTGGGGGGTCCGCTTTGGATTCTCTCTCTCCCTCTCCCTCTGCCCCTCCTCCCCAAAACAAATAAATAATACTTAAAAAAAAAAAAAAGGAGTAAAGCAAGTGAGATCTGAAAAAGGAAACTAAATAAGGCTGTGTTCCCAAGTGGAATCCATCTTCTGCCTGATGTGTGGGGAGCTGTGAAGCATCTTAAGGCAAGAAGGACTAGGTTTTGTACATCCTTGTCAGTGAAGGATCGACTTTGTGCCACCAACTCCCCAGAGAGTGCTACGTGTGACCTTTTGATCTAAGTGTTCTCATTCCTTTCACGTATGGCAATTTTCTGGAGAAGGGGGCAACTGGAAGTAATTACCAGCCAACTCTCAAAGCAGCTAGGAGATATGTGTACCATCTGGTAAAAAGCATCTGACCAGCTACCAACCATGCTTATTATAAACATCGTCACTCCACTGGACACTCAGGGTCACAACTCCTTTCCCATCAAGCCATACTGGATAGGTCACTAAACACTGAAAATTCTTCTTTTATACTTTCTTTCCTGTGTTCTTCCCTTCTTATTTCTTCTCAGCCACCACTTGGAGCAATCTAAGCTTTTAATGACTCACACTCAATCTTCAATCATATTTTCCTAACTAGTCTCAAGATTTCCAGAGGCAAAAAAAGGCATTACAGGTAGACAAAGCACCTGGGTGGGGACTGGGGTGTCCTGGAAAGTGCATAATCTGATAAAAGGGGTAGCTACGATGTGGGAAACTTTACCCTGTGCTGCAGATCCTCTGATATGCAGATTTATAACTTCTCTTAAAATTTTTCTGTGAAGGCTTTGAAATTTTATATCCGGTAACCAGTTCTAGGTGGTTCCCCCCCCCTCCAAGTTCTGTGTGAGGTAGCAGGAAAACGAAACAAAACAAAAAACCCTGCAGGTAAAATGTACCCATCACAACCATTTTGCAAAATCTGGCCAAAAGTGTAAGAGGAGATGACATTTAAATAAATAACTATAGTTCAAAGTGAAAAGACATTAAAAATCTCAAAGGAGACCCAGATGATGTAAGGTTTCAGAAGAAAAAGAAGAAAGGAAATAGACTGAGGAGCCCTAAGGAACACGGATCCTTGGACTTGGATAAGTCCCCACTTTCTTTCTCCTCTCAGCCTCACCTCTGGTATAAAAAGCGAGTGTCAGTGTACTGCTGAATGATGCTTCTGAGCCTGCAGCCCACAGCAGCAAACAAACAGGCTGAAATTGGTCTCAAATAATAGACTTTGTTCAGGTCTATTTGATGGGGTATAATGAGCACAACCACACATCCCAATCTCCTTCAGAAATGCCCTATATCTCTCAACATCCCCTGATATGGGGAGCTCTTTGTTTTCATGCCACAGAATCCTGACTGCTAGGCCAGACCTTCTTAGAGGACCGGAGTCCAAAGCAGCTCTTGCAATCATTGCAAAACCACAGTGTCTTTGGACCAAAGTTCATCGTCACCTGGCATAGCTCTCTTCCTGAGCCAGCACCATCAGTGAAGTCCCACCGATGCCTGATGAAAGGACCTGAGCTGCCAAAATGCCATTCCAGAAAAGCTGAGCAGAGCTGAGGCCAGAGAAGCACAATGGCCCAGTTGGTTGCCTCAAGGAATATCAAGCCCTTTTCTAGAATAGTCCACATTTTCACGCATCTTTCCCATCACAGTGGAATCATTCCATACATGTTTATAATTAGATGTTTTCTGCCCCAATTGGTGCCTAACCACAAGGCTTCTTCAAGTGAGCTGGGCCTATCTCCAGTGTCTGCAAAGACTGAGCTTAAGTAGGAGAGAACCCTTACATCCTGGAATTCTCAATTGCCCAGCTTTAGAAGAGAGCATTAAGGTCTTTTCTTTAACACAAGGCCGGTTAATAAATCCTTCGGCGTCAACATTATTTTTGTTGGGCTCATTACTCAAAGTGCCACTTATGACCCTCTTGTTTCCTGCTTTCCATTAAAAAAGTTTATTTCATTACATAACTGGAGTTCTTTTCGCTGTATGCAAAATTAGCTTTTGATAAATTAGCCTTTTGCTAATTGGCCTGCCCCTGCCTTCTTCCCTTTATGCTCCCAGAAAATACCTACGTACCTTTTGCACCCACTTGGCAAAACCCCAATCTTGAATAGACTCAGCTCTCCACCTGCCTTGCCTCTACCCTGGATTGCTGAATACTGAAGAAAAATCACACAGTAGAGCAAGTCTTAATCTGTTTGCTTGTTCTCTTTAAGCAGACACAGGCAGGCATTTTCCTTCATAGAGGAATTAGAAGCTGTCAGACAGGAACTTCCCCAAATTCCTACCTGCTACACATCTAACTGCAATTACATCATCTGCTACCTCCTTCCTCCCCCTGCAGAGGAGGAAGTGCCCTGTTCTGTGAACTCGTTCTCTGGTCTCTGGAATCCACCTGCCCATACTCTTCCATTTAAACCCCTCCCGATCCACAACCACCTCAGCATTGGAACATGCCCAATATATCCCTCTATACCTGACAACTCCAAAATGGTCCTGTGATCCAATGTCATTGTTTGTTTGCTACCCCTTCCCTTCCTCTCCTTCACTCCCAAACTGCAGCATCACCCAAATCTGTTGCTACTATGCCTCACTTTCTTTGCAAGGCACTGTTCTGCGGCCAGAGGTCCCATCCTTCAGATTTCCCTGCCGCCAAATCCAAAGGACACACCCAGTCTTTATCTTGCTTGACCTCAGCAGCATTTGTTACAGCTGAGCTCATTCTCTCCCCAAGACTTTTTTGTCACAATACCCTCTTCATTTGCTCTTCTGCTTCCATTTTTGTGCCTTCCAGATGTTCATGCTTACCGCCTTGCTGCTTTTTCTTTTTTTAACTTTTGATATTCTTTGGGATTCTATCCTAGGTATCTCTTTTCACTTTTCATTGCACTCTATCCCGAAGTAATACAATTCTCGAGGCTGAATTTTCCATCCACCTTCAACAGTATTTATTTCCCCATTCCCTAAGAACCTGAACACTCCTTTCCTCCCTCTCCTTCCACCTCCTATCTTGTATCAACTACACCTGGACTTTATCATTACATTGTATCCTTCTACCATTGCTTTATATATAGATTCATGCCAAAGGATGGAAACCAACAAGCAGCATTCTATTTTTAGTACTCTGTAAATATTGTGCACTCTGAAGGATGTTATAATGTTGCCAAATAGTGGGCTGGAATTACACTTCCTTCCCTGATTTCATGACCCTATGCCACTGCTGGACAACCCCAAGTATCAGGGTCAAATTGATTCTTTTCTCATACTACCCAATTACTTAAAATTATGTAACATTATAATTTCCTTCATTTTTAGGTAATGACTATCTTATGTATTTTGCCTAAAACTTCAAATTGCTTTCTTGATTTCTTATAGCATTTGCCTTGATCATCTCCTTTGCATTTTCAAACTCTACATCATACTAACCCACGGAGCTCCCCCTTTTACCTAGACTTCCATTCTCCTGTTCCAATCTGCTGGTTTTGTTTTTAGCTGTATGCTTGCCTATGACCCTAGAACTTCTCTTTTTTGCCCTTCCACGTGGAAATCACTCTCTCCTCAGTCTGTCTTCCTTTTCCTTAAATATGCCTATTTTCCTGGAGTATAGTTTTGGGTAACTTCTTTTGAAAAGATGTGAATGGGGTAAATGATCTAATTCTTTGCATGTCTGAATTTTTTCTTTGTTTTGTTTTATTTTCACCCTGGCCGGGAGTTTGGCGATTGTAATCTTTGAAGACATCGCTCCTCTGTTTTCTAGACTCCAAGGGTGCTCATGCCAGACTGATTCCTGTTCCTTTGTGAATGATATATATTTTTTTTCAGTTGGAACTTTTATAACCTTTTATTTGCTGCTTTTGTCTATTTGTTGCTCAGCATCTCGTGCTGACTTGTCTAAGAAATGGTCTTTTTCATTCATTTTCTGGGCACTTGGTGAGCCTTCCTAGAAGTCTGTAGATTTGCAGCTCACATATTCACAGTTCCCACCCTGCATCTGGCCTCAGTGGTTGGCTCCTGCACAGCATTTGGGCCAGAGCCCATTCCCACACCTGGCTAGGCCCCTGGGGCCAGTCCGGCTGCACTGTGACTCTGAAGGGGCAAGAGAAGCCGGGCTTGCCTGAGCACTGGGGTTTGGAGGACAGGTGGCATGAGCCAGATCCCTTACAGAGAAGCCCAGGTGACTGCGGTACCCGGGCACTCGGATGTTTCTCATCCCGGGGCTCCCCGGCCTGCCTCAAAACGGCCGAGATCCCGCGAGAAGAGGCTTCCTCTGGGAAGCGTGGTCCTGGCGGTAACGCCCCAGGGCTGATTCGACCCTTCTCCAAGACTGTGGTCATGGACCGGACCTCCTAGAAGACAGCACGTGAGGTAAAATCCTTACTCCTGGGGAGTGCAGTGCCAGAGAACCAGCAGAGAGAGAAAATGGGTATGAAGCAGGAGAGGAAAGAGCGTTAGGGAGAAGGCTACAGCTTCGTGAAAAGCTGGGTGCTGAGTCCTGCGGCGTCGCTTCGGAAGGGACGCAGAAAGCTACGCCTCTCCACACAATCCCTCCGAGGGGCAAGAGAGTATTTGTCCGGTCTCGTCTCCTTTCAGTCAAGGACCATTCCACGGGGTAACTCCTCCGTAATTGCAGGTTGTGTAGTGACTGGTGCCAACAAGTTCCTCAGCAACGACAAGGAGTCCCCAGAGTAGGAGGCAAAAGATGATGCTGCAGGCGCAGCAGGCAAGGTGCTGTTAGGTTGTGTCCCTCGGTGGCCCGAGGGACCACACGTAGCCGTCACCACAGACCCCTTTGTAGCAGCAGTAGCAGCAGCAGCAGCAGCAGCAGCAGCAGCAGCAGCAACAGCAGCAGCAACCTGACCCCATACCCATGGGAACCGCTCCATCGACTGCTAGATTCAGTCACTGCAGGTCTGGGGGCCTCCATAAACCAAATCCCCTGGAACTACTATTGTGGTGGCTCCGAGAAAATGTTTTCTGGTCCTTTTATTGTTTTATTCAACTTACTCACATTTTCTTTCTTTCTTTCTTTTTTTCTTTCTTTCTTTTTTTTTTTTTTTAAGATTTTATTTATTTATTTGACAGAGAGAGATCACAAGCAGGCAGAGAGGCAGGTAGAGAGAGAGGAGGAAGCAGGCTCCCTGCTGAGCAGAGAGCCCGATGCGGGGCTCGATCCCAGGACCCTGAGATCATGACCTGAGCCGAAGGCAGCGGCTTAACCCACTGAGCCACCCAGGCGCCCCTCTTTCTTTCTTTTTTAAGATTTTATTTATTTATTTGACGGAGATCACAAGTAGGTAGAGAAACAGGCAGAGAGAAAGAGGGGGAAGCAGGTTCCCCGATGCGGGGCTCGATCCCAAGACCCCGGAGATCATGACCCCAGCGGAAGGCAGAGGCTTTAACCCACTGAGCCACCCACGCGCCACTCAGCTTATTCACATATTCTATGTCTGGGAGCTCTTTCTGGGTTTCTCTCGTTTATCCCTCCCTCAGAGGATCCTGTTCTTGTTTTAAGGTTGTAACACTTTCTCTGTATCCCTTAGATATTTAGATAGAATATTAGCTATTTAACATTTTTTGCTACCTGTGGTGGTCTCCGTAGTTAAGAGGATGGACTCTAGAACCAGACAGCCTGGGGTTGAATGCCAGCTGTGTAACGATATCGTGCCCTTTGGGAACTTTGTGTTTTAGTTTCGTTTCTTTTTCATTTTCTTTTCCTTTCCTTTTTTTCCCCCTTTGCTTCAAACAAATACAAAATGCTTATCATACAAAAAATGCAGCAATTATCACGCTATCAGTTTGTTAAACTTAGCAGTATGAACTTATAACTCTTAAAATTTTACATTTACTCAAGCCAACTTACCTCCAGGTCCTAAAAGTTACAGATTTTTGGTTTAAAAAAATACCACTCTGAAATTGTTCCAATTACTTCTGTTATTCCATAAAGAAACAAAAAATCTTCTCAATTTGCTGTGCATTAAATGAAGTAATGTTTGTACTGTAAATTTATTTCAATAGCTTTTACACCATAGACCAACATATCAATTAAATATTTCCTTAATATAAATTGAAACTATTCACAGCAATGTCAGTATGCAACCTCATACCTGTCAACTCATATATAATGCAATTAATAATTAACTGATGAGGTTAGTGTTATTTAAAGATGTTTTGTCACAATATTTCTCAGAATAATTGAATTTGTTAACATTCTCATCAACTGTATACCAAGTTTATTATCTCATGTTTTCTATTGTCCTTGTCTCTAAATTGGAAGAGCCCAGTGAGGAATATTGGAAATGGCCCAGAATGTGGTCCTATATCTTCGATCCATTCTTCCCAAATGTCGACAATTTTGGAAAGCTTAGAGGTAGCTCTCCTAGCATGTTTTTGATAAGGGAAATCTGTGTTCTGAGGTGGCTGACCACTCCAGCAGGGGAATCCCAGTCCTGGTCCCAGGGCCATTTCAGGCTTTCCCCAGCCCCACCTGTCACAGCCGCAAGAGTAGCAAAGATAAGGAAGTAAAAGTGTATAAACTACCCCCTTTGTTTGTGTTTGGGGCTCAGACCTTGAGAGATTACTCTCTTCTGGGCCTGCCAGTGTGAAATAAACCTCCGTTCCTCCAAGGTCTCCCAGTGCCGCTGGGTTTTTTTTTAGCCAGGATCTAGTCCTAGTTCTGCAACATTTTCAGTCTTAATTTTTTGGTCTTCTTGGTTTTCTGCCTTCTCTTCTTCCTTTGCCTATCTAGAATTATTGATCCAAGGTTATGTAAATCTCTTTCTTAATACCTGGAAATTTCATCACCACTGTTTTCCTGGTTTCTGCCTTTGCCCTTTTCAAGCCTCAAAAGTTCTTCCTATGCTTATTTCTCCTGGGCATAACTTTCTAATAGTAACTTTACTTTAGACTAGCATCCGTGCTCCTTCTGCTCTGTTTTTCTCTTTCTTTTAACTTTTTTAAATATAAGAAATACTTCATTGATATTTGTATACTTTACTGGGTTTTTTTTACAAACTTCAATTGGCAAGTTTCTTCTTTGTTCCTCTTTTTACTTTCATCATCTTGTTTATTATGACGAAGCATAAGGATATCCTGTCTTTAACTTGAAAATCCCCAAATTTTTGTTGTTTCTAGTTTTCCAATTCCTTTTTTATTTTTTAAGATTTTATTTATTTGACAGAGAGAGAGAAGCAGTGAGAGAGGGAAGGCAAGCAGGAGGAGTGTGAGAAGGAGAAGCAGGCTTCCTGCTGAGCAGGGAGCCCAATGTGGGGCTAGATCCCAGGACTCTGGGATCATAACCTGAGCCGAAAGCATGTGTTTAACTGAGCCACCCAGATGCCCCTGGTTTTCCAATTCTTAATGGACTTCTTTTTTTTCCTTTCTCCTAGAGTCAGAAATTTTTCTAGCATTTTTCATGTTGTTGCACTTTATCTTGTGTTCTTCCAGGGTAGTGTTCTAGAATTTCTCCAATAATTGTAGGCTTCTCTTTATGTTTATTCCTCACTGTTACAAAGTTCTAGTAACTGTCATAGTCCAGTGCACTTGTCATCTTTCTGTTTGCTGAAAGAATTTTTCAGAATCTATAGTTCTCTTGGAAGAACGTGTGATGATGCTTTGTCCATAGGAAATTTGCTTGACGTTGCTATGAAAATTCTGTGTTTCTGAGTGACCCAAAGCCCAGGTGTTGGTTTTTCTGGATATGGCACTCAATTCATTAATTATTTTCTCTTTTTTAACAAGCTCTTCATATAACAACTTCTCTTATTTAAACGTGTTCATGGCATTTTCAACTGCTTCCATTTCTCTGAGACTTTAAATAAAATTAGGTGTAACTTCCTTTAGCTAATGCTGGAGTCTCTGCATCATTATGTATTTTGGCCAATTGTTGCTGGATTTTTGCACTTCCTCCTTTCTTGCCAATAATTTATTTTCCAATTCTTCCACTACACTATGCTCAGTAATGAAGTATTTTGTTTTTTGTTTTTTTGGCTTTTTTTTTGTTGTTGTAGAAAAGACTGTGTTTATCTTTTTCTGCTAATAATTTGATCTTGAAAGTTTTCTGCTTTAAGCATGATCTTTGGCTTCTCAGTTCAAGTAGCTTCCTGCTTTTTGTTTTGAAGCTGAGAAGGTTGAATTCTACTCTGACTTTTTTTCGCTTAGAATTGCTGAAGCTATTTTAGCCAGGTGGGCCCAAGGAATTCATGCAGGGGGCGCTATAGAATGAGCAGACTGTTCCCTGCATGTGAGGCTAGGCCTGTGAATGCACTGTGCCTTCATTTCTTCTTCCATAAAATGGGATCAATAAAGTATCTGCCTCATAAGGTTATTACAGTGCTTGAATTTATTATACATAAATTCAAAATAGTTTATAGCTCAGATTATTATTAGTTCCTCAGGTCAGTCTTCTGTATGTTGGCCTTGCTTATTCTCTTAATACTGATGGTATTTCTCACATGTCTCCTTATCTTAGGATGTCAAGTCATGCTTTAAGAAGGTTTGGATCACTAGAACATCTTCTGCTATTATATGAATAGGATGATTTTCCTCAGTGGTCTCTCTAATAAGAAGACTTTAGACTGAGAACTCTATGCACATTAGTAGACCAGGCACATTCCACTATAAGCCTTTACTTTTGTGGCTGGCGAGCCCGAGCTAAATGTCAGTGTGTGAATCCACAAATTTGGTTGGCTTTCATACATATCCTATCTTGGTATAGATATTCAGCTAATATGGCATTAAAAGGGAATGATGATGATATCATAAAGTGGTGGATATTATGTATAAAGTACAAATAAAATCTCTACAGAAGTTCTGCCTTTGATAAGAGAAAAGAATCCATTGCTTAATTATAAGTGCAATGTTTCTGTCACTGCAAAATAATGTTCTATGTTTTTTTTTGGGAAAGTGATATGCAGTTGACTCTCTAGAATTCGAGGTAATTATAGAACCACTGAGATTTTTGTTTTTGTAGGGTTTTTCGAAGTATTTTTGTAGAATGCTAAAATCACTTGTGATTTATTGTAGATTGTTTAATTTTGTTGATTTAAAAATAGGATAATAGTGTTAAAATATTTCCCCTCTGAGGTAATGGTGTATATCTGGGCCATCTGCAAACTCTAGAATCTAGGAGGGGAAATGAGGGGAAAAAGGGGGAAATAGTCCACTGGTGGGTCATAAGACTTTTTTACTGAAGAATAAGTTGTCTTAGGTTGTGGTCAGCAACTCTGCCTGTCTCTCTACTGAATTAGGTTTCATAACTTCCTATGATGTCATTTGTTCTTGTCCCTCTGGCTTAAATTAGGACTTCCCTTACAGCTGCCAAGTCAGTTTCCTTTAGATCAATTCATAATCAAGTATTTCTACTAAAGTTTTGTGAAAAAAAGCTCTGAATGAGAAGCCAGGATAAATAGATTCCTAAGGCCAATTTTTCTTCTTACTATCTGACTTTAGAAACTAGTGTTCATAACAACCCTGTGCTTTCTAAACGATTCACATTCTTGGAAGATAGAAGAATCTTCCTTATATAGTAATGAGTTCTTTGTCTTTCAAAGTATTCCAGAAGACACTTGAAAACTACTTCTTAAGACTCTTGTGGAATTTTTATGTAATAAGAAGATTGGATTTAATGGCCCTAAAAAGTCTCTCTGATCCCTGAGACTCAAAGACTTTCTGCTTTAGTCCATGGAAAGGAGGCGGGTAGGAAATAAGAGAACTAGCTTATTTATTAAGTCTTGCATGGATTTCAGCTTTGGTCTCTGGATTTGCTCCAAGCTTCCTAAGGCTGTGCCTTACCTGTCCATTCTGACCCTATACTTAGATATACAATCTTTTGCTCTCTTTCTGTTCTTTGTCAGCATGTCAATATAAGTATCCTTAAGTTAAAGGCAAGTAAATACATGCCATTAGTTGGAGGGGTGATCAATCAATGCAAGTACAAGATTTCTTTGAATTCTTATTCTTCATCTTAAAAGTGTGTGGGAATTTAAAATTATATATCCTATCTATTTCTCTTTTAATCCAAAATAATATTAAGTTATCAATCACTGGGGGCAGGGAGATGAAATTTGACCCAATCCATCTAGGAAGATATGCCTCTGGTTTCTTCGTAGGACAAGACGAGTCACTCCTGCTTAAGAGGCTCAGATCAAAACATTGGATTGGCACTCTGGATTCAGGTTTATCATCCATGATCTCACAACTCTTGGGACCCGCTTCTGCATGGCCCACCTTCCCCACGCCAATATAGAAAGGGGAGTCCTATACTAGGAGAGGGTCATGTGTTATTTAAGCAGCCCCTTCTCTGTTTGTTCATGCTTCTTTTTCCCTTTGATTCTGAACTATTTACAGTGAACTGTTCTAGTAGGATTATTTCAGAATCTGTCTTAACTCAATCTGAAGGTGCCTCAGTGAACTAATAAAATTCTTGCCCCTGAAAAATGGTGTATTATGTGTTACATTTTGCTACAATTCATGATGTATCTTTGTAGAAGAATCGTGCATTTTATATAATTTGTCAAGGACAATTTCAAAATGCGTAACATCATCAATCTCACTGACAACACCTTTAATGGTTTCACTTTGTAGTCAGTTTTGCCAAATGCAAGCTAGGACTCAGACTATCCCACATCTGCTCTCTACCTATTGTTTCAGATGTATCATCTGTTGAAAAGACATCTAAGTTCAGGAAAAGAATTCATCTTTGAAGCATTTCTTCTCTAATTGAGTCAACAGATGTTGTTTGACGTCTATACCTGGGGAATTTATTACTTCAGCTTTTTTTTTGCCTTTTTTTTTTTTAAAGATTTATTTATTTATTTATTTGACAGACAGATCACAAGTAGGCACAGAGGCAGGCAGAGAGAGAGAGAGGAGGAAGCAGGCTCCCTCCTGAGTGGAGAGCCCTATGCGGGGCTCCATCCCAGGACCCCGGGATCATGACCTGAGCCGAAGGCAGAGGCTTTAACCCACTGAGCCACCCATGTGCCCCTATTACTTCGGCTTTAAAAAGTAAGAGGAATTCACAGATCTACCATCACAATATTTGTTTGATCAATGTAGCCAGGCTATTGATGACTGGAAATAGTTAAGAATTTGTGACAGTTTTCATTTTCAACATTTTGAAAGGCATATTCTAAAAGTGCTTTTATTTGTATTAGCATCCGGACTTCGTTGCTCCAGGCAGGATATCTGGTCCTCCTCTCATGGTAGGAGGCTGGTCAGAGCTGGCCTGGCAGAAATAGACTTAAGAAACTGGGGCAGGTGGCAGGAAGTGATTTGCATGACCTCTTTGGTTGCAGTAAGGCAGACTATGAAGAGTAAAGTCAAAGATCAAAGTCAGAAATGCAGAGCTAAACCAGCCATAGACGTCAAGAAGAGCCTGGGGCAGGGAGTAGTTAACTGGTGCAGCCTGTGGGTCAAAGAGCCAGTGAAAAGGGAAGCAAGGATCATCTACTAGGAAGAGGCAAACAAAATGGCAATTCCTGACAAGGAGCCAAAAGATGGGCTCTTGCTGCCTTCTGAAGTTTAAGAAGCCAGGACAAAGGGACACTCAGGGACCCTTCTAGGCTTCAGTTTATCTATTTCCCAGTTTCCTGCCAAATAAGAGTGTGGAAAAGATCAATTTTTATCTTGTATGGAAAGTCAAATTATCATTGTCATTATTATCATTGTTCAAATCTGTGAAATAATTGAGAAATATGTGGAAAGATAGCCTAAGTAAAAAAGAAAGAATAGAAAAAAGCCATCTGCATGGTAAGAATATATTCTTCGTTTCAGAACAAAATAAGAAAGCATTTTGGTGTTATTTTCTTTAAATTTAGTCCATTCTGGTTAGTTACTAACTGAAGTATTTAAATAGCTCTCTGATTGCCAAACATCTGTTATAATTTGTACATAAGTTATCTGCTATTATTACTATGGCAAGTTCTGGTAAACTCACAGATCAAAATTTATATAACAAAGAGAAATCCCAACATGAAAGAATCAGATCTTTTTCACACACCAGATCTCAAATTATCCACCTACTTTGACAGCTTTAGTGTCTTAATTAAATATTTTATGATAATACTACTTAAGATAAAATGTAAAAGCTAATTTATAGTGACATCCCTTTATGTAAAAGGTTCCCAGACTGATTTATTACCAGGCAGTGAATACAACCATGTCTAAAATAAAGAAACTTTGCAGTTTTCTTCCACACTCCTAGTTAAGCAACTTCTACTATACAATTTATATGAAAAACGGGGTCTTTAATTTTACAAGATTCCACTTTATTTCCCTATGATATCTTCTTTAGTTTCATTCTTCAATTTAGTACCTGCTATGTTATGTACTAAATAATAAATTTGGAACACTAGGCTCAATTATAATTCTTTTTAATACCTGCACGTTTAAGGAACCTTAATGTCGAAGATTGAGACTTAGTTCTCAGACTCGGATTCCTATCTTCTACTCAACAGAAAAGTAGTTAATCAGTTGCCAGGTTTTTTTTTAAAGGTTTTATTTATTTGACAGAGAGAGATCACAAGTAAGCAGAGAGGCAGACAGAGAGAGGGGGAAGCAGGCTCCCAGTTGAACAGAGAGCCTGATGTGGGGCTCGATCCCAGGACCTGAGATCATGACCAGAGCCAAAGGCAGAGGCTTAACCCACTGAGCCACCCAGGCATCCTATCAGTTGCCAAATTAATGCTATGTTTTTCCAGTTTCTAATTGCCTCTCATCATCCTAATTTCGTCTTTTGGTAAATTTATTATGTTTCATCATTCTAAAAGGACTTTGGGGGAAAATGTATATGTGTATGTGTATGTGTGCTATATATTTCATATATACTACAATACACAATTTTTGGTTGGGACAAGAGAGGTTTAAGGGACTACTTCTAATGCTTTATTTATAATTATATAGGGTTATTTATCAATACAACTAATATTAAATAAGGCACTATAATTATAATCTATAAGTATAGAAAATTTGGATAGTGATTGATGAGTATTATTCCTAAGGTTTAAAAGGATTTTTACCAATAAATGGATTTCAGGGATGATTAAAGAAGAAACAATGACATGGATTTTATATGGGTAATAGTTTGTGTTACAGGAGCATTAGAGATATTGTAAAGTAGAGAAGATGAAGCCAAGAATATATTTATAGCCAAGCTATACATAGGACAAAGAAGAGGAAGCAAAGCTAGGCACATCCTGAGGAAGCAAGTGTGTATGGTATACTGTCAGATCTTATGGGTACAAGAGGTGGCAGCAACAGTGGTATTAATAGGAAAGAAAGATGTCTTTGGTGGGAGGGAACAGGAGAAAATGGAAGAGAGAAAGGACAGAGAGAAACTAGATGCTGCTAGTATTAAGCCAAAAACCAAAATATGTCATGGACTCAAATCTTTGCAGTAAAGACCCAGTGAAATGGGAAAATAACACAAAAACAATATAATTTATTGCCATCAATTTAATGTACTTACTTTTTACTGAATATAGAAAGTATTTGAGATGAGTTATTCAAAAAGAAGGAGGAGGGGTGCCTGGGTGGCTCAGTTGGTTGAGTGTCTGCCTTCAGATCAGCCAATGATCCCAGGGTCCTGGCATGGAGCCTCTCATCGGGTTCCCTGCTCAGCGGGGAGTCTGCTTCTCCCTCTTCCTGTGATCCTCCCTTTCCTCGTGTGTTCTCTCATTCACTCACTCTCTTAAATAAATAGATAAAATCTTTTCTAAAAAAAGAGAGAGACAGAAGGGGAGATATTTACCATAAGACTCCTTAAATAGAACCAAAAGTGGGAAGGGGAAGCATATGCCAACAATAAGAGTCAACTGTAAGAGTAGCTGTGTTTGAGCATCAAACCTGCAGTTTTCTCCTAGCTGCAATGAAGATGGAAACTTAATTATATTTAATCAATATTTTATCATTTATAATTTAAAATAATTACCTACAAATATTTGGGGGATAAGATATTCCTGGGAATGACCTAGCCCTATGTGACAATAGAGGGACTAAGATATCAATAACAAAATCAGTATTGGTTTCACAATTACTATATGCATTAAATTTGCATGGTTAATTTTGAGAGGAACCTAAGATAAAAATCCATGGCCAACAACTAAGAGACAGTTCTATAAAAGCAATGACAAAGATGTTATTGTCCAGATGTGTAGCCTCCTTATGATCTAACTTGATCCAAGAATATGGTTCATATTTAGCAAGTGTTTGTACTGGGTTTGGGGACACATTTGTGAACAAAATAGTCATAGTCCCTGCCTTCATGGAGCTTATATTTTTGTAAAGGAGTCAGAAAGTAAAGAAAAAAGATATAAAAATACAATAGTTACAAATTGTGATAGCAGTGTTAATTTTCTTCTTAGCACCTATCAAGAGTTAAAGTGGTGGAGGATACCCTTTTGTTTCCATCTGGTATTAGGGAAGGCCTTTTTACGGAAAAAATAAAACATGAGAATTTGGAGTATGTACAGTAATGAATAGATGTATAACCCAAGACAATCTTTCTTAACTACACACTGCCAGACTTTCAATATGCACCATTTAAACAGAGCGTTTTAAGATTCTGATGCTGTCAGCAATTGACCTGGATTACAGGCATTCCGTATGGCTAATGAAGGAAATTTCATGACTCTTAGAGAACAACAAGCTGCTATAGAGTTAATATCCTATTATAAAACTTAAGCTTAATATTTTAGCTCAAATTGGGGCACCTGGGTGGCTCAGTCGTTAAGTGTCTGCTTTCAGCTCAGGTCACTATCCCAGGGTCTTGGGATTTTGCCCCTCACCAGGCTCCCTGCTCAGTGGGAAGCCTGTTTATCCCTCTCTTCCTCCCCCTACTTGTGTTCACTCTCTCACTGTCTTTCTCTGTCAAATAAATGAATAAAATCTTTAAAAAATTTTTTTAGCTCAAATAAAATGCTATCGACTGAATCGTGTCCCCCCAAAATTCATATCTTAAAGCCCTAACTCCCAATGTGATGGTATTTGGAGATGTGGCTCTTGGTAGGTAATCAGGTTTAGATGACGTCATGAGGGTATGGCCCTTTTTTGGGATTAGTGCCCATTATAAAAGAAGAGACCTAAGAGAACTTGCTTCCTCCACCCCTTCCCCATGAGACTATAATGAGAAGGCAGCCATCTGTAAGAAAAAAAAAAAAAAAAAGGACTCTCCCCAGGGAATTCAGGAAACTGTCAGCCAGCACCTTAGTCTGGGACTTGCTAGCCTCCAGAGCTGTGAGAAATAAATTCCTGTTGTTAAAGCTATCCAGGCATGGTATTTTTGTTACAGCTGCCTGAGCTTACTGATACAGAGATGAGGCTAAAGAAATAGTAGGATTTAGAGACGAGAGTCATAAGATGTGAAAGAAATATAGAAATGTGTTCTAGATGCTTGTTTTAAATTCTAATTGAGCTGACAAAAGTGTGATGAAATCTGTCTTTCTTTGACACTCAGAGGTATGTTTTGGATCTCTGCATGGACAGCCTGGTTCTTATAGATCCTACATTTTACTAAAAGGTTCCTGCTTACCAGGATTGGGGGATTATCTCAATCCAACTACCTATGGGTACCTAACAATTCTCCTTAGTTCAATAATGCAGTATTGTAGTATTTTTAAAAATTGGTTTTTTTGTATTAAAAAAATGGTTTGCATAAGAAACTATTTCTTCAGCCTCCTTCTCTAAAGGCTAACAGTGGTAAACAGTTCCTTGTATATAACTGAAAAAATACTTAAGGTACATATAAGTATTGATATTTGTTTTATACATAAACTTTCAAATCCAAATGGCAGAATTGTACAAATAATATGCCACCTTTTCTTTCAATTTGCAATGTATCTTGGAGGTCATATAGTACATTCGATATATCTTAATATCTTAATTTAATCTGTTCCTGATTGATGTTTCTGCTTTCTTAGACTTCACTATTCCCAATAGTGCCAAAATATAATTATGTATAATTATAATATAAATATGTATATGATATGTATATAGTTATAATTATAATATAAATATGTATATAATTATTATTCTATATATTATGTATATATACTATTATTATAATATAAATATGTATAAATAGTCTCATGCATGTGTGTGAACATATCTGAAGGATAAATTCCTAAATTAGAACTGCTGGGAGAGAGAAGATACACATTTAAAAATTTAAAAATTTAAGTATGTCCATGTATTTCTCAATTATACTATAAATTTTTAACAATAATAATAATGATAATGTATTAGACTTCCCATTAAAATTCTTAACTTATAACAACCATAAGAGGAGGTATGATTATTATTCCTGATTTAAAACTAAGTTAACTGAGGCACAGGAAGGTTAAGCAGCTTAACAAAGGCCACACGGACTTAGGTGACTACACTTCTTACTCATTATACGGCTTTCCTGAGTTTCGGTACTAACTCTCCCACTTAAAGCTGATGACTTTGCCAAGTTATTTACACCCATCTATAATTTCCTTATGTGTAAAAAGATAAAATGTATCTCAAACCATTAATGTGGGGATAAAATGAGCTAAAGTAAGGAAAATCCCATGCTCAAGGCACTAAACAAACATAAATGCTTTTCTTCCCAGTTAAAATAATCTATGAATCACAAGGATGAATAAACCATTCCCATGGCTAATCCTCTTCAAGGACACAGAAATTAAAAAAGCAACTATGACCATTTTTTTTTTTTTTTAAAGATTTTTTTTTTATTTATTTGACAGACAGATCACGAGTAGGCAGAGAGGCAGGCAGAGAGAGAGGAGGAGGCAGGCTCCCTGCTGAGCAGAGAGCCCGATGCGGGACTCGATCCCAGGACCCTGAGATCGTGACCTGAGCTGAAGGCAGAGGCTTTAACCACTGAGCCACCCAGGCGCCCCAACTATGACCATTTTTAATGCTAATGCTACAGCAATAAAGCCAACGGACAGGAGGATTTGTGGTGTAACTCCCCTCCCTGTCTTTCTTGCCTGGTCTTTAATTCGGATTGGTTTAGTTTTGGCCCAGCTTCCTCAGAGTGATTATACTGATTTCTAGGAACTGGAAATCAGTCTAAGTAGGAGTCATTTGAACCTGCTGGAACTGGTTTCCCCACCTATGCAGGAGATTGCACAAAAGTTCTATTTAGTCTTTGACTAATAAATTAAGAGCAAGGGGCACCTGGGTGGTTCAGTGGGTTAAGCGTCTGCCTTCTGCTCAGGTCATGATCTCAGGGTCCTGGGATCAAGCCTTGCATTGGGCTCTCTGCTCAGCAGGGAGTCTGCTTCTCCCTCTCTCTCTTTCTGCCTGCTGCTCTGCCTACTTGTGATCTCTCTGTGTCAAATAAATAAATAAAATCTTTAAAAAAACAAATTAAGGGACGCCTGGGTGGCTCAGTTGGTTAAGCAGCTGCCTTCGGCTCAGGTCATGATCCCAGTGTCCTGGGATCGAGTCCCACATCGGGCTCCTTGCTCAGCAGGGAGCCTGCTTCTCCCTCTGCCTCTGCCTGCCATTCTGTCTGCCTGTGCTTGCTCTCTCTCCCTCTCTCTGACAAATAAATAAATAAAATCTTTAAAAAAAAAAAAAAAAAAACAAATTAAGGGGCGCCTGGGTGGCTCAGTGGGTTAAAGCCTCTGCCTTCGGCTCAGGTCATGATCCCAGGGTCCTGGGATCGAGCCCCATATAGGACTCTCTGCTCCGCGGGGAGTCTGCTTCCTCTTCTCTCTCTGCCCGCCTCTCTGCCTACTTGTGATCTCTCTCTGTCAAATAAATAAATAAATAAATAATCTAAAAAAAAACAAAAAAACAAATAAACAACAAAAAAAAACAAATTAAGAGCAAGTGTCAACCTATGGAATACATTTATGTTGAGCTATAGAGTATGTTGTAACTTAAGAGTTTACAGTGACTCACAACTTTGTTGAGTGAGACTTGCACATTAAAATGTTCTCATACACTCTACTTTGTTTCCTTTCCTATGATAAAATAGTTCAGTCAGTAGTTACTGAAGAGTTCTGCTCTTGGGGGTGGGTCTTGGGAATGAATAAGTGATCCAAAGAGCAGTCCTTACTTCCTTTCCGCATAGCAGTTTAGAAATTTAAGTTCCACTGCTGCTGCTGTTGTGCCCAGAGCCTAAGATGGTAACAGGGCTGAGGCAGAGGCCGCAGAGCCCACAGTGACTCAACCAGAATCATCCTGTCTGGCTGATTCCTTAAGATCCAGCCTATTCCCTTGTCCGTCCTCTAGGGGCTTGGATGACATAAAGATTGGTCAAGTTATGTTGCTGGAAACTGCTATTGATTCCAATATATCCTTGAATGGACCTTGTATTTATGTTCCACAATGCAGGGACTGCAGCAGGGGGATGACTCATGTACTTCTTTTCTCCAAATATGTTCCCTCCACAGTGTGGAGGATATCTATATATAACCTCACACTGGGGCCTCTCTCCTCACCTCTGAGTGACGAGTAGAGCTCAGTAAAATAGGCTCAAAATGGGAAGCAGGACATTTAGACATGGCTGAGTTGGCATAATGGTTTTGATGTGACTGAGAAAACTCACAACCACATAAAAATGTCAAAATAAAAAAAAAGATCATTTTATTACAACCAGGTTATAGAACAACAAACACTCTGACCATTACACTAACTGTATGCTTCACTTCGCCTCTCACTTTCACCTGATCCCTTACTTTGTATCTGTGAGCCCTCATGCTGCGCTTATCCCTGTCCCACCCACAGCATGTTCCCTACCCTCCTCCCTTGACTCTGCAGTGCTAACCAGCAATGGCGTGAGACTCAGATACTTGTCCTTTCATTTTTTCCACAAATATTTACTGAGGGCCAGGTACTATTCAAAACACTGGAGTGAATGTGCTTTTTCTTCCTTCCTCCTTTTCTGTTTCTTTATCTCCTGCAGATTTCATAACTATTTTACATGGAATATTTAATATTTGTCTTTTCTGAGTAAAATATGTCTCATTTCAAAATAGCCAAGTCACAGTGTGACTTGTAAAATGCTTCAGCTAATAGGAAAGAAAATGCTTCAGCTAATAGAAAAGATTTCCGTATGATGTAATTTAGGAAAGAAATTACTACAGTTTGGCAAAAGTTCTTTTAAACCATCCTATAGACAAAGGGTTCTGTTCATTCCATTAACACTACCACTATTGCATGTACACAAAAATGTTTCAGAGACTTACACAAAATATACCTCTAAATGTCCTTCAAATTTGGTAAATCTGGATACTTTATAATCACCCATTTTAGTTTAAAAAAATACAGTGTACTTCTTTATTTTAAAATTGTATGTATTCTGGTCAAAGTAGAACAGTTAGTTCCTACTTTAATATACCTCCTCGATCTAACACGTAGCAAAAGTATATAAAGATACAAAAGCAAAAACCTAAAACACATGTCTGGGTTCAAAACCTGTTAAGCATTGCTAGATACCAGAAATAGAAGAGAAACCTGAAGTTGGGTAGAACAGAGGTCACAGGCATGCTGGGTTCTAGTCCTGAAACAGACAGTGGCAGCTGGCAATTCAGGGAAGGAACACTGAAGGTGTTCCATAGAAATCAGAAGACTGGAGCCAGGTTTGAAAATAGGTGCAAGGTGAGGCTTCTCCTGAGGAAAGGTGGTTGGAAATGTGCAGCCATCCATGACTTTGTAGACTGCTTCAGAAGCAAGAGGACTAAACACTCCATGCACCTGAGGAAATGTGCCACCTGCCCCTGGCCCAGAACTTGATGTCCTAGCCCTACTGAGACCATCGGCAGATCTGCAATTCTGTGCAGTATCTGGGTTAGAGCTGGCTTTCAGGAAGTTGTGAAACTAAAGCTGCAAAATCACTAGACAGAGAAGTGTGAAGAGAAAAAAGAAGTGGGAGGAATCTCATTCAAAATGAGGCTGAAAAACAAAATTTCGAAACTCATGGAGAATTCTAGTGCTGTGAATGTGACCCAGAGAAAAATTAATAGGTATAACAAAATTTCATTCCAGGTAAAAATTTATGAAACTATCTAGCAAAAACTTTAGTATAAATATGCTTTGAGTGATTAAGGATTAAAGAGAAAAATATATAAATTACATAAAAATTATATAAAAACAATGAAAAACAGAAATGAAACAAGTTGAATAAGTTAAAAAGCAGAAAGACTAGACATATTGGAAATTAAAAGTCTATGGATTGAAATAAAAATTCAAAAGATTTGATAAGCTTTGGAACAGAGACAATAAAAGAGAAAATAATAAATTAGAAAATATTACTGAAGATTCATCCAGATCACAACATAGGGAATAAAATCTGTAAAAATGTTAAATAGATCATACACCCCAGTGTGCTTGGTAGAGTTCAAATTTATATCTGTTGTCCTGATGTAATTATTAATGACATTCCATTTAACTCTCAAATCTCAAATATGTCCTAATTTAGACAATAAGTTATATGGTAACCCAAATGTTAAGAAATACATAGGATAGACTAAAAGACAAGTGAGACTTCCAAAAGGAAATAGAATCACAAAAAGTAATGTTTGAAAAATATTGTGCATTTTTGAAAATTGAATAGAGACATGCATCCTCAAATAGAAAGTGATTTTTAAGAACCAAGCAGGATCTTTGAAAACATATTCACACCTAGACCCATCATAGTTAAACTAGAAAAAAAAAATCAAGAATTAAGGGACACTCTTATCAACTACCAGGAGAAAAGACAGATTACCAATAGAAATAGTAATTAAACATTAAACCAAGCAGATTTCTCACAGCAACAATAGATGCCATTAAACAATAGAGAAATATATTCAGCATAACAAGGGGAACTTTCATTTAGAATATTATACACAGATAACTTGGCAACAAAAAAACAAGATGTGGGGAAATAGATGCTCAGCATATAATTGATGTATATTTAGATTCTTGGGTTTGAGAGGAGGATAAAAATACTAGATAACTTCAGATATTTTTAGAAATAAATTAATACTCTAGCTATTTTTAAGAGTGCGAAGACTATTGATATGGTTTTAAGGTCTGTACTGTATCTACTCTTTTCTTTTTTTCTTAATTTTTTTTTTTAAAGATTTTATTTATTTATTTGACAGAGAGAAATCACAAGTAGGCAGAGAGGCAGGCAGAGAGAGAGGAGGAAGCACGCTCCCTGCTGAGCAGAAAGCCCGATGTGGGGCTTGAACCCAGGACCTGGGATCATGACCTGAGCCGAAGGCAGCGGCTTAACCCACTGAGCCACCCAGGCGCCCCTTTTTTTCTTAATTTTTAGCAGTTTTATTCATATGAGTCAGATATTACTCCATTTCCTTTTGTTCTAATGTTTTAAGTTTTTATTTAAATTCTAATTAGTTAAAATAGAGTGTAATATTAGTCTGAGGAGTAGAATTTAGTGATTCATCACTAATGTATAATACCTAGTGCTCACCACAATTGCCCTCCTTAACACCCATCATCCATTTAAACCGTCCCTGTGGCCATCCCCTTCAGCAACCCTCAGTTTATTCTCTATTGTTAAGAGTCTCTGTTATGATTTGCCTACATCTCTTTTTTTTTCTACCTGTGTTCATCTGTTTTGTTTCTTAATTTCCACATATGATTGAAATCATACAGTATTTGTCTTTCTCTGACCGACTTATTTCACTAGACATGGTTCTCTACCTCCATCCACATTGTTGCAAATGGCAAGATTTCATTCTTTTTGATGGTTGAATACTATTCATACATATATATGTATACACACACACACACACACACACACACACACACCTATACATCACATCTTCTTTATCTATTCATCAGTCAGTGGACACTTGGGCTCTTCCATAATTTGACTATTATCAATGTTGCTATGAACATCAGAGTCAATGTGTCATTTGACATGTGCATTTCTGTATCCTTTGTGCAAATACCTAGTAGTTCAATTACTAGATCGTAGGGTTGGTCTGTTTTTAACTTTTTGAGGAATCTCCATACCATTCTTCAGGGTGGCTGCTCCAGTTTGTATTCTCACCAATAGTGTAAGAAGGTTCCCCTTTCTCCACATACTTGCCAATATCTGTTGTTTCCTGTGTTGTTTATTTTAGCCATTATGACAGGTGTGAGGTGATCTCATTGTAGTTTTGATCTGTATTTCCCTGATAATAAGTGATGATGAACATCTTTTTATGTGTCTGTTAGCCTTCTGCATGTCTTCTTTGCAGAAATGTCAGTTCATGTCTTCTGCCCATTTTTAATTTATTTTTATTTTTATTTATTTTTTTCAAAGATTTTATTTATTTGAGAGAGAGAGACAGTGAGAGAGAGCATGAGTGAGGAGAAGGTCAGAGGGATAAGCAGACTCCCCGTGGAGTTGGGAGCCCCAGGCGGGACTCGATCCCGGGACTCCGGGATCATGACCTGAGCCGAAGGCAGTCGTCCAACCAACTGAGCCACCCAGGCGTCCCATGCCCATTTTTTAAATTGGATTATTTCTTTTCTGGGTGTTGAATTTTAACATACTTTATATATTTTGGATACTAACCCTTTACTGGATATGTCATTTGCAAATATCTTCTCCCATTCTGAAGTTGCCTTTTAGTTTTATCAATTGTTTCCTTTGCTTTCCTTGATGAAGTCCCAATAGTTCATTTTTGCTTTTGTTTCCCTTTCCTCAGGAGATATGTCTAATAAGAAGTTGCTATAGCTGAGGTCAAAGAGGTTGCTGCCTATGTTCTCCTCAATGATTTTGATGGTTTCCTGTTTCACATTTAGGTCTTTCTTCCATTTTGAATTTATTTTTGTGTATGATATAAGTAAGTGGTCCAGTTTCATTCTTGTCCATGTTGTTATCCAGTTTTCCCAACACCATTTGTTGAAAAGACATACTGCATTTTTCTATTAGATATTCTTTCCTGCTTTGTCAAAGATTAGTTGATCATATAATTATGGGTCCATTTATGGATGTTCTATTCTGTTGCATTGATCTATGTGTCTGTTTTTGTGTCAGTACCATACTGCCTTGATGACTACAGCTTTGTAATAACAGCTTGAAGTCCAGAATTGTGATGCCTCCAGGTTTGCCTTTGTTTTTCAAGATTGCTTTGGCTATTCAGGGTCATTTGTGGTTTCATACACATTTAGGATTGTTTATTCTAGCTCTGAAAAATGCTGGTAGTATTTTGATAGGGATTGCATTAAATGAGTAGATCACTTTGGGTAGTATAGATATTTTAACAATATTTCAATTGAGCATGGAATGTCTTTCCATTTCTTTATGTCATCATCAACTTCTTCCATCAGCATTTTAGAATTTTCAGACTATAGATCTTTTATCTCTTTAGTTATGTTTACTCCTACGTATTTTTTGTTTTTGGTGTAATTGCAAATGGGATGGATTCCTTGGTTTGTCTCTCTGCTGCTTCATGATTGGTGTATAGACTTGCAACAGATTTCTGTATGTTGATTTTTTATCCAACTATACTGAATTCATGTATCAGTTCTAGCAATTTTTGGTGGAGTATTATGTCATCTGCAAATACTGAAAATTTGACTTCTTCCTTGCCAGTTTGGATGACTGTCATTTTCTTTGTTGTCTGATTGCTGAGGCTAGAACTTCCAATACTATGTTAAACAGTAATGGTGAAAGTGGACATCCCTATCTTGTTTCTAACCAGAGAGGAAAAGCTCTTAATTTTTCCCTATTGAGGATTAAGTTAGCTGTGGATCTTTCATATGTTGCCTTTATGATGTTGAAGTATGTTCCCTCTATCCCTACTCTGTTGAGGGTTTTTATCAGAAGATTGCTATATTTTGTCAAATGCTTTTTCTGCATCTATTGAGAGGATCATATGGTTCCTATCCTTTCTTTTATTAATCTGGTATATCATATTGATTGATTTGTGAATATTGAACCACCTTGCAGCCCAGGAATAAATCTTACCTGGTCATCCTGAATAATTCTTTTAATGCACTGTTGGATTCAATTTGCTCACATCTTGTTGAGAATTTTTGCATCCATGTTCTTCTGGGATATTGACCTATAATTCTCCATTTTTAGTGGGGTCTTGATCTGGCTTTGGAATCAAGATAATGCAAACTCATAGAATGAGTTTAGAATTTCCCTTCCATTTCTGTTTTTTGTTTGTTTGTTTGTTTGTTTTTTGTTTTTTTTTTGTTGTTGTTGTTGTTTTTGTTTTTTTTTTTTTTTGGAACAGCTTGAGAAGAATAGGTATTAATTCTTCTTTAAATGTTGGGTGGAATTTCCCTGAGAGGCCATCTGGCCCAGGACTTTAGTTTGTTGGGAGATTTTTTGATTACTGATCCAATTTCTTTGCTGGGTATGGGTCTTTTAAAATTTTCTATTTCTTCCTATTCAGTTTTGGTAGTTTATATGTTTCTAGGAATTTCTCTCTTTCTTCCAGATTGCCCAATTTGTTGGCATATAAATTTCATAATATTCTCTTATAATTGTTTGTATTTCTGTGGTGTTGGTTGTGGTTCTCTCCTCTCTTATTCATGATTCTATCTATCTATCTTTTTTTTTTTTAAGTGAGCAAGAGAGAGAGATAGAGAGTGCACAAGGGAGGAGGGGCAGAGGGAGAGGGAGAAAAACTTAAGCAGTTTCCATACCCAGCACAGAGCCCACCATGGGGCTCAATCTCATGACCCTGAGATCATGACTTGAGCCAAATTTAAGAGTCAGACACTTAACTGACTGAGCCCCAGGGGCCTTATATTCATTATTTTATTTATTTGGGTCCTTTCTCTTTTCTTTTTGATAAGCCTGACTAAGGGTTTATAAATTTTATTAATTCTTTTAAAGAACCAGCTCCCATTTTCATTGATCTGTTCTACTGGGTTTTTGTTGTTGTTGTTGTTATTTCTGTATCATTTATTTCTGCTCTAATCTTTATTATTTCCCTTCTGCTGCTGACTTTAGGGTACATTTGTTGTTCCTTTTCCTGCTCCTTTAGGTTAGATTGTGTATTTGAGATTTTTCTTGCTTCTTGAGGTAGACCTTTATTGCTGTGTACTTCACTCTTATGACAGCCTTTGCTGCATTCCGAAAGTTTTAGACTGTCATGTTTTCATTTTCATTTGCTTCCACGTAATTTTCTTTATTTCTTTTTTAATTTCCTAGTTCACCCACTCATTCTTTAGTATAATGTTCTTGAACCCCCATGTATTTGTATTTTTTTCCAAATTATTCTTGTGGTTGACTTCAAGTTTCATAGTGTTATGAAAATGTGAAAATATGCAAGGTATGATCTCAAGTTTTTGTATTTGTTGAGACCTGATTTGTGACACAGTATGTGATCTATTCTGGAGAATGTTCCATGTGTACTCAAAAAGAATGTGTATTCTGCTGCTTTCAGATGAAATGTTCTGAATATATCTGTTAAGTCCACCTGGTCCAGTGTGCCTTCAAAGCCATTGTTTTCTTGTTGATTTTCTGCTTTGATGATCTGTCCATTGTTGTAAGTGGGGTGTTAAAGTTTCCTATTATTATTGTATTATTATCCATGAGTTTCTTTAGGTATATTATTAATTGATTTATATATTTGGGTGGTCCCAATTTAGGGGCATAAATATTTCCAATTGTTAGATCTCATTGATAGATAGACTCCTTAATTATGATATAATGTCCTACTTCATCTCTTGCTACAGTCTTTGGTTTAAACTGTAGTTTTTCTGATATAAGTATGGCTACTCTGGCTTTCTCTTGATATCTTGACATTATCATTAGCATGATAAATGGTTCTCTATCCTCTCACTTTCAATCTGCAGGTGTCTTTAGGTCTAAAATGAGTCTCTTGTAGGCAGCACATTGATGGGTTTTGTTTTTTAATCATTCTGATATCCTATGGCTTTTGATCGGAGCATTTAGTACATTTCCATTCAGAATGATTATTGATAGCTATGAATTTAGTGCCATTTTGTTACCTGTTTGTTACCTCCACTTGTTTCTGGAGATTTTCTCTGTTCCTTTCTAGTCTCGTTGATTTGGGTCTTTCTTTCTTTTCTTTTTTTTCCCCCACATTCAGAATCCTCTTTAATATCCATTATGGACTGGTTTAGTTGTCATGGACTCCTTTCATTTTCATTTGGGAAACTGTTTATCTCTCCTATTCTAAATGACAGGCTTGCTATATAAGGTATTCTTGGCTGCAGATTTTTCCCATTCCGCACATTGAGTATATGCTGCTACTCTTTTCTGGCCTGTGAGGTTTCTGTAGATAGCTCTGCTGCTGACCTTGTCTTCTCTTGTAAGTTAGGGATTTCTTTTCCCTCGCTGCTTTTAGGATTCTTTTCCTCTTATCTCTGTGTTTTGCAAAACTTACTACAATATGTCTTGGTGTTTGCCTGCTTTTGTTGATTTTGATGGGACTTCTCTGTACCTTTGGATTTGGATGTCTGTTTTCTTCCCCAGATTAGGGAAATTTTCAGCTATAATTTGTTCAAATAAATCTTCTGTCCCTCTTTACCTCTCTTGTACTGGGACTCCTATAGTAGAAATGTTATTATACTTTATGGAGTCATTGAGTTCCCTAAGTCTACCACTAACTTGTGATCCAATATTTTTCTCTCCCCCTTCTTTTCAACCTCATCATTTTCCATAATTTTATCTTCTCTATCACTGATTCATTCCTCTTGTTCATCTATCCTCTGGTCATTACATCCAGTCAGTTTTCCTTGTCAATTATAGCATTTTTTATTTCGGCCTGACTAGATTTTTAGGTCTTTTATCACTATGGCAAGGGACTCCCTGGTGTCTTCTATGCTTTTCTCAAGCCCAGCTTGTATCTTTATGATTGTTGTTTTAAATTCTGGTTCAGGCATATTACATACATCGGTTTCAATTTGATCCCTGGTCATGACCTTTTCTTTTTGGGATGAATTCCTCTGTATTGGCATTTTGTCTAGGTCACTCTGCTGCTATGTTTTTGGCTGCTCTTCCCCTCAGGTCAGTCCTCTGCAGAGTTTGTCCTTGCCTGCACTAGGGAGTGTTGGGACCTTGTTCAGTGTGTGGCAAATTTTAACGAGGTGTTCTCTGAACTGCTTGTTTAAAAAGGCCTGATGGTATTTCTGGTAGAGCTGAAGCTTTGTTGTACTCTATAGTCAGTAGACTTGGTGTGTGCAGGGGTATTTGTGCTGATCTCAGGAAGGATCTTGCTGCACTGTGGCTGTGACAAACCCTTCTGGTTTGTCCCAGAAGGGCAGTCACACCAATGTGTAATAGGTTGGAGTTTAGAGTAAAGCACAGCAAAAAAGCAGGCATCCAGTTTAACTGCCCTCAGCAGGTGTCTCTGCCCTTATCCTAAGGAACTGGGCAGTGCAGTGACACCTGCCAGCTCTTTTGTCCCCTAGAGTCAGTGCCACTTCTCCCAGATATGCTCCAAGAAGGGGAAAAGTTCTGTCCTAGTGCCTCCCAGGAGATCCTAAGATTGCTCCATCTGCTCCTGTGCCTCTGCCTTCCTGCACAGGAGCACCGCTGTGCCCACCAGGCTCCACACCAGCCACAGTGTGGACTTTTAAAACTTCAGTATTTGAACTCTGCTAGTTATAAAAACTCATTATAATCAGCTCCTTTCATTTTCCCAGTCAGTGGTTTAGAAAAAGTGGTTTTCTTGTGCAGTCCCCATGCACTGTGCTCTCGTTCACTCCCCCCGCCTCTCTCTCACTCTCTCCTCTGTGATCAGGGCACTCTCCCCTCCGCAGGACCCATGATACTTTTCTCCCTCAAATCACATCTCCACATGTCCTACCCTTCACAATATGGCTTCTTCTCTCCCTCTAGTTGTGAAGTTTGGTCTCTCAGTCTTCACATCAATTTCTTGGGTGCCCAGAATGATCTGATACTTATCTAGCTATGTTTGGGGGATGAGGCAAGCACTGGGTTCCCCCTCCTACTCTGCCATCTTAACTCCCTCCTGTACTGTCTTCCTTTTGAGGTATACTTGGCATATAACATCATATTAGTTTCAGGTGTACAACATAATGATTCAATATTTTTATATATTGTATTCACAGTAAATCACTGCAATAAATCTTATTAACATCGTCTATCATATATAGTTATAATTTTTTTTATTTTTTGTCTTATAATGAACACTTTTAAGATTTTTCTCTCTTAGCAACTTCCAATTATGCAATACAATGTTACTAAGTATAGCCACTATTCTGTGCATTATATCCTTATGACTTATTTATTTTATACCTATAATTTTGTACAAGTTGATCCCTTTTACCCATTGTAACCCCTGGGCCCAGCAACAACCAACCTGTTCTCTATAACTATGAGCTTGGTTTTTCTTTGTTTATTTTTTGCTTGGTTTGTTTTTAAACTCCACATATAAGTGAGACCATATTGTATTTGTCTTTTTGTCTGACTTATTTCACTTAGCATTGATGCCCTCAGGTCCATTTATGATGTCACAAATGTAAAGATTTCATTTTTTTATGTGCCTGAATAGTATTCCATTACATATATATACTACATCTTGTTTATCCATTTATTTACCAGTGGACATTTAGGTTGTTCTGATATCTAGGCTATTATAAATAATGCTACATTGAACATAGGAGTACACATACCTGCTCAAATTAGTGTTTTTGTTTCCTTCAGATAATACCTACAAGTGGAATTGTTACATCATATGGTAATTTTATTTTTAATTTTTCACAGTGGTTGTACCAATTTATATTCCTACAGCAGTAGACAAGGTTTCCCTTTCTCCACACCAACACTTGATACTAGCCATTCTACCAAACGTGAAGAAATATCTCATTGTGTTTTTGATTTGCATTTCCCTGATGATTAATGATGTTGAACATCTGTTCATGTGCCTATTGGCCATTTGCATGTTTGTTTGTTTTGCTTTGTTTTTGGAAAAAAGGTCTATTCAAATTCTTCGCTCATTTTAAATTGGATTCTTTTATCACTATTCAGTTGCATGAGTTCTTTATATATTTTGATATTAATGCTTTCTCATATGTACGACTTGCCATATTTTCTCTCATTCAGTAGGTTGCCTTTTCATTTTGCTAATGATTTCCTTTGCTGTGCAGAAGCTTTTTAGTTTGCTATAAGTCCCACTTGTTTATTTTTGGTTTTGTTGGCTTTGGTTTTGGACTCAGATCCAATAACTCATTTCCAAGGCTGATCTCAAGGAGCTTACTGCCTATATTATACTTTCAGTATAATTGATTAATTTTACTTACACTTAATTTATAGCTTATCTGTTAAGAACTCTAAAGTATTTTTGTAGAAATTAGCAAATTGATCTAATTTATCTATATATAAAAATGTAAAAGACTAAGACTAGACACATCAATTTTGAAGAATAAAAAAATTGGAGGACTTTTCCCTAAGAGTTACCAAGATGTATTGCAAAGCTACAATAGTTAAGATAGTTTGGTATTAGAACTAGAATAAACAAATAGACAAATGAAGACACTAGAATCATGTGAGATCACTTGTTTTCTTATAAAGCATAAAAAATGATAAAAGAAATTTAAAAAAAATAATGAAGCTGGGTCAGTTGGTTATCCATATGGAAAAATATTCTTCATATCCTACTTCACATAAGATACAAAAATCAATTCTGGGGCAGGTCAGAGGTGTATGTCTATGTGAATGGTAATAACAAAATATCATGTAGACTTTTGGCTTTCAACTCAGAGGAAACACAGGTGCAACTTTCTTTGGTTGTCCAGATTCCAGGTTCATCCAACACCAGCCATCTTTACCATACCACCTAAGTTCAACCCAAATGAGATCACATTTGTGTATCTGTTATGTACCTGTGGAGAAGGCAGTGTGATGTCTGTCCTGGCCCCCAAAATTGCCCCCTGGGTCTGTCTCCATAAAAGCTTGGTGATGACTTCACCAAGGCAACTGGTGATTGAAGGGTTTGAGGATTACGGTGAAACTGACCATTCAGAATGGACTGGCCCAGATTGAAATGGTACCTTCTGCTTCTGCTCTGATTATCAAAGCCTTCATGGAACCACCAAGAGGCAGAAAGAAGCAGAAAAACATTAAATGCAGTGGAAACATCACATTTTACAAAATTGTCAATAGATGCAGAACCAATCTTTAGCGAGAGAACTCTCTGGAACCATTACCATATGATATCCTGGGGACTGCCCAATCTGTGGGCTGCAGTGTTGATAGCTGCCATGATCATGACATCATAGATAACATCAATGGTGGTATGGTAGAATGCCCCATTAGTTAAGAACTACAAAGGAAAATAGTTCAATAAAGGATCATTTGACAATGACAACAACAACAGCAAAGAACTACATCACATAGAAAACAGAATTTCTTCATGACTTTAGGACAGGCAAAAACTTGTTTAAAAAAAGTGTTGGTAAATGAGACAAAATTAGGAACCTCTGTTTAGCTAAAGATGCCAGTGAAAAAGTAAACAAGAAAACTACAAACTGGAGAAAATACTTTCAATATTTTATCTGATGAAAGATTACTATCTAAAATATATAAAATGTTCCTGTGAAACATTATAAAAATAGAAAGCCCATTAAAAAATTAGCAAAAACTTGAACATTGAACAAGTAACTCATGAAAGATAATAAATGATGATAAGCATATGAAGTACTCATCATTATTCATCAGGGAACTGAAAATTGTGTAACTATACACTCTTGTGAGAATAGTTAAAATCTAAAGAAACTAGTGATACTACATATTGGTGAAGCTATGATTCAATTAGAGCTTTCACGCAGTATACATAGAAATGTAAATTGGTACAACCACTTCAGAAAACTGTTTGACAGTAACTACTAAAGCTGAATGCATGCATAGCCTGTAACTCAGCGATCCTAAGATTTCACTCCTACATGTGTACCCACCATAACAATGAATAAAAGGCAGGAACAAGAATATTCAAAATTGCATTAATCATCATTGCCAAATGCTAGAAACAATTGAAATGGCCAGCAAGGGTAAAATGGATGATAAATTGTGTAGTCATACAATGGGATAGTATATACTAAAGTGAATGAGTCACCACTACATCCAACCGCATACATGGGTCTAGCGAGATAGCACTGAACAGTAGCAATCACACACAATGAGGCTATATTATATTTTTCCATTTACATAAGGTTCAAAACAGATAAATCTATGGTAAGAAAGACAAAGTAATGATTAACCTTAGAAAGGGAAGGGGAGAAACTGGGATGGGACATTATAGGGTTTATGGGATGCTGGTAATGTTCTACTTCTTGATCTGGATTATTACACAGATGTATTTACTTTGTGAAAATTCACCGAGATATATACTTATAATATGCTTATTTCTGTATGTTTGCTCTACATAAAATTTTAAAAGGCAAACACTAGGTAGCCAATATAGGGACAGTCTTGATATCTTCCAAACCGGATAAATCAAAAAGAGGAAAAATAGAAAAATTTGGAGGAGAAATAAGAAGACAAAGAGGGGTGAAGAAAGAAAGAAAAAGAAGAATTTAGAATCCTCTATCATTTCAACAGAAGGTAGGATAACAGAAAAACAAAAACAAAGACAATGAATGGTAAGCAAAAAGTACAAAAGAAGGCAGTAGAAATAAGCCCAAATGCATAAAATATCAAAGTGAACATGATAGTTAAACCTCACCTATTAAAAGAGATTATCAGATTGAGTGACAATAATATAAATTCATAAATATACTGGTTATAAAAGGCATACTTAACACCAAACCAAAAAAGAAAATTTGAACATAAAGTTTTAGAAAACTAAGTAGATTTCACAGTTAGTTGCATTATAAAAAATAGGGAATAATTCCCAAGACAATAAAACAGTTTGACACCTAATAATATAACATTGCATTAGGGGCACCTGGGTGGCTCAGTGGGTTAAAGCCTCTGTCTTCGGCTCAGGTCATGGTCTCAGGGTCCTGGGATCGAGCCCTGCATCGGGTTCTCTCTGCTCAGCGGGGAGCCTGCTTCCCCCTCTCTCTCTGCCTGACTCTCTACTTGTGATCTCTCTCTGTCAAATAAATAAATAAAATCTTTAAAAAAAAACAATATAACATTGCATTAGACAGAGCAAACTGACAGGATTACAAAATAAAATTGACAAATCCAAAACTATATAGTAGGAGATGTCAAACACTTCAATCAAAAACATAAATCAGAAAAAAAGCTAGTAAAAGTATAGACTATTTGAACTACTGGGCTATACCCAGTCCCAGTTTTGCTCTCTCCCTACTCCAACCCATCTTCCAAAGCACACACACCAAAATCCTCAGGCCACTCAGAAGTGAGAAGAATTCAGTAACCAGTTCTTAAGCCAAATCTTACAGGTAAAAACTTTTAGACTTAGAGACTTTGGGAGGGGACTTAAGGCAAATTCACCCAGACTATACCAGAACAAAAACAAAGTCTACATACAGGATCCACTGGAAATAAGAACAAGATGAAAGTTTAATGACATAGGAACTATGCAAACAGAACAAAAAACAAAAATGAAAGAAACTCTGTGGCAAGTAAAGTCTAAAAACGTAGGAAAACATCTCACCAGTGTTTCACACCATAGAAAAACTTATTAAGAACATTAATTGAATAAAATAAGAACTTAAATGTAAGATGATAAGAATGAAGAATGAAATAAAAATGGAAATTGAAAATATAAGGAAACAAATTGAAACTAAAATAACACCATTACAAAACTAATAAGCAAATTACATACAGAAAAAAAATTGAATGGACGGGCTAAAAAATAAATTACTTACACAGAGAAAAGACTTGAGATAAGCACAGTAAAATCAAAAGAAAAAAAGATTAATGGAAATAGAAGATAAAAGCTATTGAGGAGTGACAAAGATGACATTACACAAGGATGATAAATGTCTCTGAGGTAAAGAACTCAATAAATGAATCAGAAAAAGTATTCCAATAATTAATAGAAAAATAATCCTGAACTGCAGGAATCAGGGACTCTGTACTCAGAAGTTTATATCATATTCCAACAAGTATATTCAACACTACCAACTCTAAATCATATTCTTGTTATTACTGAATTTAGAGGATAAGAAAAAATTCTTTAGGCATTCAGAGATGAATTGTTATAACCTAGAACAAAAGCAGACTTGCTTTAATCTTCTCCAGAGCAATATTCCAGGGTAGAGGACAATGGAGCACTGCCTACTAAACTCTAAAGGAGAAGAAATGTGATCCAAAAATATTGCATCCAGCCAATATTCATTCAACTATAAAGACTACAAAAAGGTGCTCTTAAATGTGAAAAGAAAAAAAAATAGCATGCATTCACTTTCTTGAGGGGCAAGAAAATGACTCAGTAATGGAATCTAGTCAATCAAGAAGTGAATATAGACTCCATGGTATATGGTATCTCCTGTGTTGACTAGCAGAAGGCAGTACTGTCACAGCATTATAAGAAGGTGTGACCTACGTTTTCTATAATCAGCCAACTGTTTCTTTAGGTTGAAAGGCAGTAGACACATAGTCTGCTCTAGCATGAAGGAACTCAGGGAATACAGCACTTACAAGTGTTTTTATAAATTCTTTGAAATAAAATCCATATAACAAGAGGGGATCAAAATTTAGAATTTAGGAATAAAGAAGTAGTAAAAAAATAGTGATGGACATTAAATCCATTTAAACATAGAACTATAAGAAAACTACTAAGGTTACAAAATACAAAATAAATGTCATAAAACTTTTAAATGCTTAGTGTCTTAAGGTCAAGTAAAATTAAGCTGCTTTTTGTGAAAAAGAGAATGTAGATTCTGATAGTGGCTCAAGATGACAGACTGAGCACATGTGTTGATCAGTTCTCTTCCCCAAGACTGGATTAAAGTGATAACAAAAGTATAAGATCTGATGGAACAAGGTAAGGGCCAGTAGTTGACAAAAGAGTTCAATAAGTTTCAGAAAGTCCAAAAAACAGATGAAAGGGTAGAAGTGTAGGAATGGTTCTGGCTATAAAGAAAGCAGGTGTGAGTGGTGTGATAGAGACCTAGGGTTGATTAAAAAATGAAAATATTTAGGGATACCTAGGTGGCTCAGTTGGTTAAGTGTCTGCCTTTGGCTCAGGTCATGATCCCAGGGTTCTGGGATAGAGTTCCACATAGGGATTCTTGCTAAGCAGAGAACCTGGTTCTCCCTCTGCCTGTCACTCTCCCTGCTTGTGCTCGCTCGCTCTCTGACAATTAAATAAAATCTTTTAAAAATGAAAATTAAAAAAATTAATTAAATATGTAAAGAAAAAGTAGTCACCCTGTATCCCTCACTTACTCTTAGCCTCCCCACCCCAAAAAATCAAAAGTAAACAAAGCTAAATCATTCTTTTCTAAGAAAGTTAATAGTTTGGAAAACCCAAAGTAGAGATATTGACACTTAGAATGAAGCCTTTCTTCTTGTTTTAGTGGTTCTTCAGCTTAAGGGCCAGATCACTATCCATTCACCTTAAGGAAGCCACTTGCACATTATTTCCAATTCTCTTTTTCATTATTCTAAAGTAACGAACAACTAAGAATTACCTGACATTTCAGGGAAAACATTTAAAGACCAAGATACACATGATGAAATACCCCAGAGAAAGAAAGATAAATTAAGGAATGGAAAAGAACTTTTAAATATCCTAATTATTATACTAAAGATATGTTAGATGTTACATGCATTCAGCAAGAATAGGATCTATGTAAAAAAAAAAAAAACAGTAAAATAGCAAGAAGGAACACTTAGAAAATTAGTATCACTATCGGAAACAAACTAAGGAGAAGAAAAATATCAAAGGAATAATATACAGGAGCATAGCGTAGCTTAGGATAGATATAGGTATTCAGATTGAGATGACCCAGGAAATGTTCAGCATGAGTGCAATAAACATCTATTCCTAAACATAATATTGATAGATTTAAGAATGCCAAGGTCAGAAGAGTCTAGAAATTTTCAGAGAGGAAAAACAGTATTGAGTGCTAGCGTGCAAGCAGCGTTGTCTTCAAAATTCTGATAACAACTGATATCAGACTTAAAATGAAGCCTTGACCCAGGCAAATTATTAATCAAGTATGATGATGTAATAAAAGGGTTTTAAAATATCTAAGGACTCAGAAAGTTTCTCTCCCATGCATCCTTCTTTACAAGATTCCTTCAAATGGGTCAGAGAAAACAAGAAACTTAGAATGAGAAAGGCATAAGCTGTAGGAAGCAATGAATCTAACCTGCGACAATAATAATGGGAACACCTAACATGACTAGTATATGGTAAAGTCATTCTTGAAGTGAGGTCAAGAAAGAAGTATGCAGAAAAAAAAAAATGTGTGCGGTGGGGTATATTCCATTGATTTGATAGTATCCTTGAAATGAAGAATTCAAACAAACCTAAGGATTGACCAAAGGAAAAAAGAAAGGCAATTAGAAATTTGAAGAGGGATCCTGTACGTGAAAAGTACACGCTATCCTATAATCACTGTTTGGCTTAGCAACAAACTACATTTGTGTAGTTAAAGTAATGTAAAGTAGTGCTTATTGATTTTCCAACTTTTAAAAGCTAAACAAAAGCAAAGCATTGAAAAGTTAACTGTGGCTATAACACAGAAGGCAATTTTTTCAGTCCTGTTAATATGAAAATAGAAACAATGCAAGGGTGAAGAATTGAAGGCCTCACTTTACAAGGTAAGAAGTCAAGATAGGTTGTTACTGCTGGACAGAAATAAAGGGAAAATGTATATTCTGGGGGGGGGGGTTACAAATGTGGTCAAAATAAGACCTAAGAGTAGTGAAATAATTACTGTGGCAGAGAGGAGGTTGGGGAAGAACAAGGGAGCTAAATCCTCATTTACCATGGTAGGACATCAACGCCCAGTGTTTAACACAGATAATCCAAAATATCATGACTAATCAATTTAGAATTTTAAAAATCTAAAAGCAGAAAGATATATAGAGATGTTTACAGTAATATTCTTCTACTGTATTTCCAAACGGTGGTATTCCTTGAAAAATTCATATATTTATATCACTTTTACAAAAGTAACATTATTATTGCATACTCTGAATGCTGGGAGAGTAATTGGTTATAAGGAGATCAAAGTGGGAGCAGGGAGGCCACTAAATGATTACAAAAGCCCAAGTGAGAAAATACAGTTGTATGGGCCAGGATGCTCACACTGGTAATGAAGCAACCTTATTCATGGCATAGTTTGGAGGGAGGAAAAGCAGGACTCCTAGCCTTAAATGTGGGTGGTATGCAGAAGAGGAGTCAGGGCAGATGCTGAAGTTTCTTACTCAAGCTGCTGGAATCACAGAGGTCATAGAAGTAGAGTAGAAAGTGTTATTTCCAAGTTAAGAGGGATAGGGGCAGGGTCTAGAGTATGACTTTATATGTCCTAAATTTGAAATCCAAGAAACATACAAGTAATAATCATGTAGTCAGTTGCTTATACAAATTGGAGTGCAAATAGCCTATCCTGGATATATAAATCTGAGATTTGTCAGTGAATAGGCTATGATAGCCTTAGGCAAAATTCTAATCTTAGGGCCATTAGGACTCATAAACTAGTTACTTTAGTTATCAGATCATGAATGTTCATTGATTTTAATTTTTTGTTTTCATTTTTTTCTATAACCTAAATTGTGTCTGATCCATTCCCTGAGTAAAAGAAAACTAATATTTTGTAAAACATACATAGACTCATAGAAGGTTGGGACTTAAAGAAATCTTCGATATTTTATACTCCAGTTCTCATTACACGGATTGAAAAACTTGAGGCTCAGTATAAGTAATTTTCTTAAAAGAACTAGTTTGTGACAGAAGTAGAAATAAAACATAAGTTGTCAGATTCTCAATCTGTGAGAATGAAAGCTCACACACATACCCATACACATCCATACACAAACACCTTGTGCATTAAAAAAATCAAGAAGAACTTTTTTTTTTTTAATCAGACTCTACTAATCTCAGGTAAAAAACCCTGATCTTTGTTAGTTTCTTTCGGCTATAATATGAGAATATTGCAATATTACATGTATTATACTTTGCAAGAATTGTGTGTAAATAATTTTAAAGCCATAATAAAAGAAGAAAACTATTGAATATGTTTTGAAATATAAGAGTCTTTTCATTATCTAAATTACCAAATAATTTTTCATTTTGGTTGGCAATTATAATTTTTTAGATACATAGTTTATTATCTCCTCTAATTCCAATACTGCGCAGAAAAATTTCTGCATAGAAAAATGTCCAAGAGGAAAGGAGAATTATTTTCCACTTGTATTTTTGTCATTTCATTATTTTTTTCAAATTATATCCAAATGATTCTGCTTTTTTTGTTATAGTCCCAACAGACAGACACCTGCTACCTCCTTCATAAAGGAAGTACCCCATCAGATTTTCTACTCCACATAAATAATTCCCTAGAAGAAGGGAAAATGCACAGAATGATATTTACCCTTTTTTTTTTTAACAAATATTTCTATTGGATTTTGTAGTGTTATGCCAATACACTTTTGCCTTTGTGGACATTATATTTAATCTCTCTCATTTCCTCTAAAAATCATAATTAATCCCTTCCACCTAGTAAGTTTTCTATTAAATGCTAAATCTTTATTACTTTTGAAAATGTCCTTTGAAATATTTTTCTGTACAATGATGAGGCACCTAAGTTTAATTAAAAGCTTCTGAACAATGTTCTGTTAAGCCATATAATCACTATGTACCCAAAAAGATCTTGCTAATTCATTCATCCCTACCTCTGCATTTGGGCAAATTTAAATATAAAAATTCACTAACTAAAGAGTAAAAATATTTTTTATTTTTACTCTTAGATGTGCATGGCATGGTGTGAATGGAGAGGACCATAGAGCATGATCCCTATATTCCTGGCTTTTCAACAATTTTACTAAGTACTCGGAAAAGGACAGCTTTATATTGTAATAAAGGCCAGAAATGGGTTCACTATGAAACTAATGAAGGTTAATCCCCGGAAATATGTTTACATAGTTACATGCTTTAGAAAAATTTGCAAAAGTAAGATATTTTTATTGCAATCAGTTAAAACTATTATCATTTTCTACCACAACTTCTCCATCATACTGCCCCTCCTGGCAGGAGGCGCCACAGCCACTGTGAAGTGTTGGGTGCAGGGGATTATATATAAGTGATTCACAGTCAGTTCCCTGCCCCGAATCACTGCTAGCTACTCTGCATAAATTTGTTTCCAGAAAAACCCCTACCATTTCCTGCCACCACTTAACTCAGCATGTTACACAGAGATGCCCACAATTCAGTCCTAGAACTATTAGGATACTGAAGGAGAAAGGAAGTTTGAACTCTATGGAAGGATGAGTTAGTCTTTGGAAGATTTTTCTTCCAAAAGAAAGTATACTTAATATTCAAATCTTATCTGAAATCTTATAATTCATATATGAAAGAAACTTGGTAGAGATTTTCAAATTAGACAACAGTCCTAAAATTTCATGACATTACTAAACAAATTATAGAAGGAGAAAATTTCTTAAAAATTGAATTCTATAAATTTCAATCAGCAGTGCTTGGTGAAAGACTGAATTACCATCTCATTTTCTTTATAAAAAATTATTATAAAATTGACATTTCATGGAAAAGCTGTTGAGATTATAGTCAAAACTATGTTGATCAATAAAAAAGATATGTTATTTTTCAGGATTTTTCTGTTTCTGGCATTAGCTCTTAAAAGTTATACATCACTTCTTTCTCATCCTAAATAAATATTCACATTTGTATTCAACTCTTTATTAATGACTTTTTATGATTTTTTTCTTAAAATGGGTCACAAAAATCATACCAAATTCAGACTCTAGAAAACATGCCTGTTTGATGACCACATAACTCCACCAGCCTTGATAGACATTCTGATTTGAGTTAGGCACCATCATGAACAAAGAAATAAAAATTAAAAGGGAGAATAAGAGACTTCCTTTCCATTTTCCACTGTGCTTTAGGACTATATATTATTTACAAAAATGAAAGCTCTGAGCTTTAACAGAATAAAAATCATTGCCCTGTGATGATACTGTTTTGAATGTCTAATTTCTCACCAGGAAGGGGACCAGAATTGATATCAGAAAATTGGTAAAAGAAAAAGTTTGAAGGGTGGTCTATCTCCCAGTATTTCATCTTATTGGCCAGATTAATGGGCACTAATTACAAAATGATGTCTCACTTCTCCCCTACACAGGAATTTGGCCCTGGTCATTGGTTACAGTTTTGATACCTCAAGTCCTATATTTTGCCATTTGAAGAAGTAATGTACATTTAAGGAAAAACCCTAAAAAGTTAAGAAAACAAGCTGTCTAGAGACTACAAATTGCCACGGAGTAGTTTATGATTTTTTGATGTGCAAACTACTAATCTAGTTACCTTTAAATGCACATAATGGTAAGAAATAACATGAGTCAGATACGCGAATACTTAATGAACGGCTGGTTTGTTAAGGCAGTCTTCAAATACGACACTTTTGTCTTAAGGCACACTGAGAAGAGCTAGCCCTGCTCTTAAATATTTTAGATTGAGTATTTTTCAATCTAAGAATCATTTCATTATCTTTTCCATAGTCTCCTTGAAAATGCAAAACCTTTTAGGAGGAATGACAAGAAATGAAGTTTTCTGTGACTTTGGGGAAATTCTACTACACAGTTTTCTTCTGCAGCTAGAACAGGGCATTTAAGATTGAAGCAGTTGTTTCCATTGCTAAAGGGAGAAGTGAAGCCCTGAGAAACAGAAGCAGAAAAATGAAAATGTAAATTCCCCTCCTGTAATTTGGAATGTGACCAATCTGACTGCATTCTCTCAGGGAATGTTGCTATACTTGAATATATACTGCTTGAATGTAAATGATGTAAAATTGTCTTAGGATGCTCAACAGAGTAGAAACACAGTCAGAAAAAAAAGTCATTTTTGCAGTCTGATTTGTTTCCTTCTTTGATTTTTTTAAAAAGTCAAACAAAAAAATATTAAAAGCATAGTACGATAAATATCCATATATTCATTAGTCCCACCAATAGTTAACATTTTGCCACCACTCCTTTTTTTCTGTATTTCTTCCCCTGCAGCCACTTGGAACCACTTGAAAATAAGCTGCAGATATCATGGCACTTCAGCACTGAGTGCTTTAGCATGTATCACTTAAAAACAGATACTTTGCTTCCTTACACAATATCTTCCTAACCTCAATACCATAAGATTATCACTCACAAGGAAATTCATACTGATACAGTAATACCATCAAAATTGAAATCTAAATTCACATTTCCTCAGTTGTTCTCAAGTGTCTCCTGTGGCTGTTTTATTTTTCTAAGATCTAATCAAGAATCACTTGTTGCATTAATTTTCATTTCTACTCAGCCTCCTTTTAAACTAGGATATTCTGGGCACCTAAGTGGCTCAGTGGGTTAAGCCTCTGCCTTCGGCTCGGGTCATGGTCTCAGGGTCCTGGGATCAAGCCCCACTTTGGGCTCTCTGCTCAGTAGGAAGCCTGCTTCCCCCCCCTCTCTCTGCCTGCCTCTCTGCCTATTTGTGATCTCTGTCTGTCAAATAAATAAATAAAATCTTAAAAAATAAATAAACTAGGATATTCTGCCTCGCCATTCATTCATTCATTTCCTCTCACGACATTGACTTAAAAAAAACACTACTCAGGGGCTGAGCACCTGGGTCGCTTAGTTGGTTAAGTGCCCCACTCTTGATTTCAGTTCAGATCATGATCTCAGTGTTGTGAGATCAAGCCCCACATTGGGCCCCATGCTGGCTTGTGGCCGCTGCTTGAGATTCTTTCTCTCCCTTTGCCCCTCTACCACACCTGCTCGTATTCTCTCTTCCTCCGGGCCTCTCTAAAAAAACAAAAACCTGAGGCCAGCTGTCTTCTATAGTGTCCCAAACTTCAACTTGATTGGGTTTTTTGAATGACTTAATTCATGTTGAACATTTTTGGCAAAAGTACTCTATCGATATGCTTCATGCTAGGAAGTAAAGAATATTGATCGGTTTGTCCCATTGTTGGTAATACACTCCTTGTTTGATTATGGTGGTGTTCCCCATATTACCACAATGTAAAGAAATTCTTTACACTTTGAAATTAATATGTAATCTCTGGAATAATAATTTGGAAGGTCTGTGTGAATATTCTATGCCCAACATATCTTCACTCAGTGGTTTCACCATCCATTCATGATTTTTGCCTGAATGAATTATTATATTGGTGTTTGAAAAATAGAAAATTTTATTTTTTAAAATATTTTACTTATTTATTTATTTATTTGAGAGAGAGAGAGAATGAGTGAGGGGAGGAGCTGACAGAGAGGGACAAGCAGACTCCCTGCTGAGCTTGGAACTTGATGCTGGGCTGCATCTCACCACCCTGAGATCATGACCTGAGCCAAAACCAAGAGTTGGACATTTTACAAACTGAGTCACCCAGGTGCCCCCCAAAATGGAAAAATTTCTAATTCTATTATTATTTCTACCCTCATTAGTTGGCATTCTTTTGCAGAAAAAGTGCATTTCATACCCTTCTGCCTTGTTATGTATATTACTATGGATCCATGTGTTCTTTTTTGTTAGCTCTGTTGTAAACCATTACCTACACTATTCTTTTTGATGCTCTAATTGTCCCAGACACTACAAGTGGGATTCTATTAAGACAGCCCTTGGGTCCTTTTAACAAGTTATCATACCTCTGGTGAAAGACGTCCCAGGCTTAACTTCCACTTTCTTGATCCCTTCTCAGAACCAGGAATTTCTGCAAGAAGCTACTTGGATTTCTTTTAGTGGGGAATGTATTTAGAAACTGAGATCAGGATGTTGGGTGTGTTGATGGCTAATGGGATGTCATTCTTTAAACACATTCGGTGGACAAAACTAAGAAATATATGTACATATTTAAGTCAGGAGTTCATACTGAATGCTTCAATCCAAATCCAAAGACTTAAACCCCCTCCAAATTAGTATTTCTTTTTCACAGTGAAAATATCTGTTCCCAAGAATATCAATATATTCATTAATTTTCCCTTTTCTACAATATACAAAAATTATGTCTGGTATTACTACAATACCTTATCAATGACCAAAAAATAGAGTTCAGGATTTCTTTCAGTTTTCTTGTACTTAGAGAAAAACCCATTTATGATACATAGGGTACTATGTTTATTTATTTATTTACTTTTTAAAAAAGATTTTATTTATTTATTTGTCAGAAAGATAGAGTACAGACAGGCAGAGTGGCAGGCAGAGTCAAAGGAAGAAGCAGGCTCCCTGCGGAGCAAGGAGCCTGATGCGGGGCTCGATCCCAGGACGCTGGGATCATGACCTGAGCCGAAGGCAGACGCTTAACCGACTGAGCCTCCCAGGCATCCCAGGGTACTATGTTTAAAACTTGAATGAATTTCATTTTTTCCATATGATTATATCATCAATTTGATATATAATTAGATTCATTTATTTTTATTTGTATCCATTTGTGAGGATGATCTTTTTAAAATTATTTTTAATTTTATTTCTGAAGAGGTAAAGCATTTATGTTGTTCAAAATTTAAAACAATAGGTTCTGAGGAGTACTGTCCCTCTACTGCATTCCCCCATTCCTTGTATGGTAAAAAATTTTATTCATTTTTGGCTTATCTGTCCTGATTTCTATTTTATAATGCACACACACTTATCTATATTTTTATTGAAAATGTATGTATATAACCTCGTTTCTCTTTCTTACACAAAAAATAGTATACTATATATACCTGGGTTTGGATTTTTTTTTTCCAAATACAGTATGCCTGAAAATAATTTCATAGTAATTCATAGAATTCTTCCTCAACCTTTTTTTTTTTTTAATTAGTGGTATTCCATGTGTGAATGTACCATAATTTATTGCACCAGTTTCCTATGGCTGGACACTTGGGATGTTTTCAGTAGTTTGCTATTATAAATAATGTTTCAGTGAATAACGTTGTGCATATTTTATTCCCTCACATTTGGGAAAGCGTATCTTAGGTTAAATTCCTATATGTGGGAATTGCTGCTGTGTCGATAGTAAATCCCTTGCTATATAATGCAAAATTCCTTTCAAAGGTGTTATATCATTTTGAATTCTCATCAGCAATATTTGGGAACCTGTTTCTTGTAGTCTCGTATACAAAATATGTTATGGAGATTTTGAATTCTTGTTCCTCTAATACATAAGAAATAGTATTTCAATGTAGTTTCAACTTACATTTTTCTTATGAGGAATTATTAAACTTTTTATATCTTTGAGGGCTTTTTGTGTATATTTTTTCCATGAACTGATTGTTTGTATCTTGGCTTATTTTGCATTAGGTTGTAGGTTTTTTAAAATATATTTTAAGAAATGTTTATATAGTAGAGATGTTAGCTCTTTATCTATGATAAGGCAGCAAATATCTCCTCATCTGCCATTTGTCATTTGCCTTTGTTTATGGTGGTTTTGCTAATTTAAAAGTATTTTTAATGTATTTGAATGTGTCAGTCTTTTATTGTATCTGGATTTGAATCATAACTCACCCAGAGGTTATTTAAAAGCTTCAACTGTACTCTTCTAGTCCTTATGCGATTTCACAGTTTGCAATAGACCTCTGCCCTATTTGGAGTTTGTTCTGATATATAATATGAAGTATGGGTAGCCTTCCAATTGTTCAAACATCATTAAAAAATCCTACATTTTTCCCTAGTGATTTGAGATGTCCCTTTCATCATATGTTGAATTTTTTTCTTTTTTTTTTAATTATTCTAATATAGTTAGCAGAGTTATATTCATTTCAGGTATAAAATTTAATGATTCAAAATCTCTATATTAATGCTTATCAAGATAAGTGTACTTTTTTATCCCCCTTACCTCTCACCCCCTACCCACCTGCCCTCGGCAACTACCTATTCTTTATAGTTAAGATCTGTTCTTCAGTTTGTCTTTATTTTTTTCCTTTGTTCATTTGTTTTATTTCTTAGGGTCCACATATGAGCAAAATCATATGGTATTTGTCTTTTTTATGACTGGCTTATTTTGCTTAGCATTTTACTCTCTAACTCCATCCATGTTGTTGCAAATGACAAGATTTCATTCTCTCTCTTTTTTTTTTTTTTTTTCCCGGGGTATTTATTTAATTATGTATAAACCACATGTTCTTTATCCATCAATGGATACTTAGCTTGCTTCCATAATTAGGCTATTGTAAATAATGCTGCAATAAATATAGGAATGCATGTATCCCTTTGAATTAGTGTTTTTGTATTTTTTGGGTAAATATCCCATAATATGATTATTGGATCATAGGGTATTTCTCCTTTTAATTTTTGAGGAACCTCCATACTGTCCTTTACAGTGTTGCACCAGTTTGCATTCCTACCAGTAGTGTACAAGGATTCCTATTTTTTCACATCCTTGCCAACACTTGTTTCTTGGGGTTTTGATTGTAGCTATTCTGACAGGTGTGAGGCGATATCTCATTGTGGTTTTGATTTGCATTTCTCTGATGATGAGTGATGTTGAGCATCTTCTCATGTGTCTTTTGGCTATCTGGATGTCTTCTTTGGAGAAATGTCTGTTCATGTCCCTCTGCCCATTTTTAATTAGATTTTGGAGGGGGGCAGTTTGGTATTGAGTTGTATAAGTTACTTTTTTTCCCTTTTTTAAAAATGGTGTTATGTTAGTCACCATACAGTACATCATTAGTTTTTGATGTAGTGTTCCAGGATTCATTGTTTACGTATAACACCCAGTGCTCCATGTAATACGTGCTCTCCTTAATACCTACCATAAGTTCCTTTTCTTTTCAGCTTGTATTTAAATTCCAGTTAACATAGAGTGTGTAATATTTTTTAATTTAAATTCAAGTAACCAGCATATAGTATATACTTAATTTTAGATTTAGTGTTTTAATAATTTTTTTTTTTAAAGATTTTATTTATTTCTTTGGAAGACAGAGATCAGAAGTAGGCGGAGAGACAGGCAGAGAGAGAGGAGGAAGCAGGCTCCCTGCTGAGCAGAGAGCCCGATGCGGGGCTCGATCCCAACACCCTGGGACCATGACCTGAGCCGAAGGCAGAGGCTTCAACCCACTGAGCCACCCAGGTGCCCCGTGTTTTAATAATTTATAAGTTGTGTATAACACCCAGTCCTCATCACATCACATGCCCTCCTTAATGCCCATTGCCTAATTACCCCTTCTCCCACCTCCCTCCCCTCCAGCATTTGTATACTACAGTTAAGAGTCTCTCATGGTTTTTCTCCCTCTCAGATGACTTCCCATTCAGCTTTCCCTGCCTTCCCCTATGACCGTTTGTGCTGTTTATTATATTCTACATATGAGTGAAACCATATGATAATTCTTTCTCTGATTGACTTATTTTGCTCAGCATAATACCGTCTAGTTCCAACCATGTCAATGTAAATGGTAAGTGTTCATCCTTTCTGATGGCTGAGTAATATTCCATTGGAAAAAAAAAAATATATATATATATATCTCACATCTTCTTTATCTATTCATCAGTCTTGGGCCAGTTTGTCCAATTTGTTGGTATATCATTTTTCATAATATCCTCTTATAATCCTTTGTATTTCTGTGGTATCAGTTACTATTTCTCCTCTTTCATTTCAGATTTTGTTTGAGTCCTCTCTTTTTTTAAATTTTTTATGCATCTGTCTAAAAGTTTATCCATTTTGTTGATAGTTTTAAAGAACATGCTCCTGGTTCCATTGATCTGTTCTGTAGTTCTTATTTATTTATGCTCTAATCTTTATTATTTCCTCCCTTCTACTGGTTTTGGGTTTTGTTTGTTCTTTTTTATTTCTAGCTCCTTTAAGTGTAAGTTTCAGTTGTTTGAGATTTCTGCTCCTTGAAGTAGGCCTGTATTGCTATAAACTTTCAACTTAGAACCACTTTTGCTGCATTGCAAAGAATTTGGACCATTGTGTTTTCATTTTCTTTTGTCTCCATGTATTTTTTTAATTTCCTCGTTGATTTTTAGTTGACTCATTCACTGTTTACTAGCATGTTATTTAACCTCCATGTATTTGTTCTCCTTCCAGATTTTTTTCTTGTGATTGATTTCCAGTTTCATTGCATTATGGTTGGAAAAAATGGGTGGTATAACTTTGTTCTTTTTGAATTTGTTGAGACTTGTTTTGTGACCTAATATTGTGGAGACTGTTTTCTGTGTGCTTGAAAAGCATGTGTATTCTGCTGCTTTAGGATGAAATGTTCTGGATGTATTTGTCACATTTATCTGGTCCCTTGTGTCATTCAAAGCCACTGTTTCCTTGTTGATTTTCTGCTTAGATCCCTCGTCCATTGATATAGTGGGATGTTAATTTCCCTTACTATTATGGTATTATTATCAGTTATTTCTTTTATTTTTATTATTAACTCTTTTATGTATTTGGATGCTCCCATGTTAAGCATATAAATATTTACAATTTATGTCTTCTTGGTCAGTTTTTCCATTAGCGATAATATACTGTCCTTCTTTGTTTCTTGTTATAGACTTCGTTTTAAAGTCGATTCTTTTCTGATGTAAGTGTTGTTACCTTGGTTTTCTTTTGACATCCATTTACATGATAAATATTTTCTTCCTCTGGGGTCACTATAATGTGAATGCTATTATACCTGATGGAGTTGCTGAGTCCCCTAAGTCTATTCTCATTTTGCATATTTTTTCTCTCTCATCTGTTCAGCTTGATTTTTTCATTACACTCTCTTATAGGACACTGATTCATTCTTCTGCTTCTATCCTGCCATTTATCCCATCTAGTGTGTTTTCTATTTCAGTTACTGTGTTCTTCACTTTTGATTGGTTCTTGTTTATCTCTGTGTTAAAGTCTCATTGATGTCCTCCATTCTTTTCTCAAGTCCAGGGAGTATCTTTATGACCATTACTTCAAATTCTCTATCAGACATATTTCTTATCTCTGTTTTACTTAGCTCTCTTGCTATGATTTTGCCCTGTTCTCTCATTTGGGACATATTCTTCTGTCTCCTCATTTGCTATGTCTCTTGCTCTTGAAGTAGTGTGTGGGGCACATGCTTTTAACAAGATGGTGCTGGTCTTCTTCCACAGGGGATATGCAGCTGCTGCTCGTATCATAGCAGAGTAGGGCCACTCTGCAAGGTGCATGAGGGCAGGGATATGGTTTTAATAAGGTGCACTGTCCTCCTCAGGAGTTGAGCAGCCACAGTTGCCAAGACCAGGGCCCTACAAAGCTCACAGTCAGATGATGTAGTATTGGTGAGGGTACACTGGTCTTGCGGAGGAGTGAACCTGCAGTGCCAGGACTGATGCAGGCCTGGCTGGAAGGGACAGATCCACCAAATTGCAGGGGGCAGAGCATGGCGTAAACCAGTTAGACAGTGAAATCTGGTGTTAGACTGGTTCCCGCAGGTGACCAGGTGTTTTTGCCGGAGAGGCACAGGAAGAAATGGCACCCGCAAGCTCCTCTGTCCCTCAGGGGCTCTGAGTTTAGTAAATAACTCTCCCTCTCATATGCTCCAGGCATTTTTCAAACTACTGCTTCTACACTATATCTCCTTGGGCTATTTGTCATGCTCTCCTTTTAGGGCAGGGACTCAGCTTCCTATTGCCCTTTGGGTTCTTCCAAAGACAAACTGCTGATTTTTTAAGTTCCAGGCTTTAACTCCCCCTGGTTCTAAGAACTTATGAAATTCATCCCCTCAAATTTTCAAAGCCAAGTGCTGTGGGGATTCATCTCTGTGCAGGTTCCCAGGTGTTATAGTCTGTTTCTTGCTCTTCTCTGAGCCCCCATCTCCTTTCCTCCAATGGCCAGACCCACATGGATTAGCTGCCCACAGCATCTCCACACTTCTACCCTCTTCACTGTGACCTCTTCTCTGAATTTAGTTGTGGAGTTTATTCTGCCAGCCTTCGGGTGGTTTTCTTGGTTACTTACACTGATGTGTTGTCTAGTGGCTCAATGGGACAAGGTGGGTTTAGGTCCTCCAACTCCACCATCTTCCTAGAAAGTCCCCATATGTTGATTTTTATATGTATTTGGGTCTGTTTCTGAACATGCTATGCTATTCCTTTTACTGATCTATCTTTTCATACAATGGTACCTCTATTTTAATTATAGAAGTGTTTGTTTAATAATTTGTAAAACTAACTATTCTGCTTTTTCAGAATTTCCCTAGCTTCTCTGGTATATTTATTTATAAATGTGAACTTTAGAATTAAATTCTCTAGGGAGTTTCCTGGGTGGCTAATTTGGTTAAGCATCTGCCTTCAGCTCAGGTTTTGATCCTGGGGTCCTAGGATCAAGTCTTGCATAGGGCTCCTTGCTCAACAGGGAGCCTGCTTCTCCTTCTTCTTTCTGCTCCGCCTGCTTGTGCTCTCTCTCTCTGACAAAGAGATAAATAAAATTCCTAAAAAAAAATTCTCTAGCTCTAGCAATAAAATTTGTTAGATTTTTATTGTATCACATTTAATTTACATAATAACTTAAGAAGAATTAACTCTTTTATGTTGATTCATTCTACTCAAGAATGAAGAATGTCTTTCTCTGCTTTTGTGCATTTTGGGTGTATTTTAAAGTTTTCCTTATATAGATTTTGCACATTTCTTTTTAAGTTTATGCCTAAGTATTTTATATTTTTTGTTGTCATAAATCGAGTTTTTCTTCCATTATGTCTTCTAAATGGTTATTGATTTTTATATGTTAAAATTGCATTCTGTTACTTCACAGAATTTATGTATGTGTTAATTTTGTTTTTGATTCTCTCAGGTTGTCCAAGAATACTATCTCATAAATTGCAAATAAGAATAGTTTTATTTCTTTATTTTTCCTAATTCTTGTGCCTCTACTTATTTTGCTACATCTGAATGCATTGTCTAATACTCCCAATTCAACATGAAATAATAGTGGAGATAGTGGGCATCCTTCTTAGGGCAATTTTTGAGACAAATAAATGTACCAATGTTCCATTTTCCATAGTATAGTAAGTGCAATTGCTAGAGCAATAGGCAAGTGTCCCCAGGCAGGAAACCTGCTTTATTTGTGATACTTCAAAAGATGTGTTTCTGTGGAGTTAAATTTAAGATCCAATTTTCTTTTAAGGTAGATATCAAGGGAACTTTCTGATATTACCTCAAAGAAGTCTTGGAGAAATTCTTTTGAATTACATGTATCAGATTGCTGATTTCTCCCTGTGTTGATGAGGTGCTCTAATAAAAGCCAATGAGGCCCTGGTAATAGAAATAGGATATGCCTTTGTGAGAGCAAGTCTTAGGGCAAATGTCAGATTCCAGGTAATAGGGATATTGGAAAATTAAATTCACCTGTGTTTTGATGATTTTAAGGTATTTGATTCACTCTCTTCTTAAATGTGTGTACGATTAGAGGTTATTTAGTGTAGGAAATCTTGGAAAAAAAATTTTAGTCACAGGGCAGCAGAATGTCTATCTTTTATAATATGTTCTGGCCAAAATGCATGTAATACTAAGGCTGTCATCTCAATTTCAAGTTGCTATCACATACAAGCAAATATAAATCATAACATTTGGTATTCTTTTAGTCACAAGGACTCTGGTAATAAATACTTAATAGATTTTCTGAAAATGTATTTAGTAAGATTTAATCCTTGGGAGAAGTTGGGAAAAAATTATATTAAACCAAGGTACCACATTATCAAAAGTAGTAATCAAATTTATAGCAAAAAAAAAAAAAAGCTACAACAAGATATTGATTCTTGTACATATAAAGCAGCTCAAAGAGAAGTTCTTATGATATATCAACTCAAAGAAAATACTAGGTTAAAAAATGCTAGTGTTTTTCCTAGTGATATATTTATAAATGTATTTTGCAGGAAATTGGTCACTAATAAAATATGCATGAAAATATAGAAAAAATATAGAAAATATAGGAAAAAACATAGAATATTTTCTATATTTAGAAATATAGAAAAAAATTCCTTGAATGGGAATGTTTTCATCAAAATTTCTCTATTGACTTCACCTATTTATTTTTTTGGCATATAAAAGAAGTTCCATGCACATGGGAAAGTCAATATTTTGACAAAGAAAATCCTGAAAAGAGAATAGGATAAAATAAGGGTTTTTTTGTTACAATTTTAAAAACCTTTACTGGTTTAGTGGTAACACTGTGTTTATATTTGCCATGTTAAAATAAATTTTTGCCCAATAGGATTTAATTTTTGTGGCAAAGGATTTTGTATACAGCTTTCATTTTAATTTTGTATTATCTACGTAATCGCCTTACTGCTTTTATTTTCACATGTAAACACAGTTTTTCAACATTTATCATGCGCCACAAGGGTGATTAGATAGAAAATGGATCCTATTTTAAGGAACTCAGAGACTACTGGCAGGAACAGAAAGGTGAACTAATAATTGCAGTTCAGAGGTTAAAAAAGAAAGCACGGTGATCTGAGAGGAAATTTGGATCAATACTGCAGGGAGACATCGGGGAAAACTTTGTGGTTATGGAGACCTACATGGTAGGAGATGGCTCAAGAGAAAACCAGGCAAGGTCAAGAGAAAGCAGAAATTCATAACAAACTGTATGTTTGAGAATGGCAAGTCATCTAAAACAGTAACTATTTGTTTAATGTTTATCTACCCAGGTAGGTTTTCAGGTCTATAAAGCTAAGAACTATGTCTTTCTTGTTCAACACAATATTCCTTTTAGTGTCTAGCAGTGCCTGGCACTTTTAAGAAACTCAGTGAATGTATTTATAGTTTTCTAACTGTTTTACTGATAGTTTATTATTAATAACTTATTAATCTTAATAAATTCTAAATTAATAAAAGTTATATAAACATTCTATAATATAATAAATACTCAGGCACCCACCACTCAGATTAAGAAACAAAATATTGTTAATCCATTTATTGACTGTTAGGAACATACCCATATCTCTCCAATCCATAACTACTATTCTGAATTTTACATTTGGCATTTCAGTGCATTTCTTTGTAATTTTGTTATATATATTTATGGAAGTGCCTAAACTTTATATAAGTATTACCACAATGCCTATTTAGTCTGTGATTTGGTTTCTTTCCTCAACATTATGATGAGATTCATCCATCTTGATATTTGTGACAGTAGTTAATTTTGATTTCTTGGTAGTAGTCTGTTGTGTGATTATACATAATTGTTCATCAGTTTTGCTTACCATGGGCATGTGTACATGTGATAGAGTTTCTGTATATTCTCTCTTCTGTAGGTAAATGCCTACAAGTAGCTTTGCTGGTCAGAGTTATTAAGTGTCCTCAATGATAGTTGGAATTGCAGCCCTTTTTAATTTTTATTAATCTCACATGGGTGAATGGTCGCTCATTATCTTATGTTGAATTTGCTGAACTATTTTTGAGGTGTTGTCTTCTATTGGTTGTTGATGTAACTCTTTTGCCAATTTCAGTTATATGTAATTGATCTTTTTAATTGATTGATTTATCTGTTACTGAGTAAGTTATCAGTAATATGTATTGTGAACATAATCCCTTTTAATTTTAAGTGATACAAATGTCAGATCTAATCAATCTTTCTCCTTTTTGGTTTTAGGCTTTTTTTGGTCTTATTTAAGAAATTCTTTACTACTAAGAATCTATAATTATTATTTTATTTTATTTTATTTTATATTCTTTTCAGGTCTTTAATCCACTTAGAGTTTATTTTTTATATGAAATAGAGATCTGAGATTGGATTTTTATTTATTCTTCCAAATTAATTCCCTAAATAGCCTATCCTTTATAGAATAGTTCATCATTTTCTTGCCAATATCCAATGACATATTTATCATCGTTAAGTAAGATATATGGGAATATTCCTTCAGTCTATTCTTTTCCACTGTTTTATTTGTTATCTAAATGATTTATTTATTTTTCAAATTGCCTTTATGCTCTTGTACCCTTTACTCTTTTATATAAATTTTAACAGTGGCTTTTAACTATTAGTAAGTTTGAAGTTTTCTTATTTTGTGCTTTGTTTCCCGGGAGTTTGCTACATTTTTCCTTCTTTCTTGTTTATAATTGATCAAGGTTTTTAAAAAATTGGGTATGAATTACATGCAAACTTCTGAGCTAGTAAGTAGGAATTATTGTTATGTTCATTTTAACTTTTGTATTGCAGAACTTTCAAACATCTATAAAACTAGAAAGAATAAAAAACTAACCTAGTATATTGATAACTCAGCTTTGGTAATTACCAGCACATGGCCAACTATTCTCTAGACCTTTATTCATTACCCCCAAACAGCACCATATCCACCACCATATCACAGGTTATTTTAAAGTGCTCTACTTTTTTTTTTTTAATTAATTCATTTATTTTTTAAACATATAATATCTTTTTATCCCCAGGGGTACAGGTCTGTGAATCGCCAGGTTTACACACTTCACAGCACTCACCATAGCACATACCCTCCCCAATGTCCATAATCCCACCCCCCCAACCCCCCTCCCCCCATTAACCCTCAGTTTGTTTTGTGAGATTAAGAGTCACTTATGGTTTGTCTCCCTCCCAATCCCATCTTGTTTCATTTATTCTTCTCCTACCCCCTTAACCCCCCATGTGCTCTACTTTTAATATAACCACAGCATCATAATTGCATCTTTAGAATTTAAAAATGAATATTTAATACTATAAAATGTCCACTTGGTGTTCTTATTTCCCTGATGATTTTATACTTTTTTTTACTTTGAACAAAACAAACAAGTATCTAAATAATATCTGTACTTCTTGTTTGCTAGGTCTTCTAAATCTCTTCTAATCTGTATGTTTTCTGTCCTTCTATTTTATTTTGTTTTATTTTATTTAACTTCATTTCATCTTATTTCATTTTTTTAAAAGATTTTATTTATTTATTTGACAGATCACAAGTAGTCAGAGAGGCAGGCAGAGAGAGAGGAAGGGAAGCAGGCTCCCTGCCAAGCAGAGAGCCAGATGAGGGGCTCGATCCCAGGACCCCAGGATCATGACCTGAGCCGAAGGCAGAGGCTTTAACCCACTGAGCCACCCAGGCGCCCCCATCTTATTTCATTTTAATGTGTTGAATATGCTGGGTCATCTGTCCTATGGTTTCCTATGGTCTGGTTTTTGTTATTGTACTCACAAGGTGGTATTCAGCACATTTTTCCATCTCCTTGTATTTCCTAAAAATTATTAACTGGACCTAGAGTCTTGGTCAATTTTAGGTTATATTTTTTTCTCAACTTAATCTCATAGGTGGTGTCTTGCACTTCCACTAGAATGTATATAACATTTGATGTCTCCTTTTTTATGGTCTTGTCTACCATTGGGGATTATTACATACATCTGTTAATTCATTAGGAGTGTTTAGGTGATTTTTTAATTTCTTCAAACTTCAACATTTCTCTTCTGGAATGGGATTTTTTTTTTTTTAAGATTTTTATTTATTTATTTATTTGACAGACAAAGATCACAAGTGGGCAGAGAGACAGGCAGAGAGAGAGGGGGTAGCAGGCTCCCTGGTGAACAAAGAGCCCAATGTGGGGTTCGATCCCACGACCCTGAGATCATGACCTGAGCCAAAGGCAGAGGCTTAACCCACTGAGCCACCCAGGTGCCCCTGGAATGGGTTTATAAAGGGAAACCCTCAAGACAAATATTTGCGTAGAATGAGGACTCAAAATATCTTTTAGGAAATATAGGATTATCTATTTATTTACTTATTTATTAGAATTCTTTATTTTTAATTCCAGTATAATTAACATACAGCTTTACATGTATTATTACATGAAAGAATACTTTCAGGTGTACAATGTAATGATTCAACAATTCTCTATATTACTTTGTGTTCCTCACTAGAAGTATACTCTTAATCTGCTTCAACTATTTTACCTATTCCCCCTTCCACCTCCTCTCTGGTAACCATGAGTTTGTTCTCCATAGTTAAGAGTCTGTTTTTTGCTTTGTCTCTTATTTCCTATGTTTGTTTGTCTTGTCCCTTAAATTCCACATATGAAGGAAATCATATGGCATTTGTCTTTCTCTGTCTTATTTCACTTACCATTATACCCTCTAGATCCATCCACATTGTTACAAATGGCAAGATTTAATTTATTTTTTTACCTGAATAATATTCCTCTGTGTTTGTTTGCGTGTGTACCACATCTTCTTTATCCATTCATCTATCTGTGGACACTTGGGTTGCTTCCATAATTTGGTTATTTTTAAATAATGCTGCAATAAACATAGGGGTACATATATCATTTCAAATTAGTGGTGTTTTTAAATTTTTTATTAACATATAATGTATAATTTTTCAAGGGTGCAGGTCTGTGGTTCATCAGCTTTACACAAAACACAGCACTCACCACAGCACATACCCTCCCAGATGTCCATCACCCAGCCATCCCATCCCCCCATCTCTCTCCCCTCTAACAACCCTCAGTTTGTTTTCATATTTGTTGGGTAAAGACCTAGTAGTGGAATTACTGGATCATACGGTAATTCTAGTTTTAATTTTTTGAGGAACCTCCATAGTGTTTTCTGCAAAGGCTGCACCAGTTTGTATTTCCACCAACAGTGCAAGAAATTTCCTTTTTCTCCAATCCTTGCTGACACTTGTTTCATGTGTTTTTGATTTTAGCTATTTTGATGGGTGTGAGGTATCTCACTGTAGTCCAGTTTCCATTTCCCTGCTGACGAATGATGTTGAGCTTCTTTTCATGTGTCTGCTAGCCATCTTTATGTCTTCTTTGGAGAAATGTCTGTTCATGTCTTCTGCCCATTTTTAATCAGATTATTTGGGGTTTGGGTATTGAGTTCTATCAGTTCTTTATGTATTTTGGAATTAACCCTTTATCATATATGTTCTCTGCAAATATCTTCTCCCATTCAGTAGATTGTCCTCTAGTTTTGTTGATTGTTTCCTTGACTTACTTTATTTTGAAGTAGTCCCAATAGTTTATTTTTACTTTAATTTCCCTAGCCTCAGGAGACACATCTAGGAAAATGTTGCAATGGCCAATGTCAGAGTAAATACTGCCTGCATTGTTGTGGTTGCAGGTCTCACATTTAGGTCTTTAATCCATTTTGAGTTTATTTTTGTGTACAGTGTGAGAAAGTGGTCCAGTTTCATTCTTTTGCATGTGGCTGTCCAGTTTTCCCAACACCATTTCATGAAGAGACTGTCTTTTTCCCATTGCATATACTTGCCTCTTTTATTGAACATTAACTGGCCACACAATTGTGGGTTTATTTCTGGACTATTTATTTGTCTATGTGCCTATTTTTATGCTAGCACCATACTGTTTTGATTACTACTGTTTTGTAATATAACTTAAAATCTGGAATTGTGATACCTGCAGTTTTAGTTTTGTTTTGTATTTTCTTTTTCAAGATTGCTTTTGGCAAATGCAGAGCCTTTTGTGGTTCCAAAGAAATTTTAGGATTGATCTGTTCTAGTTTTGTGAAAAATGCTATTGGTATTTTGATAGGGATTGCATCAAATCTGTAAATTGCTTTGGGTAGTATAGACATTTTAACAATATTTGTCCTTCCAACCCAGAAGCATGGAATGTCTTTCCATTTCTTGGTGTCATCTTCGATTTATTTCATCATTGTTTTTTTCATTTTTCAGAGCACAGTTCTTCCACTTCTGTGGTTAAGTTTATTCCTAAATGTTTTATTGTTTTGGTACAGTTGTAAATGGAATTATTTTCTTAGTTTATCTTTCTGGTGCTTCATTATTAGTGTATAGGAATGCAACAGATTTCTGTACATTGTTTTAATACCCTGTGACTTTACTGAATTCATGTATCCATTCTAGTAGATTTTTGGTGAACTCTTTAGGGTTTTCTACATATAGTATCATGTCATCTGCAAATAGTGAAAGTTTTACTTCCTCTTTACCAATTTGGATTCCTTTTATTTCTTTTTGTTGTCTGACTGCTATGGCTAGGACTCCCAGTACTATGTTGGATAACAGTGGTGAGAGTAGACAGACTTGTTTCGTTCCTGACCTTAGGGGAAGAGCTCTGAGTTTTTCACCATTGAGTACATGGCCTTCATTATGTTTAGATATATTCCCTCTAAACTTACTTTGTTGTGGGTTTTTATCACGAATGGATGTTATACTTTGTCAAATGCTTTTTCTGCATCTATCAAAATGATCATATGGTTTTTATCCTTTCCCTTACTGATGTTATGTATCCTGTTGATTGATTTGTGACTATTGAACCACACTTACATCCCAGGAATAAATCCCACTTGATCATGGTTACTGATTTTTCTTTTTTTAATGTATTGTTGAATTTGGTTTGCTACTATTTTGTTGAGGATTTTTGCATCTATGTTCATCAGAGAGATTAGTTTGTAGTTTTTGTTTTGTTTTTAGTTTGTTTTGGTTGTTTATTTTTATTTGTTTTTTTTTGTTTTGTTTTGTTTTATTTTGTTTTTAGTAGGGTCTTCATCTGGTTTTGGAATCAGGGTAATACTGGCCTCATAGACTGAATTTGGAAGTTTTCCATCATCTTCTATTTTTGAAATAGTTTGAGGAGGATAGGTATTAAATCTTCTTGACATGTTTGGTAGAATTCACCTGTGAACACTTTTTGTCCTGAACTTTGTTTGTTGGGAGTTTTTTTTATTACTGATTTGATTTCATTATTGGTAACCAGTCTGTTCAAATTTTCTACTTCTTCCTGATTCCGTTTTAGTAGGCTGTATGTTCCTAGGAATTTGTCCATTTCTTCTAGTTGCCGAATTTGTTGGCATATCATTTTTCATAATATCCTAATCTTTTTTTTAAAGAGTTTGTTTATTTATTTGATAGAAGGAGATCACAAGTAGGCAGAGAGGCAAGCAGAGAGAGAGAGGGGGAAGCAGGCTCCCTGCCAAGCAGAGAGCCCGATGTGGGGCTCCATCCCAGGACCCTGGACCACGACCCAAGCCGAAGGCAGAGGCCCCAACCCACTGAGCCACCCAGGCGCCCCATCCTAATCTTTTGTATTACTGTGGTTTCAGTTACTATTTCACCTCTTTCATTTTTTGTTTGAGTCTCTCTTTTATTTTTATTTTTTAATTTTTGATGCAACTGGCTAAAAGTTTATCATTTTGTGATGTATTTAAAGAATCAGCTCCTGGTTTCATTGAACTGTTGTTTTGTTGTTGTTTGTTTTGGTTTCTATTTCATTTATTTCCACTCTAACCTTTATTATTTACTTCTTTCTACTGTTTTTTTTAAGTTTTCATTTTAATTCCAGCAGTTAATATACAGTGTTATATTGGTTTCATGTATGCGATATAGTAATTTAACACTCCCATACATCAGCCTGTGCTTATCACAACTCCACTTCTTAATCCCCATCACCTACTTAAACCATCCCCCACGTACCTCCCACCTGGTACCCATTAGTTTGTTCTTTGTAGTTAAAAATCTATTTCTTAGTTTGCCTCTCTCTTTTTTCTCCCCTTTGCTCCTTTGTTTTATTTCTTATATTATACATATGAGTGAAATCATGTGGGATTTGTCTTTCTCTAACTGACTTATTTTGCTTAGCATAATACTCTCTAGTTCCATCCCTGTTGTTGCAAATGGCAAGATTCCATTCATTTTTATAGCTGAGTAATATTCCATTGTGTATATATATCCCATCTTTTTTATCCATTCGTTAGTTGATGGACATTGGGCTATTTCCATAGTTTGGCTCTTGTAGAAATGCTGCTATAAACAATGGGAAGCATGTATCCCTTTGAATTAGTATTTTTGTATTCTTTGAGTAAATAGTAGTATACTTGGTGAATCATAAGGTAGTTCTATTTTTCACTTTTTGAGGAACCTCTATACTGTTTTCCACATTGGCTACACCAGTTTGAATTTCCCACCAATATGCAAAAGGGATTTAGCCTATATCTCAGTGGGCTTTTGTTGTTCTGTCTCTTTGAGGGTGGGGACTCAGTTTCCTGTCACTGTCCAGCTTTCCTAGAGCTAAATCCATTGAGTTCTTAAAATTCCAGGTGTTAAGCCCCACTAATTAAAGAACTTGAGATGTTAAGCCCTCTGCTTTTCAAAGTTGAGTGTTATGGGGATTCATCTTCCCAGTGTGGGTCCCCTGTGCCTGGGGTACTTGGAATGGTACCTGCTCCTCTCCCCTCTCCATGCCTGTGGCATCCCTCCCACCCTCCTATGGGTCACTTTGGTTCCTGACCATGTCTCTGCCCTTTCTACCCTCTTCATTGTGGTCTCTATATATAGCCATGGAGAGTCTGTTCTACCAGTTTGGGAGACCTTTTCTGGATTATTTACACTGATGTGGATTTTATCTAGTTATATCCATGGGACTAGGTAAGCCCAGAATCCTCCTACTCCACCATCTTCCTAGTAGACAATAGGATTAATTATTGACAGATTTTTGGCTAGTTTCCAAAATAATGAAATCATTCTCTAGAACCCTCCAAAAGTAACTAGTGAGTTTGTTCATTTATTCCTATGAATCTTAAATAATTAGTATCATTTTGAACTTCTGGATTTAAATATATTAGATAAATGTTAATCCACAACATTTGTTATCTTTGTTAGTGTATAAATTTCCCTTTCTTGGCCAGTGCAACCTAACTAGATTAGTTTATGAGTCTGTTAGAGGAAATCTTTGAGGGTTTTGTTGCTCTCCAGTATGAAAATGCTCCAGAATCATCTTGTACCTTTCCAGATGTGGAATCAGCCATATATACCATGAGAATTTATTTTTTATTCTATTTATTCTCTATTGAAGTAAAAGATATATTTTCATTTTTAGTAACTTCCAACATACATAGTTTCCTTAAAATATGTAATATTATCTTTGCAAATAATATAAAATTATTAGAACTCTCATCACCTTGGACACTTTACTCTAAACACTTCTGTATTAGTTTGTTAGGGCTGCTGTAACAAAGAACCACAAACTGATCACGGTTTATGGTCTCACAGTTCTAGAAGCTAGAAATCCAAGATCAAGTTGTCAGTAGTGTTGGTTCCTTCTGAGGACTGTGCGGTAGAATCTGTTCTATTTCTTGAATGCTCCAAGTGGTTTTCTGACAATCTTTGGCATGTAGAAGCATACCTTCAACTTCACATGGTTTTATCCCTATGTGTTATCTGTGTCTAAATTTCTCTTTTTTGTAAGGCCACCAGTCATATTGGATTAGGGGCATCTAATGACCTTATTTAAACTGAAATTACCTCTGTAAAAACTCTATTTCCAAATAAAGTGACCTTATGAGGTACTATGAATTAGGGTTCCAACATATCCTTTTCAAGGGGAAATAATTCAACATATAACAACTCCCTTCTTGTCTTAAATATTATTAGTATAAAATTTTAATAATTTTACCCCAAAATCAGTGTTACTACTTTTTATACAACCCATCTTAGTTTATATTTTCCCTCATGTTTACCTTTTTTTTTTTTTTAACATACCATTCTTTCTTGAATCTTAGACCTTCTATTGGAGATCATCTGCTTCTACTTTGAGTGCATCCTTTTGAAATTCTTTTAGTGAAGTCTGTTGGTGGTGAACTCCTTTAATTTGTGTCTACCTGAAAATATATTTAATCCTCATTCTTAAAGACAGTTTAAGTTTCTAATTTTAGATGAACTTCTATTTTCTCTCAGCACATTGGAGGTGTATTTGTGTTCTAAGGCTTCCATTTTGCTGCTATGACCTCAATCTAACTTTTATTTGAAGATAGGTGTCCACCTATTTTAATAAGTTACTTTTTATTTTGTCATTGATGATCTCACTTTGACTCCTGTGTGACTGGGTTTGTTAATTTTTATTTGTTCTGCATGGGATTTATTGTTTTCCTAAATCTAAGAATCTCTGTCTTTCCTTAATTATAGAAAATTCTCATTATAAAAAATATTTCAAAAAAATTTTTCAAAATTATCTCTCCTCCTTCTAAGTACTGTTTTATTCTGGAACTCCAATTGGCCATGTGTTAGACTTTTTCATTCTGTCTTCCATATCTCTTAACCTGTCTTCCATACTTTTTTAATCTCTCTGTGCTAAATTCTGCATAATTCTTCAGATCTGTTCTTCAGTTTGATAATTTCTCTTTAACTGTGTCTGATTTGATGTTTGACCAATCCACAGAGTTTTAATTTAAATATGTTTTATTTCTATAGATTCTGCTTAGCTCCTTTCCAGTGTTACATAATTGTTAAAATATTCTCAATCTTAGTTTTTGGTCATATTTACAATATTCTTTTTTTATTTACAGAAATATTTTAAGCATAATTTCAACATTTCCAATCCTGTGTCAGATCTTAGGTCAAGTCTACCTAATTTACTGTTTGCTGTTTTTGATGATTCTCCTCACTGTAGCTTGTTTTCTTTTGTGTGTAACTTTTATTTGGTGGGCCTTAATTTGAAAGAGACAAGTTGGAAATGACTTTCACCTGATAAATATGCATTTACTTCTGTAAAGTACTCTAGTCATCTGAAGCACTTTAAATTGTTAGTAAGATTTTTCTTGAATGGTGCACGTTTTGTAAATTCAAACCATGACCTTATGTGTAGACTGATAATTAACTTTTAGGGAAAAATTTTCCCCCACATGAAGCCAAAGACTAAAACTTTTAAAGTTTCCATTTGACCCTTTCACCAAGTTATGATTTTCTTTTCCTAGTTCAACCATTCACTGAGAGTCTAGCCCTCTGATTATCCTATTTTTATGCATGAGTGTTAGTTAATTGCCCATCTTATTGGACATCTTCTATCTTCTATTCTTTCAAAAAGCTGTCAAAACCCTGGCCTCTATTTCTAGTATTATAGACACTCTAGAAAAATCAGGACATTAGTCCTAGCTTTCCACTCTAGTTTCAGTTTTCTCTTTGTTTTGAAGATATTAATCTCATAATTTCCACATGCTATTAGTGGGAGAATTTTCATATTATCTAGTCCAACAGAAATGGAAGTTTCTCTGTATCTCTTTAAATTAAAAAATTTCCCAATTCCAGAATAAAAGAGTATGGCATAGGGAATATAGTCAATGATATTTTAATAGCATTGTATGGTGACAGATGGTAGGTACACTTGTGGTGAGCACTGCATGATGTATAGAAAAGTTGAGTTACTACGTTGTATACCTGAAACTAATATAACATTGTATGTCAACTATACTCAAATTTTTAAAAAATTAGTTAAAAAAATAAAATTAAAAAAAAATTTTCTAACTCCTTTCTAGCAAGACTATTTCAGTAAATGTTAAGACTTTAGAAGACTAAAACTAAATTCTATATTTCAACACCTAAAATAATCTTTAAAATGAAAATTAAGTTAACATGGAGATAAAATGAACAAATTAAAATTAAAGAATATCAACATTATCAAGACTAGTACCAACATTTTACTTAATAAAGTGTCTGTCTTCCTAACCAACATTCTTACAATATTAAATAAATTATATAGTTATGATGCAAATTTGAAACTTATCTGTAGAACTGATCAGCCAAACAGTTGATATTAATCATATAAAACTCATTAAAGGAAAAACAATAGTAACCTATTTGTTCAACTTGATTTAACTTTCACTTTTTATCTCTTAACTTCAATATATTGAATGTTCTGAAAGTTAAAGCATACACTAAAGCTACTAAAGTTTAAGCACAAATATATATTTAAATCAGAGCCTTTTGGAATTAAACAGAAAAGATAATCTAGATGTAACTTAACCAGTTAGCCATCCTTTAACAAAATTTTGCCAAAATAAACCAATTCTATTATTAGGAAATCTACAATTTCTCTTATAATCTACTCTTATACAGAACAAAACTTTTCTGTATCAAAATCTTTTTTTTATAAATTTAAGCTAATTATTTTGAAGTTCAGTGGATGATCACAATACATTATAAATCTACTTTATTATAAAAATGCTATCCTAGTTTCCTCATGTTTAGTTAATTTCATATAGTTTAAATCAAGCTAGTAATAATCACCAAGTGGTATGCAGTCTCTAATAACTAAAAAGTCTTAAGTTTTTTCCTGTTGGCATTAGCACAGTGTTTGCCTTGGCAATAAGGAAATAGCAAAAGGAAGAAAAGCCAAAAAGACATATAGCACCAGGTAGCATTTTCAATAACCTTGGCAAAGATTTCTGGCAGTAGCAATATATAAGCTAGCATTCAAAAATGTGCATTAGCTCTGGTTTTAAAAAGGCTCCTACAAAGAGAGGGGAAAAGGCAAATGTGTGGTTGGCAGTTAAAAACTGCTGAGCTCTGGGTCAAATTTTGCCCCACTGAAAAACAATAAAACTCCATCAAACTCAGCTTACTACTGCATGGTCAGCAGTGACCTTCATTAGCATGGTTTCATTGGATTGGTACAAACAGATGAAGAATTGTCTTTTTTAAAATATAATTCAGATTATCCACTATCCATGTTTAAAATCCCTGAAGCAATTATATTAATATCAGAATGAAATCCAAATTTCTTATCAAGACCTATAAGACCTTACAAGGTTTGGCCTTTATTTCTCTCTCCAACATCATTGTATATCATTCTCCTCTTTCACTAAATTCAGACCACACTGACCTCCTTTATATTTCTGGAATATGCCAAGTCTTTTCTTTTTTTTTTTTTTTTTAAGATTTTATTTATTTATTTGATAGATAGAGATCACAAGTAGGCAGAGAGGCAGGCAGAGAGCGAGAGGAGGAAGCAGGCTCCCTGCTGAGCAGAGAGCCCGATGTGGGGCTCGATCCCAGCACCCTGGGATCATGACCTGAGCCGAAGGCAGAGGCTTTAACCCACTGAGCCACCCAGGCGCCCCGCCAAGTCTTTTCTTAAGACAAGGTAATTCCATGGAGAAAAAGTAGAATCTTTAAATTATGCTGGAGAAACTGGATATCTGTATAAAAAATTAACCTCAATTCATAATACTACACATAAAAATTAACTGAAAATGGATTATAGACCTAAACATAAGAAATATAAGTATAAAGCATCTAGAAGAGAACAAAAAAAAAAAAATTGTGACCTGAGTCAAAGATCTTTTAAGTAAGACACTATAAACATGGCTATAAAAGAAAAAAACTGATAAAATATATTTTATCAAAATTAAAACATATTCTTTTTTTTTAAAGATTTTATTTATTTATTTGACAGATAGATCACAAGTAGGCAGAGAGGCAGGCAGAGAGAGAGGAGGGAGGAAGTAGGCTCCCTGCTGAGCAGAGAGCCTGATGCGGGACTCGATCCCAGGACCCTGGGATCATGACCTGAACCGAAGGCAGAGGCTTTAACCCACTGAGTCACCCAGGCGCCCCAAAACTTATATTCTTAAATACAGTTAGGGAAGCAAAATAAACAAATTTAGTCTAGGATAATATTTTCAAAATACATATGACAAAGGCTTTACCTAAAATATAAAAAAAGACTCTTCCAATTCAAGAAGGCAAACAACCCATTGAGAGAGAAAAACAATTTGAATAGACATTTACCAGAAGAAGATAAACATATGACAAATAAGAGCATGATAACTTATGGACATTGGGGAGGGTATGTGCTATGGTGAGTGCTATGAAGTGTGTAAACCTGGCTATTCACAGACCTGTACCCCTGGGCCTAATAATGCATTATATGTTTATAAAAAAAATTTAAAAAAAGAGCATGATAACTTGTTACCATCACAAGTCATCAGAGAAATGAAATTAAAACCAAACTAGATAATACAACACACTACCACAATAGCCATCATCAACACTTGCTGATGATGTAGTGCAGTGACAACTCTCAAACATTGCTGATGGAAACCAAAATGGCACTACCCTGGAAGTCAGCATAGCATATCTTAGAAAGTTAAACCTAGGATCTATCTATCCTACTTTTAGGGGTTTATCCAAAAAATAAATAAATAAAAAAAACTGTATGTCTATGTGAAAACTTACACCAAATGTTCACAGCATTATCCACAATTGTCCAAAACTGGAAGAACCCAAATGTTCACCAACATGTGACTGGATAAACAAATTTTGATATATCAATATAATGGAAAACTGCTCAGCAATAAAAGGAATATTAATATATACAGGATGGTTAAACCTCAAAAATATCTTTTTTTTTTTTTTTTTTTGTCAGAGAGAGAGGGAGAGAGAGCAAGCACAGACAGACAGAATGGCAGGCAGAGGCAGAGGGAGAAGCAGGCTCCCTGCCAAGCAAGGAGCCCGAGGTGGGACTCGATCCCAGGATGCTGGGATCATGACCTGAGCCGAAGGCAGCTGCTTAACCAACTGAGCCACCTAGGCGTCCCAAATCTCAAAAATATCTTAAGTGAAAGAATACACAGAAGAGCACATACTATTTGATTTCATTATATGAAATTCTTTTTTTTAATATTTTATTTATTTATTTGACAGAGATCACAAGTAGGCAGAGAGGCAGGCAGAGAGAGAGAATGGAAGCAGGCTCACTGCTGAGCAGAGAGCCCGATGTGGGGCTTGATCCCAGGACTCTGGGATCATGACCTGAGCCGAAGGCAGAGCCCTTAACCCACTGAACCACCCAGGTGCCCCCATTATATGAAATTCTTGAAAGTAAAATGCATAGGAAGAGAAAGCAGATCCGTAGCTGACTGGGACTGAAAGTTGGATCAGAGTATCAACTGCAAAGGGGCCCAAGAAAACTCTTTAGAGGAATGGAACAATATCCTGAATGCAGTTCTCCAAATTGATCAAGCTGTGTATAATTACCAGTATTTATCAAATGTGCCCTTAACGTAGGGTTTTTTATGGTATGTAAATTAAATCTATAAGGTTGAAAAAAAGTAGCAACCACAGTTGTTTAGAACCAGACCAAGCTAATATTTGAAGGTAGGAGAGTATTTTATTATTGCCATTGTTTGGACTTGTTACTGCATGGTGACAATAAAAGGTAGATCAACTTTTAGTCATCCCCAGAGGACAATGGGAATGAGATATAGAAATGAAAACAGGATTTAGTGAAAGTCTGCAGGAGGAACTGGTCACACAACTACTTCTCTCATACTGCTTCTAGAACTTTAACAGTTTTCATGTTTCCCCAGGTGGTTGAAGGATTACTTTCTATCAAAATAAACTAACCCCAGAGATAAGTTTTCCAATATGGACATGGGAGTTCACCCAGTGAAATGGGCTCACATTCAACCCTCTTAGAGGAAAACCCTATAAAGGGTGACAGCACCCACACATACAGCTTCATGGTACCTTGTTCAAAAATATTCAGCCCAGATTCATCAACAAGATATGATGAGACCTTCCAATGTGGGTGAGAGACCAAGAAAAACACACCAAGGTCGCAGAAATAATGTATGAAACAGGAGGAACTTCAGGAATGATTTCATTAATTCATTCAACAAATGTTTGGGGCACTCTTTTGCAGTATTACAGTGTTGGGCTTTATATTGTTAGCTAAATTAGATGGAATTAACTTAGTGGAAAAATACTGAAGTTGGCATCATAAGACCTTGTTTCATTGTTCTTGCTAACAATTTGCTTTTGGACAAACCATTTATCCAATGTGGACCTCAGTTTGTTTATTCCTCAACTGGGTATAGAAATAAGTAACTGTGTTGTACGGTATGGGTTCTGCCTTGAAGGGGTACAAGGGGCTTTGTGCAGTTTGGGTAATGTGTTGTTTCTCTGCTAGGGTGGGTGTGTTTACTGTGTACCTAAGACTTGTACACTTTTCAGTATGTATTATATATATAAATGATATATATTATATTATATTATATTATATTATATTATATTATATTATATTATATTATA